>NC_138515.1:13449404-13861904 GCF_964252035.2 Podarcis erhardii | reverse complement strand
TGGAAACCGGCCCTTATGAGGAACACTTGAAGAAGCTAGATATGTTTAGCCTGGAAAGGAAAGGAAATGTGATAGCTAACTTCAGATATCTCAAGGGCCATCAGATGGAAGAGGGAACAAGCTTGTTTTCTCCTGCTCTGAAGAGTAGGACTCAAACCAATGGCTTCAAATTACAAGGAAGGAGATTCCGACTCAACATCAGGAAGAAGTTTCTGACAGTAAGAGCTGTTTGACAGTGGAACAGTCTCCCTTGGGAGGTTGTGGACTCTCCTTCCTTGGAGGTTTTTAAGAAGTTGGATGGCCATCTGTTATGGATGCTTTAGCTGAGATTCCTGCATTGCAAAGGGGTTGGACTAGATGACCCATTGGGTCCCTTCCAACTCTACGATTCTATGATTCTATGAGTGCAACCCACCCCATATGCTAGGCTCCATAGTTAGCATCCACGAAGAACTGAGCAGCCCTGGACAAGACAATTTCAGCATATTTATTGAGCTTCCCCCGTAACAGAAAGCCCAGGGTCCTCATCCTAGAAACACAGAAAGCTACCCTATACCAGGGTAGACTTTATTTGTCCATGTAGCTCAGTATTTTCTCTTCTGGCACACAGAGCTTTCTTTCACATCACCTGCTACACGGTCTGTCTAATTGAAGATGTCAAAGGCCAAACCTGTGACTTTCTGCGTGTGCCCTGCCACTGAGCTCTGTAATACACCCAACAGAATCCCTATTCTGGCTCTAGCACTCAACCCCAAATCCCACCACGAAGCGAAATGACTTCCTGGTGAATGTTCTTAAAAAGAAGGTTGCCAAAGGGCAGACTTTTGTGCTAATGGAAGTAGATACCGCTGTTTTCTTGCTGAGCCAAATCTGAGACCACTTCTCTCAGTTCAGGTTGGTAGGCTGTTAGTCCGAAGGGTTGTCCGTACACCAGCAGTAAGCCCCAGTCCATCCCAAGTTTTTAACGTAAGGTGTAAACACTCAGAACTGGAAGATGGGTGTGAAATGGAATCACTGAAGATTGTAGCAGTGTTTCCCCCCAACCTGCGGGTCACAAAGCCTCTGCAGGTGGTCATGGGCTTTGTAAGTAAACCCCAAATACCGTATTTTTCACCCTATAAGACGCACCAGACCACAAGACGCACCTAGTTTTTGGAGGAGGGAAACAAGAAAAAAAAATATTCTGAATCCCAGAAGCCAGAACAGCAAGAGGGATTGCTGCGCAGCGAAAGCAGCGATCCCTCTTGCTGTTCTGGCTTCTGGGATAGCGGCGCAGCCTACATTCGCTCCATAAGACACACACACATTCCCCCTTACTTTTTAGGAGGGAAAAAGTGAGTCTTATAGAGCAAAAAATACAGTAAGTATTCCTTGTAAACCTTAACTGGTGTATGATGAACGCTTCTTCCAACTGTTTGTTCTGTTGGCATATTAATAATGCCATGTTGGCACTTGTAACTGAACATCAGAAAGCCAGGAGTCTTAACCAGTCCTGGCACAATTGCACTGGCTGCTGATTAGTTTCTGGGCCCAATTCAAAGTGCTGGTGTTGACCTATAAAGCCTTGCATGTCTCAGGACCTCAATACCTTAAGGACCTCCTCTCCCCCATCCAAACCAACCCAGATCCTGTGCTTGTCACCTGAGGCCCTTCCCTGGTCCCCCTCCCAGAGATGTCCAGAGGATGGCAGCAGAAGAACAGGCCTTTTCTTTCTTTCTTTAAAATTTTTATTTTTATTATTAAAGATCTTGGGTTACAAAAGCACATGAATTGTCTCTATTTTCAGCCCGTTGAGTCTTTCCTACTGATCAGTTACATTCAATGTGAGACTTCAATGTTGTACACAGTATAAGGGTGGGGGAGAAGAGAGGGTGAAGAAAGGGGGTAGTAAAGTTGCATTGTTTTGTTTGGTATATGCAACATTAATAAAACTAAGATCATGGCCACTGGTCCCATCAGCTCCTGGCAAATAGAAGGGGAAGAAATGGAGGCAGTGAGAGATTTTACTTTCTTGGGCTCCATGATCACTGCAGATGGTGACAGCAGCCACAAAATTAAAAGACGCCTGCATTTTGGGAGAAAAGCGATGACAAACCTAGACAGCATCTTAAAAAGCAAAGACATCACCTTGCCAACAAAGGTCCGTATAGTTCAAGCTATGGTTTTCCCAGTAGTGATGTATGGAAGTGAGAGCTGGACCATAAAGAAGGCTGATTGACTTCCGGAGGCGGCGCGAAGGGTAATGGCTGCCCTTTCCTAACCAGGAAGGGAGCTCCGTCCGAGAAAGGGTCGTCCGCTACGGCGAAAGCGGAGACCCACAACGGAAACCCGCAGGTGGCAGAAGCCTGCGGTCCTGGGACCCGGCGGGCGCCAGTAGCAGCCCCCAAAACGTTGAAGGAACCCCGTAAGGGGCTCCGGATCGCGGAGGAGGCTGCGGCGCTGAGGGTCGTTCCGCAATCGGCGGAGTGAAGCCGCGTAGCTGTTGCCAGTGAGCGCTGACCTTTCTTCCTGAAATTCTTGCTTTGAAAACAACAACCCGTGAGTAAATAATTGACTGTATGCAATTTGGAACCTTAAAGCATTAAATTTGGCTGAAAGCGGAGTGACGAAAAACAGGAAGTCCGTCTTCCGCTCCTGTTGAACTTGAACGCAAAGAGCTGGAGGAGTGGAGGCAAAGAGAGACTTTTTAAACTATTTGATCTGAGCACCCATTGAACTTTATCTTAAGTGGAATAACAATTTCATGCACTGGACTTTAGGAATTTTAGCTGCATGGGGATATCTTTCTTCTTTTGGAGCTACATTTTAACTAAAAACCCCAGGTGCTGGAGCTGCCTGAGAAATTGAGCTGTCAGTTTGCAGTTTGCAGTTTGGATACTTTGAATCTGAACTTTGAAACAATCTGAGAGAGTCTGAACTTGCTACTTTGAGGCATTTGGACTACTAGTTTGCACCATCAGAAACACTGTTGCTGTATTAAACCCTAACTCTGCTGGAAAATTTTTTATTGAAGGTTCTTGGACTTAGAAATCTGACTTTATTTTAACTGAAATTGATCTCTTCCTTGAAATATTTTAAACTCCCCCTAGAGGACTTGGGATTTATAGCAGTGACTTCTATTTTACTTTCCTTTTCCCGGCCCTCTGTTGACTGTTACCATCTGGGCCGCTGCTTTCTCATGGGAACAACTCAGCTTGACCTTGACTTTTAGATAACTTTGGAATGAGTGGTGCAAGAAGGAGAGGAAGAACTAAACAAACAACTTTGACAACTTTAACCGCAGCCTCACAGGCACGTAGATCATCTGTGCCTACTTTGCCTTCTGAGGAGGTAGCTGCCTCTCTGCCATGGGCAGGGGAGGGAGAAACTGAGGAATTACAATTTGAAGATATGGCCTCAGGGGCAAGCACTGCTATTTTAGAGAAAATTTTTGAAAAATTAGAATCTCTGGACAAGAAAGTAGAATCTTTGGACAAGAAGGCCGATGAGCAAACATATAAAATTGACCAGAACACTCAATGTTTAAATAAACTATCTGGACAAGTTGCACAGAATACTCAAGCAATTGGAGAATTGAAGGAGGCTGCAGGGGAAAATCGGAAATTGGCTGAAGATACCAGCCAAAAACTTGAAAATTTAGAACAAGAGGTTAGACCACTCTGCAAACAAGTAGGTGAACACCAGACCTATCTATCTATGATTGAACTGCGGAACTGGGAGAGCAATTTAAGGATAAGAGCAATACCAGAAGTGGAAGAAGGCAACCTAGCTGAGTTTTTGACCAAAGAATTCTCCAAATTTTGGAGTCTAGAGGAAAAGGATTTTAAAATTGTTTCAGCTTTTAGGCTCGGAAGACTTATAAAGAAAGAGAAGCCCAGAGACTGCTTGATAACATTGAGGTTAAAGGAGGAAAGGGACAAGATTCTGGGCCTACACTACGGAAAGTCACTGGACATTTTGGACAAAAGAATTGAGATCTACAAGGATATCCCTAAACAACTGTTAGATCTTAGATCTAACTATTTGGAGTTGACAAGATTACTAAGGAAGAATTCAATCATCTTTAGGTGGGAATTTCCTCAAGGACTATCTTTTACCTTTAGAGGGAAGAAGATCAAAATCAGAACATTGGAAGATAGAGATAAATTTCTGAACGTATACGGAGAGGACCTTCACAAAGGAATTGACCAACTTCCAGGGCCTGAAACACCAGAGGTAACTGCACCCTTGGACCCTGAAGATCCTTTGAACAAGGTACCACCCCTTGAAAAATAACCAGATTTATTCAGGATGTCTCTGCAACTTTTGAGTTGGAATATTAATGGCTGTAACATCCCGGAAAAAAGGAGGAAAATTTTTCATATATTAAAAAAAGAACAACTGGACATTATCTGCTTACAAGAAACACATGTGACTAGGCTCCATAGAAAGGTGTTAATAAACAAAAGACTTGGCCAAGAATTTATATCTTCGGACAGAGTAAAGAAGCGAGGAGTGGTGATATATGCAAAAGAGAGCCTGTCACCTAAATTTTTATTTAAAGATGAACATGGAAGAATATTAGCAATTGAGATACAACATCAAGGAGAAAAGATCCTGATATTAGGAATTTATGCACCAAATGACGGGAAATCGGAATTTTATAAGAAGTTGCATGAGATTATGCTGGACTATCTGGACTACAACAACATCATTATGATGGGAGATATGAATGGGGTCGTATCGACTAACATGGATAAGTCACAAAATCAAAATGTTACAAAAGACGGCAGACTACCAAAGACCTTTTTTGAAATGACTGACAATATGGACTGGATTGACATTTGGAGAATTAAGAACCCCCTGGGAAGAGAGGGAACATTCTTCTCTGAAGCCCAGCTGACTTGGACAAGAATCGACCAAATATGGATAACTAGAGGTCTGGCACCCAAGGTTAGAAAAGTGGAAATCTGCCCAAAGACCTGCTCCGACCATAACGCGCTGAAGATGGATATGACACTCTTGCCAACCGGCTCCTTTAGATGGAAGATGAATGATAGCTTGTTTAGAGACCAGGAGATTATTAAGAAGGCCCAAAAAACTCTGAAGGATTATTTTGAAATAAATATGAACACTACGGTGGAAAAAAGAACTATCTGGGACGCAAGCAAAGCTGTGATGAGGGGGTTCTTGATACAACAGAACGCCGTAAAGAAAAGGACACAAAATGAAAGGAAAGATAAGATCTTGCAGAAAATTAAAGAATTGGAGAAGAAATTAAGATCAAACCCGAAGTCACAGCCGATTCTGAGAGAAATTAAACTATACCAAGCACAATATTCCAAATTGATAAACCAAGAAATAGAATGGAAGATTAAATTAATGAAACAAAAAACTTTTGAATCGGCGAATAAATGTGGGAAAATGCTTGCTTGGCAGTTGAAGAAGAGACAGAAATTAAATACAGTTACAAACCTAGAAATTGAAGGAAGAAACATTCAGAACCCCATGGAAATTAGAAAGTGCTTCCAGAGATACTTCAAAAAATTATACACTCAAGGGCCGCAAGATGAGGTTGAGATTAAACAATTTTTGGAAAGAAATGGACTAACAAAGTTGTCACAAAAAAACAGAGTAATCCTGAATAACAAAATAACACAACAAGAGATTGAACAAGCGATTCAGAACATGCAACTGGGCAAATCTCCAGGGCCAGATGGCTTGACCTCCAAGTATTATAAGACATTAAAAGATTATTTGATCCAACCAATGATGGAGGTCTGCAATGAAATTATGGAAGGGAAGAAGGCACCGGAATCGTGGAAGGAAGCTTTTATCACATTGATACCAAAATCTGAAACTGAAAAGACACAACTCAAAAACTATCGTCCCATTTCCCTTCTGAATGTGGATTACAAAATATTTGCAGACATTTTGGCAAGTAGACTTAAAAGAGTTCTTAATGAAGTAATTCATAAAGACCAGGCAGGCTTTCTCCCAGGTAGACATATGTTTGCTAACACTAGGAACATTATTGACATTTTGGAACTTTTGCAAACAGACATAAATACAAAAGCAGTGTTAATTTTTATAGATGCGGAGAAGGCCTTTGATAATATTTCTTGGAAATTCATGAAGGGAAATTTGAAAGAAATGGGAGTGGGACAGGGGTTTGAGAATGGGATTGATGCAATATATTCAGAACAAAAGGCCAAACTGATAGTTAACAATGTGGTTACAGAAGAGTTCAAAATTGAAAAAGGAACACGACAAGGCTGCCCGATTTCCCCTTTGTTATTTATCTCGGTTCTGGAGGTGCTCTTGAATATGATTAGAGGGGACCGGTTGGTGGAAGGGATTCAGGTCGGAGCGAAACAATACAAACTTAAAGCTTTTGCAGATGACCTAGTTTTGACCCTGCAGGAGCCAGAATCTAGTACGAAAAGAGTATTACAATTGATACAGGACTTTGGTCGGGTGGCGGGATTTAAATTAAACAAACAGAAAACCAAAGTGTTGGGAAAAAACTTGACAGACATAGAGTCAGAACTGTTTCAGAGAGAAACAGAATTAACTATGGTTAAAAAGGTAAAGTACCTAGGGGTAAACATAACAGCAAAAAACCTGAGTCTATTCAAGGATAACTATGAAAAATGTTGGTCTGAAATTAAGAGAGACTTGGATAGTTGGACAAAATTGAAGCTTTCTTTGTTAGGCCGAATTGCTGCTATTAAGATGAATGTATTGCCAAAAATGCTGTTTTTGTTTCAAACATTACAGATTGTGGACAAAACGGAGTGCTTCCAGAAGTGGCAGAAAGATATATCTAGATTTGTCTGGCAGGGCAAAAAGCCCAGAATTAAGTTTAAGATATTAACAGATGCGAAAGAAAGAGGGGGCTTTGCCCTGCCAGACTTAAAGTTGTACTATGAAGCCGCAGCTTTTTGCTGGCTAAAAGACTGGCTACTTCTCGAAGACACTGACGTGTTGGATCTGGAAGGTTTTAACAATGCTTTTGGTTGGCATGCATATTTATGGTATGACAAAGTTAAGATCAATAAGGCCTTTAAGAACCATATTGTCAGGAAAGCAGTGTTTAATGTCTGGACAAAATATAAAGACTTGTTGGAAAATAAAACTCCAAGGTGGCTTTCACCTTTGGAAGCTAAGGCCCGAAAAAGACCCAATATGGAGGCCAAATGGCCAAAATATTGGGAAATATTAGAAAAAGATGGAGACAATTGGAAATTGCAGAGTTTGGAGAAAATGAAGGATAAGGTGCGAGACTGGTTACATTATGCTCAGATTAAAGAAGTTTTTAAAAATGACAAAAAGTTAGGGTTCCAGGTGGAGAAATCGAAGTTAGAAACAGAATTGTTAGAACCAAAGACCAAGGTATTATCTAGAATGTATAACTTGCTGCTAAAGTGGAATACACAAGACGAAATGGTTAAATCGGCTATGATAAAATGGGCACAGGACATTGGGCATAACATTATGTTTGAGGACTGGGAAAGGTTGTGGACCACTGGGCTGAACTTCACCGCATGTAATGCTCTGAAGGAAAATGTTATGAAAATGATATATAGATGGTACATGACCCCAGTTAAACTTGCCAAAATATACCATTCGTCTGATAATAAATGTTGGAAATGTAAAGAAAATGAAGGAACATTCTTTCACCTCTGGTGGACATGCCCCAAGGTGAAGGTCTTCTGGGAAATGATATATAATGAGCTGAAAAAGGTATTTAAGTATACCTTCACAAAGAAACCAGAGGCCTTTCTTCTGGGCATTGTCGGCCAGAAGGTGTTAAAGAAGGATCGAACATTTTTCATGTATGCAACAACGGCAGCAAGGATTCTCATCGCAAAAAACTGGAAAACTCAAGATCTACCCACACTGGAAGAGTGGCAGATGCAGCTGATGGACTATATGCAACTGGCCGAGATGACCGGCAGAATCCGTGATCTGGGAGAAGAGAAGTTGGAGGAAGATTGGGAGAAATTCAAGATGTATTTACAAAAACATTGTAATTTGGTTGAATGTTAAGAAGGATGCTAGATTATAAAAAACTGGTCACCACTAAACTAGATTTAAATTTGATGATAAGTGAGACTAAAGAAAATATAAAACTTTTTGGAAGAAGCGCTAGATTATATGTGTGAGTGGACATGAGATTGTAAATAAGTTGATAATTTGTTTGGAAAAATTTTTTTAACGATGTAAATGGGAGCGGGAGACGTGAGGGAGCCCAAAGAAGTGATGAAATTGTTGTGAAAGAAGTAAGATTGTTTATTATGTGTGCATTTATATTTAAAAACCTTAATAAATATTTATAAAAAAAAACAAAAAAAAAACATAAAGAAGGCTGATTGCCGAAGAATTGATGCTTTTGAATTATGGTGCTGGATAGACTGCAAGAAGATCAAACCTATCCATTCTGAAGGAAATCAGCCCTGAGTGTTCACTGGAAGGACAGATCGTGAAGCTGAGACTCCAGTACTTTGGCCACCTCATGAGAAGAGAAGACTCCCTGGAAAAGACCCTGATGTTGGGAAGGATTGAGGGTACAAGGAGAAGGGGACGACGGAGGACGAGATGGTTGGACAGTGTTCTCGAAGCTACCAGCATGAGTTTGACCAAACTGCGGGAGGCAGTGGAAGACAGGAGTGCCTGGCGTGCTTTGGTCCATGGGGTCACAAAGTGTCGGTCACGACTAAACGACTAAACAACAACAACAACAAACTTGGGTAGCTTTTCTTTATATTCATTTATTAGTTTTCATTGGCAGTGAGAGAGGTTGGGGGGCCCAGGGCATGGTTGCTTGCCTGCAGTGAGTTTTGATTGCATGTGTGAGGGGGTAACCCGGTCAGTTGGGCAGCATCTAAATACATTTATTATTATTATTATTATTATTATTATTATTATTATTATTATTATGTTTTGAAAATCAGTTTGTACAGTGATCCTCTTCCTGCACAGTGTCAGCATACTATTTCATACCTCAGCAGCTAGCATTGGGTACACTCTGGTCATCAACTGCTATTCTATGCCACGGTAAAGTCCCTAGAATTTTGTGGGTCATGTTGTATTTTGCCGATGGAACTAAGAGGAACTTGCTTATTGAAAATTAACACAGATACTTAGCTTTAGTCAAATAATATCTTGCATGTAAAAAACAAAAACAAAAGTGATTTGAGGTTTTCTTCCTGGACATAATTTTTCTTTGGATTTTACCACGATAGAAGAGAACAGAATAATGTCACCACGTTTCCTTACAGTAGTGGCACAATTCACATTCAAGTAAGCAGGTGTCTTAGTTTTCTGTGCTCTTTGCTCTGTCCATTGTACCTGCCTTTTCCCAATCTGCTTCCGTCCCATTTGTCTGCCAAGTGACAGTGTCTGACACGCCACGATACAAAGATCCAACAATACTGTCTAGGTTGCAGTGGGAATGAAAAGCTTGTAAGAAGCGGGAAAGCTGTTGTGTTGAAAACTGGATCAGGATGTTTAACCCCGAGTAGAAAGTTTTTAAGAAAGAATAGAGCCGAGAACATAATTGAGCTGGCTTTGCAGAAGAAAAGACTTATTCTGTACAAAGGTAGATAAATTTACTTCTTTCTGGTGTCAAGGACTTTTACTTCGGCATTTCCTCCTTCCTTTTGAAGAAGCTATTTCAAGATAGAGGGCTAGAAGCATCCATTATCCAGCGCTAAACCGTGGGTTAAACACAAAAGAAAGTAAAATTTGTTCTGGGGTTATGAATCAACGGAGACATTTTTGTAAGAAGTGAAAGCCTAGTTAGGCTGCCAAAAGACTCTGGTTCATGTACTCAGATGACACCTGAATTGAGGTAATCCAAATGACCTATCCATGCTAATGCTACCTTGACTCTTTCCTCCTTTTCCTATGTCTCAATAAAGTCAGAACATACAGAACATAGCCAAGCACTCCCCATTTCGCCAGACTTCTGTTTCTGGGTCACTGCAGAAATGTGTGAGGGCCACTTTCTGTGTTGCAGCAAAAGACAGATCCTTGAACTTCCACTATGGCTCAGTTTCACCTTTTCATTAATGTCAGAAGAGTTTTTGCAGAGTATGAATGTACCTAAGTCCAGCACTCATCTGAGGCCGTGTGTGTGTGTGTGTGTGTGTGTGTGTGTGTCTGTCTGTCTGTCTGTCTGTCTGTCTCTCTGTGTGCGCGTGTTCTGGGCATGCAAATGCTCTTCGAACATATTAGCAAACTCACGTTTGATCTGATGGTAGTGGGGACCCACCCTTTGCTGTAAAAAGTGCCTACAACTGAGTTCAGATGGTCCAGTCTCTGGCTCATTTCTGCTAAAAAACAGGTGTTGCTGATCTTTCCTGAGTACCTCTGGTGTTATGCTGCTCACGCGAGCACTTTTTGCACAAACGAACAAGAAGTCATGCACACTTCACCTACTCCAGCTCCTGATAAAATCTGCAATTCATCACAGATGCTGGTGATAACCATGGAACTTATGACTCTCAATAGATTACTCACTCATTTCAGACTGAGGACTTTTAATCCCAAGTGACCACATGGGACCCACGTTTTATAATCTATCAAGCCGTTCCCCTTTGGTTTTTCCTCACCCTATCCTTTGTCTTATACAAACTTCAAAGAAACAAAGAAAATAGCGGTGGTGTCGTCACTCTTGCAACCTACCTTGGGACAAGGTGCAACCCCATTGTCATGCTTGCTATTTGAAGAGCAGCTATTTAGTTTAGCCTTCAAGCCCTAAAACAGCATAGCCTGCAACAGAGATGGGGAGCTGGTGGCCTTCCAAGTGTTGTCGGATTCCAACTCCTAAAAGCCCCCCGGGCATTTCATTCCACTTTTAATTTGTAAACTACACACAAGGCAGTTTACAACTGAAGACAACAAAATAGATCACACACACAATAACAATCTGATCCAATAATAAAAGCCACAACAACTTTAAAATAAACAAGTTGTATCAAATAAAGCTATATTCAACAATCCATTAGACTGTACTAGTAAACAGTAAAATTAAATATCAGCAAATAATAGTTAAACAGTTTACACTTACCAATTACAATAAGGAATTACAAATCAATAAAAATAATGGCATGTCACAGTGCTTAAAATACCACAAAGTGCTTAAAATACCACAAACCATGCAAAAGGTTCAAATTGGGAAACAAGTACACACAACTTATAAAATTATTTTTGTATTATAAAAGTATTTGGTCAATAGCAAGGGATTATGGGACTTGAAGTCTAACAACATCTGGAGGGCCACCAGTAAATTATCTCTGATAGCTTTCACAAACTCCTCTTGAAATCCTCTAGAGAAGACTATTTCATGGCTCTGTTGGAAAGTTTATGCTATCGCTGAAGCATTTTTGTAGTTGAAGAGGTTCTGGCTTCTACAGTATTCATAAGACGACTTTGCTATTAAGTATTAGGGTGTATGCTTTATGTTTCTCAACTGAGCCATTGTTTTGTACTGGAAATCCAAGTGGAATAATATGAAAATAGTTGGAAATGTCTGTGAGGGTGTGATGCAGAAGACAGGAAGTTCAAAGGGTACAAAAGTTTAACATTCTATTATTAGACAACTGTTTTGGTCCTTTGGTTGCTGACAAGTTTCAGGACTGTTGAACTGGCAGTAACAACTTCATGTTTGTTTTATTGAGCTTGTACATTTGGATCACCATTCCTACAATCAGCAATTGTACTTTTTCTTAATGCTCCCATTTCCTGTTTTTGTGTAGAACTCATTTGAAGAAAGTTTTCAAAACCATACTGCTTCTCGAAGGCCAGAAATGTTGACCTATAGTGTAAACCTGTTCTAAAATACCAAGAAAATTCTGTAGAACCCGATTTTGATTCTGTAGAACCAGATGTTGCTGGTCTACAACCCCAATCGTGCATATTGGCCATGTGGCTGCAGTTGATGATAGGGGACATAGGAGCCAACTCCTAGGGGTCAAGGTCCCTTCAGCTCCCTAATAAAATATTTGAGGGGACCAGGTCCTCCCAAAGTTGATGGATACTGCCATTCAAATAGTGTGTGTGCCGCAATATGTGATTGATTATGCGAGACAGGGCTTACCTGCCCCCCCCCCATGTTTTATTCAAGTTGGCACCCCTGGTAGGTGGAATCCAGCAACATCTAGAGCAGTGTTTCCCAACCTTGGGCCTCCAGCTGTTTTTGAACTACAATTCCCATCATCCCTGACCACTGTTCTTGCTAGCTAGGGATGATGGGAGTTGTAGTCCAAAAACAGCTGGAGGTCCAAGGTTGGGAAACACTGATCTAGAGGGCTACAGGTTCTCAACCCCTGCTGCATTTCCTGAAAAAACACCAGCACACAAGGCTAGCAACATTGGGCTATACTTGACGGTTGTCATACACTACTCAACCTCAATTTTTCTGCAGCAAAATGGGTATAACAACACTAGGGCCTTCCTCTTAGCACGTTTCTCCCTTGCATCCTGAGTTTGAGTGTCTTCAAAGCCCATGACACCTTTGGTAAAGGCTGTTCTCCAATTGGAGCACTCGCAGGCAAGTGTTTCCCATTTCCCATGATAATTGTTACACTGCAAGTGAAATCAAAATCCTGCCGATACTTCCATCTGCTTACAGTGGAACGCTCGCAGGCAAGTGTTTCCCAATTGTTGGTGTTTATACTGCATTTTAAAAATTTGCCTTGAGACAGTCTTGCACATAACATGTAGCTGGTCTCTGCATTTCCAAAGCTGGACCTTCAAACCCATCTGTGTGTTCAAGGGACAAGTGAATCTGAATTAAGAAGCAGGTTCTGCTATTGACCATGACTCCCTAGCTAGCTTCACCTGATCCAGAAGCAGCTTCCCAGCTGGAAGGCAATCATAGGTTGGCATGGTAGAAAGCCACACCTGCCTATGAGCTTGGTCACCGTCTCTTGGTCTGACCTACAAGGTTGGTGCAAGGAAGGGAAGCTAAGAGCCACATAAGAGACCACAAGGTACTTGGAAGAAAACCACATTATAAATGCCTATATCTCTTTGTCTTCCTCTGCATTTGCATCATTCCGCAAAGTCTTTTGTGCACATTCTTTTCTCTCTCTCTTTCTCTCTTGTATACAGATTTTACATTCATATAAAAGGCGGGAGTGGGTGGGGACAATTCCTTTTTAGAACGTTCATTCCCTTAGGATGCAATTGGTATGTGGAAAATATTGATTTTCGTTTGCTTAGTGACTCTCGGCTTGTTTGGCCGTTTTTGGGAAAAGTGATTTTCCAGTGTCAGTACCAATCCACGGCTGATTGGTATATATACATAGTTTTTTTCCTTGAATTATTAGGTTTTTATTTAGGTGCAGCCAGAAGTATAACTGTATATATGAATGAGGCCAGAAACAATAGAAACTGTAACCCTAGCCCAGCCACACTCAAATTGTTTATAACTGATAAGCTTGATTTCTTGCCCAGTTAGCATAATTTGAAGCTTGCATGCCTGTTAGACATCAACTGAAATTGAGCCTAGAGTATGACCCTTTCCCCCCTCCTAGTTATTCATATAACAATTAAGGGCCCTCCCTCCCTCTCTCATTGCAATGCCTTTTCAAAATAAATTCACTTTTCTGTTTAATTTCTGATTCTATAAAACTCACAAGTGATTGGTATTGCTCATAAACTGCTTGCACCAGGAGCAGGAGGAGAAGCAAAGGTCAGTACTGCTGCACCAAACCAAAAACTTACTGTGTGTAAAATCTAAGTCAGATCGAAAGGTATTTTAAAAGCAGCTAACTTTTATGAGGATACTCAAGTGTACTTCACTGAGTTAGAAATTCTAGCGTCTTCCCCACCTGGTACTAGAATTTTGGATTAGATTTCTTGCTGTCAGGCAGTTCCTTCAAATTATTTCATACAGAGCAACATTTTTGGATTTCCTCATAAAGCTATTTGCTGATTTTATTGCTTTTATAAAGGATACATTTACGCAATGTAGCACCTTCTCAGATTTATTTATTTTTTTAAAGCTATCTGCTTTGTTTGTTTGTTTTAATCCAACAAAATGCATGGCCCATATTTTTTATTATTATTATTTTTTTAAATGAGTGAACCTCAGGCATGTTGAATTTGGATAATGCACCCGGTGTTTGAACAGCAATTCCGAAGAGTTTCTGAAATCCCAGTGGGATGCTCTTTTGCAAATGTCACATTGCCGTCACATCAAGAAGTGTTATCTACATACAACAGCGGTTTATCAAGGGCACAATGTGACTAGCATTGTTCTTTTCCCCTGGAGGGGGCTGTTTTTTCACAAGACGGCGTAGTTCTGATATGAAATCAGTGCTAAACATTGGTAGTTTGAGCAAGGAAAGGGAATTTTGCTCTCTTGAGAGTGCATGGCATGATAGCACGTACAGCTTGTAATCTCACAACACTGGCAGAAAGATGTTTTGAACCTGACTCTAACCTACAGCCCACTTACGGTGGAACAGCTTCATTGAATGAAAGTATTCATAAGTATACGAGCTGTGAATCATGGTTTGTGGTACCAAACCCTTCTCCCCACTGGTGACTTTCCCTCCAAAGCAGGGGACATTGCACAACCCCTCTCTACTCCCTCACAAACACTTTTCAACAGAAAACTCTTTGAGATGGACAACGCTGACCTCCAATATAGCATCCATTTTCAAAGCCAGCAAGGGTTATGTCACCCATTTTGATTAGCTGGGTCAGAAACAATGGTGGCTATGAGAATTTGTTGTGTAGGGGACCCTTTTCTCGCAAGACAATCCTGGAACACTTAAAATGCATTTTTAAACAAGACATTTGTTTTTAATGTCTCAATGAGTTTATCCTTCAGTTCAATAGATCATTGTCCGCATACTGCCACAGATATATGGTCTCTCTTTAAATTTCTTCCATAGCATATTGATCAGTAGGCTTCCATTCATAGCCTACCGCAACTTCCTTAGAGTATGAGATGACACTTGTGCTCTTGGATAACCCTAATAAAAACTGGAGATTTACCTAAATCATGAAGAAGAAAAAAAGCGGGGAATAAATCTCACCAATGATCTGGGGTTAAAATAGGTGTAACTGAATCTTAAATCTTTCCCGGATGCCCTTAAAAGATTTACAATCCATTTACTTTCTTTGATATGCCTTTTTAAGGGGTGCTCACTATTTTACTTAACATACTGCCAGCTGTTCAACAGAGTATGTAATAGAGTTAATCATCTAAATGTCTAATGATTTTTCTGGTGTGAGAATGCTGAATCATAAAGACACTTTAATTGTGCCTTAGCCATATCCTTCTGTATCATAAAAGGCTATTGTTGGAAATAATAATTAGGATGCCCCACACTCCCTGCATTTGTGTCGCTAATAGAAATGCAAGGATTTCATGAAACCTGTATATATAAAAATCGAATGTATATTTTTAAAATCAAATTATTTTGATGGTCAAATTTCGGTCCTTTGGTTTTGTTTCGTTTTGTTTCATTTTTAAAGCATGATTTAAAATACAATGAGAAATGTGGCTTTGCTGAATCCTGGCTTTCTCTTCCCGGTTTAGTAAATGGGATGACTAAATCACAGTCGCACCACTTCGGAGCAAACTGGGAAGAAGGAAAGTAGTTAAGCATCTTGCTGTGCGTGAGCAGTTAAGAGGGCAGGCAGGCACCGTGCACCTTGACCACCTATTATGAAGCTTTTTGCTGCAATGTCAAGTGAAAGCAAGTTAATTGGGTGAAGCTGTAGAGCATGTTAGGGGCATGGTAAAGGGATGCTGGCTGACAGCTGAATGTCAGCAGAAGCTACTCAAGTGTGGCTGAGAGACAGAGACCTGTCACAAAGTTCACGCGGGCTGCAGCGCAGTTAGGGAGCTGAAATGTGGTTCGGGCTCACTTTCTCCCTCATTGCATTCAAGCACCTTAAGATTTCACACTGTATGTGTCAACCCTTGTTCTCTAAGCTGTTTTCTCCTAACCCTTCTGAATTCAAATGATTGGACAAAAAGATGCTAATGTTTGGCAAAGTGAATGTAAATATAGTCTTTTTTCCCCCCTCTTCTCCCCCCGCTTCCCCTTTCCTCTTTCTGCCAGAGCACAGATCTGCATCAGGCTCCAGGTCTCTGACAAAAAAATTAGAATGCTGGAAATTCAGCAGATAGATGCACATCTCTTGCGAAGGGGTTCCCGAATTGGGCAATTAAAACGGTTTGGCTAATCGCTGGTTTTTGTCCGTCGCAGGAGAAATTTTTTCTGTACAGGCCCTTCCAGCCTGTTGCAAAGGCTGAGCGAGCAAGCTTTTGCTAGTCAATACAATCTCGTCCCTTTTTATTTCCTTTTAATTGATCCCCTCCCAGCTTCCACCGATTGAGGTGGAGGTAACACTTGGAAAAACAGCCACCTGTAAAACTAGCTGTGGGGAGGTACGGACATTAGAAGGCCCCTCGCTTGGATTTAGGGCCAAGCTTCCGTTCACCCATAAAATGGGCACCCAGAAATATGGCCAGTAACACAAGCACAAGGCTTGGCCCGCAAGACTCAAATAGAAAGTGTAAAAAGGAAAGAGGAAAACAGAGTCGGCAGTCTTTCCATCTCCATGTTTAGAGCTGCATAAAGAGTCAAGCGTTGTGCTATGAAATGATAATGGCAGCACGTTGCATAAAAACTTGGGGGACGCTCAAGAGCATATAGTCATCGTTCTGCAAGAGAGAGCCACGGAGTTGTCTTTCTGCTTGTCTGCAAGAAGAAAGAGCCCAGGGTCCATCTCCCATAAGAGCCTGAGAAGCAGCTCTGCTGTTCTGGATTGCAGTACATATTGTCCTCAATGTAGAGTGATCTCCATCAGGTCTACCTGCCCAACAGTCGAGGGATGCAAGGTAAAGGTAAAGGACCCCTGGATGGCTAAGTCCAGTCAAAGGCGACTACAGGGTTGCAGCGCTCATCTCGCTTTCAGGCCAAGGGAGCCGGTGTTTGTCCACAGACAGCCTTCTGGGTCATGTGGCCAGCAGGACTAAACCGCTTCTGGTGCAATGGGACACAGTGACGGAAACCAGAGCGCATGGAAACGCTTGCCAATCGGAAGGTCAGCAGTTTGAATCCCTGCGACGGGGTGAGTTCCCGTTGCTCTGTCCCAGCTCCTGCCAACCTAGCAGTTCAAAAGCATGTTAAAGTGCAAGTAGATAAATAGCTACCACTCCGGTGGGAAGGTAAACAGCGTTTCCGTGCGCTGCTTTGGTTCACCAGAAGTGGCTTAGTCATGCTGGCCACATGAACCAGAAGCTGTACGCCGGCTCCCTTGGCCAGTAAAGTGAGATGAGCGCCGCAACCCCAGAGTCGTACGCGACTGGACTTAACTGTCAGGGGTCCTTTACCTTTACCATTTAAAGCCATCAGAGCTCATCCTAAATATGGATGGGAAAACAAGGTAGTAGGAGAGCAGTCTGTAAAGAAACTGCAGACACCCCATTTTACCGTTCACAGTACAAACCTGACCTTGGGGGATCTACCACAGTAGCTTGATGCCTCCGTAAGAATCTGGATTGTGCAGCAAATTCATTAAACTGACTTAATGGTTCTTGCAGAAGTTAGATGATTTCAAGATACATCATTCAAGAACGTTTAGAAATGTACTGTAGATATCAAAATACAGTGGTACCTCGGGTTACATACGCTTCAGGCTACAGACTCCGCTAACCCAGAAATAATACCTCGGGTTAAGAACTTTGCTTCAGGATGAGAACAGAAATCGTGCTCTGGCAGCGGGAGGCCCCATTAGCTAAAGTGGTGCTTCAGGTTAAGAACAGTTTCAGGTTAAGAACGGACCTCCAGAACGAATTAAGTATGTAACCAGAGGTACCACTGTATACTGTACATGTGGTCACAGAAAATACAGCGGCACCTCGGTTTTCGAACGCCTCTGTAGTCGAACATTTTGGAACTCTGAAAAGCCTCGGAACTCAAACGGACTTCCGGAATGGATTATGTTAGAAAAGTGAGGTACCACTGTATTTATATAACTGTGTTGGAAATTCCAAATAGTATATGAAATCAGTGCCAGCTCAGGACATTTTGTGGTCCAAATCAGAGTCCAAATGCAGCCATCCCATCCCAATAGATGCATCATTTTATAAAGTTTTGCTGTACTATTTAGACACCAATTCCTGCCTTGATTTGTCTCCCCTTTCTGATTCTGCCTGAAGCAGGTCTCTTCTTCTTGCGGCTTAGTGGTAACTGTTAGGTAGACTCCAAGCCTTAGGATCTACACTAGGGCAGTGTAGGGTGAAAGAACAATTCCTCCTTCCTGTTCTCTGATACAATGGTACCTTGGTTGTTGAACTTTATCCATTCCAAGAGTCCATTTGACTCCTGGAACCGTTCGAAAACCAAAGCGCAGTTTCCGATTGGCTGCAGGAGCTTCCTGCACTCAATTGGAAGCTGCGTCAGACATTAAGCTTCCAAAAAACATTCGCAAACCAGAACATTCACTTCCGGGTTTGCCGCGTTCGAGAGCTGTTCTGTTCGGGAGCCAAGCCATTCGAGAACCAAGGTACCACTGTACTGCCATATACAGATAAGTAAAAAGGAGGGTGCCTTGGGGGCTGGCAGAAATGAGCAGAGAGTAACCAAGAATCCTTCTCCTGCCCAAATATTGATCTGAGCTGTAGTAGGATGTGGAGGGGGGCATTCTTTTGAGGCAACCTTTTAAGACCCCCAGAAGTTCTTTTTTTTAGCCAAGCTCGGGCAAACTTGCATAGCTTCTCTAGCCTCTAAGCTGCTGCAACATGGAGCCACACTCTTGGACAGAACCCATCAGTAAATACAGCCGTCTCAAAGAATATGCACATAGTTTCCGGTTCAAATGATCTGTTGGTGCTCCTGCACAGAGACTCCAAGTTCCAATTCTGTAATGTTGCCAACTAAGGGATAGAGCGCAATGATATTGAGAGAAAAAATACAATCTGATGCATATAGACACATGGTTAGAGTAAAAAAAACACCAAAAACCTATATTATATTGAGTTATTCCAATGTAAGTTATACTTTCAGGGCTATGTGTGTGTTTTCTTCATTTGTTTTAAATGCATACAGCAGTTCTGGATCAAAACAGTTCGTATGAATAGCGGCAAAAGCTTTTCCTCCATCTGTCAAGGCTACAGGAGCAATCAGATTTCCATTCCATTTGCTGGATGTTATTCTACCTCAGTTTCCTAGGAGGTGCAGCCTGGGCCTGAGAACTGAAGCAGACCAGACTCCCCTCCTTCCACCACCGCCAAACATTGAAGCCTTTCCCTGTAACAGTCTATTGACTAGCTGCCAATCATTAAGTTTCATACTTTTTTTGTGCAACTCTCTGAGGGAACCTGATTTCTACCCCCTTGCTTGGGATTTTGAGGTTGTTTTATTTTCAAAAAAAGAATCGGCTGAGTTTTGAGGGAAATAAAATGTGAGAAATGATTATGATTTTTAACCAGAATGATAAGCGAGTTCGTGCGGAAAATGACACTGACAAATATGCAAAACAACCTGTCCTTTACCTATTGACTGCAGCTATTTAAAATGACAAATTGTCCTTGTTTTTTGGAGCGGAATTTTAAAACAAAGCACATTTTCACATAGCATCAGAATTTCTCTCTTTGGAGTAAACCAGGAAATCCAAATTTTGCATTCTTGCTGCGGCATCCTGTATAAACATTTAGATAATTAAAACTTGCTAATTAGAATAGCAGATGTTCAAATATGTGAAGTCACTGTTGCCATTGCAATAAACATATCGATTTTAACTTGGCTACAATATGCTGTGTGCAGTAGGACCAAATATACTCGCAGCAAAGATTGCAAGTTTAATTTCTGTCTAACTCAAACTTCACAATCCAAAATCCTTTGTAGAATTGAGCGTACAACTGCTTTTTAAATATCTCTTTGGGGTAACCATTTGAACTTGCAACCATACTGGTGGTTCTTAAAGGTCCGCCTTTTCAGCCTGATACAAGATAGCTTGTGTTGTATCAGGAAATCAAAGAGCCAACATCAAAGGAAATTGCTGAACTAGGTGTTAGATGCAGCCCATTGATTTTTCCTCCTCCTTCTCCCCAGTAGCAGTAATGGGAATGGGAGGGGGAAGCGCACAAAAACCCGATGTGCACAGTAGCAAAATTCCAAATATTCCCTTCCACTTCATTACTGCAGCCTGTATTTTGGTGCTCATACAATTCACCAAATGCATTCCATGGCATTTTGATGCCATTGGTTAAAGTAGCGCATGTCCCTAATGCAGATCAAATTTTTTATTATTATTATTATTGATAAATGCAATACTTACAAACACAAACAGAACACTAAACAAACTTATTCATAGATACATACACCTCTCAACTTAGATTACAAAATAAGAAAACAAACATGCAAACTAAACATACAGACATAAATTTTGACTTCCCTCCACCTATATGTGGCTTCTTTGTTTCTTTTCTTCTTTTTGCTGTGTTATCAATATTATTTTTGACTATCTCATCTTATGCCCATTTATTCTTAATTTTTTACTCTATGAGTTTCATTCATTGCATAGTGATATATTAATACCAGAACAATGTTTTTTGATGTATTCCTTCACGCAAGTCCACTCCTCTATCAGTTTTTGATCTGATTGGTCTTACCACTGCTGTAAGTCTTGCTGATTCTATATATTCACAAAATCTTATTTGCCATTCTCTTATTGAGGGAGTGCAGATCGAATTTTAGATACAGTTGTGTTTGCTAGTTTCGGCGGTGGTTGTATGTGATACTTGTTCTAAAGGTACTCATTCTTCCTATACATTCTTCAGACTGATTCAAACTGCACCTCTTGGCTCTCTTACCTAGAATTAAGTCGATGGGACTTAGTTCTGAGTAAGAAATGTGTAGGATTATGGTACCCGAATATTTTATCTGCTTCATTTGCTCTGATCAATGAAAATTGTAGCTAAAATTTTGTAGATGTTAATGAACATGAGCAAGCTAATATTTCTTCAGGACTGTATCCTATTTGGGTGGAATGTAGTTGCTGACCATGTTTAATTTATTCCAGACAGAGAATGAGACAAAAATTTAAACGAGGAAAGGTCAGGGACAAGCACAATTCAACATTATCAAACACTTTTTTTTTAAAAAAAAAAGAAGAAATGAAGTGAAAAAACTATTTGAGACTTTACTGTACAGTGCGAAAAACCACTTGTTCGGATTTGTAGCTCATTGTGGCAATTTAGCAATTTTCAGTCTTAATGATAGCAGTGCAGCAGAGATACAGGAATGAGAGAATCAAAACCTTTACTAGAGCATTCAAATGTGAAAATAAGGGTAGTCGAAATATTAGGCGAAACAAATAATGTTTTCAAAAATTATTGTTAACTATTGCAATCCATAGATAATCATAGTGTGCTTGTTGAAATTAATGGGGCTTAAAACTTCTTTAAACCGTGCATTGGGTTGTACTAATATGCCATAGAATTTGAGCATACTGTTTCTTAATTGGCCTATGGCTAATTTGTATGTATTTTATTTATGATTTTTTCCCCCTTTTCTTTTTGCCTTATAGGAGCCGCCAAACACTTTAAGCATCCCTAGATCTTCAAGATCCTTAACCCAGCTGGACCAGAATTGCATCCCAGACTTTTTGCCACTCAAGGCAGAGTCAGATTACGATACATCTTTTGCCTTGGTACACAACAGACCTAATTCTCAGATTTCCTCATATTCCTCAACCCTGAATTTCATACCCACCACCAAACGAGCAATGCAAAATGGATGTTAAGATCCGATATTTTTTTGTAAGCAGCTATATATAAATACATGTGTGTAACTAATTAAAAAACCTCGCTTATTTGGATGTTTTGAGCCTTCGAATTGCACTTATTTCTCTATGCATTTCCGTGGCATTAATTTTGCATTATTCATTGCGGGAGTTTCACGGGTTGTTCCTATGATCCTGTGCTCCCAGCATACTGAAAAAGAGTTCGTTAAAAAAATATATATATAATGAAAAGTTTTATTTATCACGGTAGCTCATTTTTATGTAATATATTTTTAAATGTTAAAGAATGACACATTTTGGGTAATTTTCCTCAGACTTTTTTTAAAAAAAGAAATCAATAAGCCATTTTAGTCTCTATCTATCAAAGTTGTTTCATACTTGTCTATTTTAAAACAGGGCTGCAATACTTTAATAGGATTGAGAGAGCTATTTGAAATGTATGCCAATGATTCCTGTCATTTCATGGCAGCCCTGCTATGGTTCAGTGAGCCCCCTCTCCTCTCTTGTCAGCTCAACTGAAGACAAGCATTTAGTTGCAAACTTTAAGCAGGTTGTGCAAAACAGAAATGATGGGACTGCTTCTCTTTCTGCACAATAATGTCACTCCTGGTCAATGTGAGAAGGTCAGGTTGCTCCTTGTAAACCTACATGATACTACTTGCCCATTTGAACAAGTTAAGTTAAGTGTGGAATCCGGTCCCTGCAGGCATTGCAAACTCATCCTTTTATCAAGTCCGTGTTTGATAAGAAAGTAGAAACAATTGTACGGGGAGGAATTTCTTCCTCTCTCTCCCTCTCTCCTTTTTTAGATGATATGTTTATGTACTTTTTATAAGGGCAGTTCCCAAACCAGGATTGCAGGTAATAAATTTAGTTTTAAGCTGCAGAGACTTTAAAGGAATGGCCGTTTTGACCTTCAAAATAGACTCCTTTTGTTGTTGTTGTTGTTGGTAGTAGGACCCAAGAGTGACGCCCATCTTTGATGCTGACAGAATTTAAAGCAAGGCCATTGCCCTGCATTTTCTGCCTTGTAGCACACAAAAGTAAAATTGTATGTCAGGCCGAGATGTCGGGGAGCTGACAAGATGCCCCAGTGACATTTCAGCTGGAAAGAGCAAGTGTCTTGCAACCAAGTGGTCAAATATCAAATAATAGGTCAAGCAGGAAGGAGCTGAGTTCTAACCACAAAGAGGTTTCTGGTAACTTACTTGACAAGCTTTTGGGCGCTTTGTGGCTTGACAAAGTGATGTTCTGTTGGGTATCGCTAGACAGACCGTTCTTTATCGCCTTCAGAAGATCAGACATTGACATTGATTAAACTCTTTAACCCTTAAAGGTTAAATCCTGGCTGTATGCGTCATTGTGAGTAAAGAACAAAAGAAAATTTGTAATATATACCATTTGTTATGGTATTAATCACCCCAACTCCCCAGTGCCATTAACATTTGATGTGTAATGTAGTTTTTGACAGCGATATTGAATGCAAAATCTATATGTTAGATTGCTTCTCATTATGAATCAGGGGTACATTAGAAAAATAACAATGTGCTTTATGGAATTTGTAATTTCTCGTGCTTTGATAAGAGCAGTGATTTGATTCCACAGGTCCTGACTAGTAACATTTGTCTTTGTTCTTTTGCCCTAGAAGATAAAATCTGCATATGTAATACACCTACCGTTATAAGTAAAATCATGCAAATTTCCAAGAAATGTACTCCAAAGCCACTTTGTAGAACTCTGAAAAATTTCAAGTATTTTTCATCCCTAGTTTACAAAGTGGTCGCACACATACAATTGCAGATGTACTTGTTTTCAAATGAACCAGTAAAAAAAAGAAAAAGTCTCTCTTTTCATGGTGTGTTTTCTCTATGAGGCAAAGTTCTATTCTGCTTCTGTTCCTCCTAGTTGTTGGAGTTAGTACACACATACTGAAAATATTGTACATTGATCTCAAACATGGATCACTTGCTTTTATCCACACGCAGGGCTTTCCTTTCTATGTGCCGTACCCTTGTTGCTTGTTTAAAGTGAGCTCAAAGGCAAAGATCTGAGTCCATTAAAAGCCACCACAAAGATTTTAAAACCATATGGCCAGAACTTTGCTTGTTTACAATGCATGACTTTGCACTACCAAAACCATCTCCACCACTCCCCCCAAAAAACCCTCCAAACATTGGTTGTGATGATGTTCAGTTTTAAACTTTGCTTGTCACAACAGTAACACAATGCAATTTATAGTTTTTAAAAGGGTCATGCAGTAATGAGTTAAGCATTGCTGCCTTTGGGAAATCAGAACATTTCTGGTTTGCATTTCCCTACTCAGCAGAAGAGCCGCAACTGGAAGTTTGTAAATGATGTATAGGAACGGCTGTTTTGCAAGGAGGTTAGCATGAATATTATAGAATAGATAGGGGTTGATGGATCAGCCCTTTACCAGTCAATACCAATTTCACATACAGTCATTCACAAGTCTCATTTCCGTGTGTGTGTGTGATGCAAATCTAGCAGATGGAAAATAGAAAGGAGATTTTAAAAAATAGCAACTGAAATTAACAATAAAATATCCTATTAATCCTAATTTAAACGAGTGGATTAATATACAGTGGTACCTCAGGTTAAGAACTTAATTCGTTCTGGAGGTCCGTTCTTAACCTGAAACTGTTCTTAACCTGAAGCACCACTTTAGCTAATGGGGCCTCCCGCTGCTGCTGTGCCACCGCTGCACAATTTCTGTTCTCATCCTGAAGCAAAGTTCTTAACCCGAGGTACTATTTCTGGGTTAGCGGAGTCTGTAACCTGAAGCGTATGTAACCCAAGGTACCACTGTACATCATCCGTATGTCCAAAATATATACAGTTGTACCTCGGAAGTCGAATACAATCCGTTCCGGAAGTCCGTTCGACTTCCAAAACATTCAGAAACCAAGGCGTGGCTTCTGATTGGCCAGTCACAAGGCGTTTCGAGTCGCAAGGCGTTAGACTTCCAAGGTACAACTGTATCTAAACGAGGATTATAAGCCATGCATTCAAACATAGAAAAGGCAGTATGATCGGGCTCTCTCGGAAAGTCGTAGAATCTCCTTCAATGAAGGGTCTTAGCTGAGATTCCTGCATTGCAGGGAGTTGAATCTAGATGACAATTGCTGTTGCTTCCTACTCTACAGTTCTATAATTCTATGTTGTTCAGACCTCTGAGTGGTGGATGTTTGTCCTTGGAGCAAACGTAAGTCTCTTTGCCACCATAAGGGTTTACAGAATCTACTTTTGTTGTCTGTCTGTTAGTCCTCGCACTACAGAGATACAATTTAAGAGTGTGTGAGCACCCTCAAATATCAAGGATTCCTCCAAAACAAAGTTAATACAAACAATATACCCACGACATCTTTTTGTTGTTGTTGAATCCATTTCAGTTTTAAACCTAAAGAACACTCTATATAGATGCAACTTTGCATTTCCATTGATCTGATTAAAATAAAATGCACATGAAAGTTCGTATTTAAATAGATATGTTATCTGAATGTATGCATTACTACAAATGTGTATTTGATCCTAAAATATGCATTTTGAAGCATTTCGGTGTATGTTTTGAGCAAAATGCAAGATCCGAAGGATAATTACATTTCAATCCACATATTAGTCTGGGATGTGCGAATCGGTTTCATTTGCATAGGAATTCACAAAAATCACACTCTTTGAGCACGCAGATATGTAAGACAGATTACACATCAACACGATCACAGCTGCGTAGGTGGAAGGAACAGAAAACTGGGAGACTTGAAGGAAAACCTGGTTATGCTTTGAAAAAATGGTTTACAACTAGTGCTGGAAGAAGCTGCCAGAATAGGAATCATAGGTCATATTACTGCATTTTCCAAAGAAAAAGAGAAGATCCTCAGACTAGAGGTTCTTCCATGGTCCCACCCTTTCTTTTCGCAGCAATGGTTTTATGACCAAATGATGAATGAGGGTCTGCGAGCCTCATATTCCTCCCTGTCACTAGATGCCCACGTGAGATACACCCGCTACCTGTGAACTCGTGTAAAACTCGTACTTTTCTGTGGATTGATCTCCCCCATGCATGCTATAATTTTTATACTTATTTATTTTGCAGACTTTACCGGCAACGTATTTAAATAACCAGTGGCGACTTTATGGACCTAAGGGTACCTTAGCATAGTGAAATCATGATCCTGTCTGCCATAGTAGATACTTTCCTGACGCTACATAGGAGGGGCATTTATGCAACAAACCACAGTAGATTTTTGGAGCTCCTTAATCATGCAATCAATCAGAAAACAAATATGTAAACTCCCCACGGAGACTCCCTTTTGGCGGCCGCCTTGGCTTGTTATCCACCCAACATCAAGCGATCTCAAAGCAATGGCAAC
This sequence comes from Podarcis erhardii, assembly GCF_964252035.2. Lineage (NCBI taxonomy): Eukaryota > Metazoa > Chordata > Lepidosauria > Squamata > Lacertidae > Podarcis > Podarcis erhardii. The sequence goes on along the minus strand of NC_138515.1, from coordinate 13,835,751 downwards.
TCAGCAACTGGTCCTTAATCCAATGACCAACCTCAAAAGCATCAGAGATGCAAACCGCAGGAAAAAGGGTGTATAGGTGCTCCATGTGTGATCTGATGAAAATGTGGACCCCGGCACTGCAGGATATAGGAGAACTAAAACACAGCCATTTCCCACCCTTCCCGGCCAATTGGGTGAGGGCCGCTGTCCCTAATAATCTGCCTCCACTCCCCAGGACCTGCAAAACTACCAGTGCCAGATTTATGTATAAGCTAAACAAGCTATAGGTTAGGGCCCCACTCTCTAGAGGGCCCCCCAAAAAATTAAAGGGGGGAAAACCCTCAATGTACATTTCCAAAATATAAGATAAAAAACAAATAAAACCTACATACAGCAACAGTGTTTTGTGTTGTGTAGGCTCCTATTTGTTAGGTATCTAAAGCCATTCACACATATTAGGTAAAGGGTAAGAGGACCCCTGACCATTAGGTCCAGTCGCGGATGACTCTGGGGTTGCGGCACTCATCTCGCTTTATTGGCCGAGGGAGCCGGCGTACAACTTCCGGGTCATGTGGCCAGCATGACTAAGCCGCTTCTGGCGAACCAGAGCAGTGCACAGAAACGCCGTTTGCCTTTCCACTGGAGCGGTACCTATTTATCTACTTGCACTTTGACGTGCTTTCAAACTGCTAGGTTGGCAGGAGCAGGGACCGAGCAATGGGAACTCACCCTGTCGTGGGGATTTGAACCGCTGACCTTCTGATCGGCAAGACCTAGGCTCTGTGGTTTAACTCACAGTGCCACCCACGTCCCAGTAGATACCTATGAGGTCCATAAATTACCATATAGCATATATTCAACACAAAAAACAGCGGCAATCTGTTGTTAACAAAGGACAGCTGGACTTATAAAGGGCCCCATTACCTTCAGTAGCTTAGGACCTCATCAAACCTCAATCCAGCCCTGAAAACTACCCCCATCCAGCCACAGTCTGCCTGGGTGACTGGCCCCACAGGTAACTCGGTTCTGTTTTTAAGGACTCTTTCCGTTCCTCCAGTGTTGGTGGGGAACTGCTGGAAACAGCTTGCCAATAGCATGATGAACAGCCGTCAAGGGGATTGATCTGAAAATATTTTCGGTTTGCATTTCGGGAAAGTTTCTTTCCCTTTTCTTCCTTGGTTGTTTTTATGTAGCTGTAAATGCTGCTCCTAAGAGTCAAGTTCTTCTGTGTGCCTATTCGGAAGGTAAGTGGCACAGAGTTCAAAGGGGCTTCCTCTCAGAATCACAGAATCCTAATAATCATGTTTACTTGTTTGTACTAAAGTCCTCTCTAATGCTGGCGAAGAGCAGTGTACCATTTTGCTGTCTCTCTCCTTAAATATTAGACTGAAAATGGCTTGTTTTTGTTTTAAGAGCTCTTGTTAACTGATGGTCTGTTATTCTATACCACTGTTTTACTGTCCTGGGTCAACTAGCACAGCTGATTCTAATATGTCAGTTGAACAGCATACTGTAGTCATTAGGAATATCTGTGCACTCGGTGCAAGCCTTTGTGACATTGAGTTATAACTTGGACGGAAATATTCATCGGATATTTTTTTTTGGCAAGAAAAGCATTCCAGGGTATTTTTTATATTGTTGTTGTGACAGTAATGCATCTTATGTATTCCATCATCCAAAAATGTGTTACTGGGTTGGAGGTGGGGAATTGCATAAGGTGAAACAGAGCAGAGTTAGAAACATCACCCGGTGTTAAAAAGCCAAGAAACCTCCCCCCCCCCCCCGTTCCAGTGGACATTTTGCTCTCTTCTGCCATTGATTCACTCAAGTTTACATTTCCTTCTGCAGTTCATCTGTTAGTTTGAAATGCATCTGATTTTAGAAGGGTGGACATATTTGGGGAAACCATTCATGATCAAGATTTTTGAAACAAACGGATTCGTAGTGTATTAAAAACAAGGATGGCTATTGTACAGTGGTACCTCGGGTTACATACGCTTCAGGTTACATATGCTTCAGGTTACACACTCCGCTAACCCAGAAATAGTGCTTCAGGTTAAGAACTTTGCTTCAGGATGAGAACAGAAATCGTGCTTTGGTGGTGTTGCGGCAGCAGGAGGCCCCATTAGCTAAAGTGGTGCTTCAGGTTAAGAACAGTTTCAGGTTAAGTACGGACCTCCGGAACAAATTAAGTACTTAACCTGAGGTACCACTGTACTTGCAGTGAAATCCTTTGCATGGCTGCTAAGGTTTGCAAGCTATGTTCAATGGAGCATACTCTGAAGCAAGTCTCTCATATAAGTTGACTGAATGATTGAACATATGATTAACAACTGAAAATAGAAGCTATGGTGTCACTTCAGAATCTTTAGAATCTGATTTTTGTCGCTCATTCTGATGAGGTATGTAGTTAATGGTTGTTGTTTTTTTAAGATGGATAATATGACCCATATCTTTTGTTGAAGATTGAATATGAAAGTCTGTGGGTTTGAGAAAAGTACATGGACTGTCCCTATTTTCAAAAAGGGGAAAAGAGAGGACCCAAATAATTACCGCCCAGTCAGTCTGACATCAATACCAGGGAAGATTCTGGAGCAGATCATTAAGCAAACAGTTTGTGAGCACCTAGAAAGGAATACTGTGATCACCAATAGTCAGCATGGATTTCTGAAAAATAAGTCGTGTCAGACTAACCTGATCTCGTTTTTTGACAGAATTACAAGCCTGGTAGATGAAGGGAACGCAGTGGATGTAGCCTACCTTGATTTCAGCAAGGCATTTGACAAGGTGCCCTATGATATTCTTGTAAAGAAGCTGGTAAAATGCGGTCTTGACTATGCTACCACTCAGTGGATTTGTAACTGGCTGACTGACTGAACCCAAAGGGTGCTCATCAATGGTTCCTCTTCATCCTGGAGAAGAGGGACTAGTGGGGTGCCACAGGGTTCTGTCTTGGGCCCGGTCTTATTCAACATCTTTATCAATGACTTGGATGATGGACTCAAGGGCATCCTGATCAAATTTGCAGATGACACGAAACTGGGAGGGGTGGCTAACACCCCAGAGGACAGGATCACACTTCAAAACGACCTTGACAGATTAGAGAACTGGGCCAAAACAAACAAGATGAATTTTAATAGGGAGAAATGTAAAGTATTGCACTTGGGCAAAAAAAATGAGAGGCACAAATACAAGATGGGTGACACCTGGCTTGAGAACAGTACATGTGAAAAGGATCTAGGAGTCTTGGTTGACCACAAACTTGACATGAGCCAACAGTGTGACGCGGCAGCTAAAAAAGCCAATGCAATTCTGGGCTGCATCAATAGGAGTATTGCATCTAGATCAAGGGAAGTAATAGTGCCACTGTATTCTGCTCTGGTCAGACCTCACCTGGAGTACTGTGTCCAGTTCTGGGCACCACAGTTCAAGAAGGACACTGACAAACTGGAACGTGTCCAGAGGAGGGCAACCAAAATGGTCAAAGGCCTGGAAACGATGCCTTATGAAGAACGGCTAAGGGAGCTGGGCATGTTTAGCCTGGAGAAGAGGAGGTCAAGGGGTGATATGATAGCCATGTTCAAATATATAAAAGGATGTCACATAGAGGAGGGAGAAAGGTTGTTTTCTGCTGCTCCAGAGAAGCGGACACGGAGCAATGGTTCCAAACTACAAGAAAGAAGATTCCACCTAAACATTAGGAAGAACTTCCTGACAGTAAGAGCTGTTCGACAGTGGAATTTGCTGCCAAGGTGTGTGGTGGAGTCTCCTTCTTTGGAGGTCTTTAAGCAGAGGCTTGACAACCATATGTCAGGAGTGCTCTGATGGTGTTTCCTCTTGGCAGGGGGTTGGACTCGATGGCCCTTGTGGTCTCTTCCAACTCTATGATTCTATGATTCTAAGAAGATCAAACCAATCAATTCTGAAGGAAATCAGCCCTGAGTGCTCACTGGAAGGACAGATCCTGAAGCTGAGGCTCCAGTACTTTGGCCACCTCATGAGAAGAGAAGACTCCCTGGAAAAGACCCTGATGTTGGGAAAGATGGAGGGCACAAGGAGAAGGGGACAACAGAGGATGAGATGGTTTGACGATGTTCTTGAAGCTACCAACATGCGTTTGACCAAACTGTGGGAGGCAGTGGAAGACAGGAATGCCTGGCGTGCAGCTAGACTGGTGACTTGGAGTGGCCACCGAGACCATATAACACTGGTCTTGAAAAGACCTACATTGGTTTCCAGTACATTTCCGAGCACAATTCAAAGTGTTTCTGCTGACCTTTAAAGCCCTAAACCGCCTCATCCCAGTATATCTGGAGGAACATCTCCACCCCCATCCTTCAGCCCGGATACTGAGGTCCAGCTCCGAGGGCCACTGGTGGTTCCTTCACTGGAAGAAGTGAGGTTACAGAGAACCAAGCAGAGGGCCTACTCGGTAGTGGCGCCCGCCTTGTGGAACCCCCTCAGACATCAAAGAAATAAACAACTAGATGACATTTAGAAAACATCTGAAGACAGCCCTGTTTAGGGAAGTTTTTAATGACTGATGCTTTAATGGATTTTTAATCAATTGTTGGAAGCCGCCCACAGTGGCTGGGGAAACCCAGCCAGATGGGCAGAGTAGAAATAATAGTAATAATAATTATTATTATTATTATTATTATTATTATTATTATTATTATTATTATTTTCTCAAGGCATGTTCAAGCCTCTTTCATAGATTGCCGCTTGTGCCTCACCACTTCATCAAGTGTGTTTCTCTGGAGTTTTCTTGATAAAATGCTGGTTTTTGTACTATAGTGGTGTAACCAACACAATGACAAAGTATCTCATCTTTACATTTCTATAATAATTATAATAGAGTGGATCAGCCAACTAGTAGACTGTAATAATATTGCTTAGAAAGAAAAGGCAAATAATTCCCAGGAACTGAGAACATGATGGAGAAATCTTGAAATACTTACTCTGATTTGTATACCATGCATATTTTCACTGAAGGAAAATATCTCTCTTCCCCGCGCCCCCAGCAGCATTGATTCCACCATAGTATTTTCTGAGTATTTATGCAATTTGGGGGCTGTGCATGTATACTTGACTGATTGGTTAGCCACCACACTGGGAAAGGTAGTGAGATCAATGAACATTACTATTGGGATATTAGATTTGTTGGGATTCCAAACAAATTACTTAAAACCTAAGGGAGAACACCCTGACTGATCTGGTTTTAGACTGTCACTAAGAGTAAATTTTAAAAGGAGGTGATGAATAAGACCTTTCAAGAAAAGCCCAGGCTGATCTGTTTGCTATAAATTAAGATCAAAAGCTGCCACTTTGCTACATAAGTAAAGTTAAATAGCCAAGTTAGCAGATCTAATTTTGCAGAGAGAATTTGTGTGCGTTTTTCTCCGACAGTCCCCAGCGAGCCGATGATCCCGTCCAAGCTAAGAAAGGATAAAGGTTCACGATCCATGTAATGCCACTCTCTATAAAGGAAATGAGTCGCCTTCTGCTGCTACTTTTTTCCAGAGAGGGCCAGCCAAACCCAAAAGACTGTTCCTGTTTCAACCAAAGTGTTTCACTTTCACATATACACACACAGCAGGACTCCCTGAAGGGTACAGATTAAACAGTTGGGGTTATTTGAAAAAGTGTCTGAAGTCTTCCTCCTAGCCAGAAAGAATTGCACTGTAAAAGATATATAATTTGAAAGGGGAGGAGTTTCTCCTTTTTGGTGCTGGACTCCAAAAAAGAAGAAGATTCTTTTAATAACTGTAACAGTTCCTACCATTGTCTGCTAGTCTGCAAGAACCTCCGTATAAAGTTCACCAAGTTAGGTCCAGTTCACCACGTGAACTATTTGACTACAAACTTATTTCTTTTCAATAGCTGCCAGTCATTTTGCACATCAAAAGAGGCAGACGTTTTAAACCTAATTTTGGTTAAGTGGTGTCATAAACAAACCCCCGATAGAAGACCTGTGGAGGGAATGAGGATTACTTTTCTTTTCTGAGAATAAGTTAAGAAACCCAGCCATTTTCCTTGGGAGGCTGAAGGTGGAAATTTCAGAAAGTTCCACATCCTTCCATCTGTAGCCAACTTATTACATCCCCCCCCCCTTATACTGTCCCTTCTTCCTTCAATTTCATCTAGTCTGTCTTCTCTTTGTACCATAACAGGTCAACGAAACATCTCTACTATGCTTAAATGAAACGAACACAATGTATTTCATGTCTATATTACGAATCTGCACCACCTTGAGTTCTCAAAGTCCTTAAAAAATCCTTTAAAAGCAATGACAAACCAACAATTAAAACTCATAATAGACTACAGTGGTACCTCGGGTTACATACGCTTCAGGTTACATACGCTTCAGGTTTCAGACGCCGCTAACCCAGAAGTAGTGCTTCAGGTTACGAACTTTGCTTCAGGCTGAGAACAGAAATCGTGCTCCAGCGGTGCGGCAGCAGCAGGAGGCCCCATTAGCTAAAGTGGTGCTTCAGGTTAAGAACAGTTTCAGGTTAAGTACGGACCTCCGGAACAAATTAAGTACTTAACCTGAGGCACCACTGTATATTGCCTTACATCTTTGCGATTTTGTTTAAGCAGAAGAACAAAAAGCCTGTAAGGAGAAAACGACCTACACCATATGTGTAATCAACTGGTCACTCTTATTAAAAACAACACCTATGCAAGGGTTGCCATATTTCAAAAAGTGAAAATCTGGAAACGAAAGTTCGCCAAAAACTACAGTTCAGGCATGGGTTGCCATACATCCAGATTTTCCTAGGCATTTCAGAGATTTTTCCGCCCGGACACTGTTTCCGACCGCCGAATCCTGGTCATGTCCCAGAAATTTCAGACGTATGGGAGCCCTAAACTATGCACGTAGCCATACCATTCAATCAAACCTTTATTTCATTAGCATACAGCCATAGCAGGATAAAACAAAAATGCTATAGACAAGCAACCAAACAAAATTCAAAGCGATATTACTGGGGTTATGACATTTAAATTACCCTAAGACAATAATGTAGAGATTTAGTTGCCAGCGCCGGGAATCTAGAATGCGGATGTATATAAAGCATATAATGGCCCCAAAATAGGCTCGGCACATTAGGTTTAAAAAGGTAATGAGAGAATTAAAACAGGTCCAGGTCTAGGACACACTACCCAGTCAGAGTAGCCCTGAGTTTCAAGGCCTGCACTATAAAGATTGCCACCCCACGAGAAACTTGGGGATTTGCGTCCACGAGAAGCGAGAAGTTCGCCAAAAACTACAGTTCAGGCATGGGTTGCCATACATCCAGATTTTCCTAGGCATTTCAGAAATTTTTCCGCCCGGACACTGTTTCCGACCGCCGAATCCTGGTCATGTCCCAGAAATTTCAGACACATGGGAGCCCTAAGCTATGCATGTAGCCATACCATTTTTTAAGGAGCTGCGATCACATTAAACAGCTAAATTCCTGCCCTGGAAATCCAGTCTGTTTCAAGGAAGTCTGACAGTCGAGGCCAAAGTTAGGAAGGACAAAAGGGTGCGATTGCCTCGGGTGCAACACAGGATGGAAGAGATATATAAGTATAAAATGGCTGCAGACGTGGATTTAATCCTTGTAGGCACTGAATTTGGATTCTTTTAACCAGAGCAAAGCATCTTTTTAGTATAAAGGGCCATGTTTTTCTGCTCCCTCCTGGCCAAAATATTACATCTCCAGGTTTAGCACCAACCAATCTTAATTTGATCTGATTATTTCATGTTTTAGATTCTACTTGTGCTTAATTGAGCTTACTCCCAGGTTAATGTGCCCAGGGGAATGATTCCTATGGAGTTGTTTTAGGCCTGTAGCCACAACGGGGGTGGTGAGGTGGTGGTTGTGGAAAACAGACCTGCTTTCCTTTTTCAAAAAATGATTGATTGGTTGATTTACTATTTTACTTTTACAGGTAGAATAGTAAGGAAAAGTGGACAGTATTTTTCCTAAGTTACCAGTTAAAAAAAAGCCTGCTCTTACCTTTCAATGCTTCCATCCATTGGCAAATTCACTGAGATTTTAAAATGTTATAGAATTTTCCCCCCAAAAACATTCATTGATAATAATTTATTTGCGTTAAAACTATTCATTTTATACATTTTAAAAATACATATTTGTAAACATAATATTTAACTTCTGCCTGCCCTTTCCTCACAAGAAAGCCAAGGCTGCAATCGTGTTCCTACTTTCCTAGGAGTAATAAGCTGTATTTGTGTTGGTAGTGTTTATATCCTTTAAACCAGGCTTCTTCAACCTCGGCCCTCCAGATGTTTTTGGCCTACAACTCCCATGATACCTAGCTACCATGACCAGTGGTCAGGGATGATGGGAATTGAAGTCTCAAAACATCTGGAGGGCTGAGGTTGAGGAAGCCTGCTTTAAACCATCCAAATGCAATTGCTGAACATTGCAAACACAATCCGTCCGTATCCATTAAACCTTTATTGGCATCACATACAGCAAAACACAAATTACTATGCCTCCCACACTGAACTTTAGAACTCAGGAACACCTAATGCAATAGAAAGGGAGCAGTAAATTCAGAAGAGGGCGGCTTTCTCACAAGGCACATCATGTGATATGGGCCACTGGCTTAGACAAAGCAGGATTTGAGACCCAAAGCCCTATGCTGTTACCATACCCTTCAAGTGTCCCTATTTTCCAGGGACAGTCCTGGAATTACCAAAGCTGTCCCAGTATCTGATTTGAACCCAGAATGTCCCTGTTTCACTTTTTCCTCCCCTCTGGTACCAAAAGAACATGCGTGACTGATTGTATTTGTCTCTGTCCACAGCAACATTGTCTCTCCACAAGTGGTGTTTTCTGGAATCTTCTCCAGCTTACACCATCCCCAAACTTGCACAAACACTATTCCTGATTTGGCTAAGTTCCTGGAATTCATAATTACTCCACCTATTTTCATGGATTGTAACAACCTTGAGAGAAGGGGAAATCTGCTGTAGATATCTGGACCACGAGCTCAGCTGCAGATGCCACAACAATCTAGGAATCTCTCGTGCTTTTTGAACCTCCACCAATTCTGTTCCACCTCACTACATAATATGTGGTAGATATGAAATAGTAAGCACCGCCTCACTCCCAGTGTGATACAGAAGCGCTGTGAAATTAATCACGGGATATCTTTATCTCTTCTCATTGTCAGAATTAGGAAAGTTTTTTTTAAAAAGGAGAAGCTGGTTTTTGGTTTTAATCTGTTACCACTGTTGGCTTAACGGAATATCTCCTCAGTTGTGGACCAGTTGCCTCCAGACGTAAGTGATGTACAAGACTAAGGTGATTTAAGTATAAGGATAAAAGTGGAATTTATAGAAACTGCTGATGTTTGGAAAATGAAAGAGCTGATAATAGCAATTAATAACCTTGCAATTTGCTACTCCTGTTCTGTGAGACTTTTAAAACGCATTTAAAAGGGGAGAAAGATTAAAATACATATTGATTGACCAATGGGGAAAAGGTAAAGTTTAAAAGCAAGGCATTGACCACTATGTATTATATTAATTAAAGCCTTCTCCTCATGGTGAATAAACAAGAACAGATAACTTGTAGCTTCAAGTTCCTGAATTGATTCCAGATTGATTGCTCTTCAGAGGTCTAACGACAAGCAAGCTGGAAATCTGCCTCCGGAAAGGTTCTCAGTTGAGTCAAAGACGAAGAAGGTGTGGGTGTCAGGTTCCCTAAAATCTACCTGTCCCAAGGCTCCTTGAAGCTGGGATGCTGTGCTGGTCCCGGGGGGAGGTTACCGTGAGGCGTGGTCAGAGTCCGGTCCTGGGTCGAGGGTCTGGAGACTGTCCAGCAAGGGTGAAGCAGGGTCCAAAGCTAGAAGCCGGGTGTGGACGGGAACTCTGGAAGAACAGGTCTGGGTGCTGGCAGAAACAGGTTTCCAACGATGTTGCTCCCGCAACCTGGGGCTGGGCTGACTGGCCTTTATTTCCTCTGAGGCCAGGGGCAGTCCCGGCCCACACGTGACCCGCCTCTCCTGGCCTTAAGGCAAGCACTCCTCCTGGGAGAAACCAGTTCCCTCCGTCTCTCTGCCCTGAGCCTCTGCAGCTCAGGAGAGGCTGGAGGGTTATTGGATCCAGGGGCAGCTTCACCTTCCCCTGACAGGGCTGGGAGAGGCGCACCTGCAGGCAATGGGCCCTCAATCACCTCCCGAGCCAGAGTGGATACATCTGGTGTCTGCTCCTGAGGATCCGGCACAGGTGCAGGCCCTTCAGATTCAAGCCGCTGCCCCGGCTTAGCCGGCCCTGGAGGCGGGGACTCCTGTGCAGGCTGGGACTCCTCAGATTCAGATTCTGAATCAGATTCCCAGGCCATCACAGATGCTGATGAGCACACACCTTAGTGTTCTTAGCCTGCCACAGACAGATAGTCACACCCTGCACTCTCTTTGATATACAGTGGTAGCTCGGGTTAAGTACTTAATTCGTTCCGGAGGTCCGTTCTTAACCTGAAACTGTTCTTAACCTGAAGCTCCACTTTAGCTAATGGGGCCTCCTGCTGCCGCCACGCGATTTCTGTTCTCATCCTGAAGCAAAGTTCTTAACCCGAGGTAATATTTCTGGGTTAGCGGAGTCTGTAACCTTAAACGTATATAACAGAAACATATGTAACCCGAGGTATTGGAGAAAGCAACCAGGGACATAGGTGGTCCAGTGAAAGGCAGATGATACCATACGCACCATGTTGTGGCAAGTCAACGTAGTGATGGCACCAAATCTCAGGAAGAAGAGATTGAATTTGTGTATTCCAATCAGGGGCGGAGGAAAGGGGGGCGGTGGGGGCGGCTTGCCTCGGGTGTCATCACCGGGGGGACATTCGGTGCACCACGTGCCCGCGACTCCCAAACCTACCCTGAGCCGTTGGGGGAAGGGGTGGAGCTGAGCTGCCTTGCCGGTGGTCTTTTCCCCTCCTCCCTTCATTTTGACAGCTCGGGCGGGGGAGGCTTGGGAGTTGTGGGCAGGAGGGTGGTGCACCGTTGCACCCCACTCCCAGGCTGCTTCCTGGGGGGGGGAGCCCTCCTGAGCTGTCAAAAGCAAGAGGGAAGGGAGGGAGGCTGCTGGCGAAGTGGCGCGGCTCTGTCCGCCCCCCGCACAGGAAGCAACCCGCAATGGGTGGCTCGCTCCACCCCCATGGGAGGCTTGCTCTGCCCCCTGTGCGTCTTGCCCCCTGGGATGCTCGCCGCAGCGCCCCCCTGGGACACTTGCCCCACTCCCATGGCCCTGTTCCCGGGTGCACAGCATGTGCACCGCTCCGTGTGCTGGAGCAGCTAGCTCCACCTCTGATTCCAATCCCTTAAACCCATCCTGAATTGGGCCCGTATCCCTCTAGGTTCAGAATTAGCTTGACTCCATGGCATCTTCTCTTCCACCAATCCTCATGGACCCCCCCCCTTCCCAAACTCAACTGGGAAAGGCTAGGTGCAGGCCTTAGGATTAATACCTAGACTCTGCCGTGATCACATGTGGCAACATCTACTGGAGCAATGAAGCATGGGAAATATGGCTTGAGAACTGTATTTCCCACGCTCCCTTGTCTTAGTACACAGCCTTGGCCCTGTATACCTAAAGGAACATCTCCACCCCCATCATTCAGCCCGGACATGGAGGTCCTCCTCCGAGGGCCTTCTGGTGGTTCCCTCTCTGTGAGAAGTGAAGCTACAGACAAACCTGGCAGAAGGCCTTCTCGGTAGTGGCGCCGTATAGTCTCGTATAGGGAAGATTTTTATGTTTGATTTTTACTGTGTTTGACGTTTCAATTTCTCGGAAGCTGCCCAGAGTGGCTGGGGCAACCCAGTCAGAGGAGTGAAATACTTTATTGTCACTTGTACAATTTGTATACAGTGAGATTACACGAGCACCCCCCACTCAGCTCTTTTAGTCTTAATTCCCCTGGTTCACTAACGCACACCCACCAAACCCGAAAGTCAGTTGCCCTGTTGTTATCTTTTCATTCAGCAGCCTAACAGCCCATGGACAGAAGCTGTTCTTTACCCTGTTGGTGTGACTAATCATGCTTCTATATCTTCTGCCTGAGAGATGTGTAAGTAATAAATTATTATATTCATTCATTCATTCATTCCAGTAGGCACCCAGGCCTCTAAATCCAGGGCTGTCCCAGGAAAACAGGGACACTTGGAGGGTCTGTGAATTGTATGGCACAAAATCTCACAGAGGATGCTGGGGGCACAAATCCTGGCTCACATGGTGCCAACCCAACATACCCTGCAGCCTTGCAAAGGATATTGGCTGGGATGTGCCTCTCACCTAGTACAGCCTGGCCTTACTGTTCTACGAGCAAATCCAAAATGAACAACAAGCAATTTCTTGCAATCCCGGCACATTTTCTGACAGCCGTGCCTTTTTCCACCTTGTTAGTCTCCGTCTCTTTTCCTTTCATCCCCTTCTGAAGCCATCATTAGTCTCCTCGATTGATTTCTGCTGTGGATCACCCAGACAATGGCAGCCCTGCGCAGTGTGAAGCAGCAAGATGCCATCCTGTTTGTACTCTGCAAACTGTTCGGGGTTCCCTGCTGTTTGTTTGCACACAACATTCAAGCCCTGCTTTAGAGAGGGACTTTAGAGAGAGTGGCTGCTGATCTCTTCTTACAAGTGAAACTGCAGGGGTGGAGAAATCATTACAGCCCCGCTTTGTGTATCCAGCCTATACTCTGCGGAATAGGGCAGCTGATTATCAGGCTGCTTCCCCCACCCCCGATAACACTCTTCTTCCCCCTTTCGGCAGTACTTAGCACTTGCTACACAGTAATGTGTCTGAATGCACTGGGGGGCAACCATGTCATAAGAATGCACTCAGTGGTGTTTTCCATCACATTTGTTCACAGGTTAGCTTCTCCTCCTCGTGAGTCTAGCATTTTATATGGAGATTTTAGAAGGAGAACATTTGGCTTCTGAAAAGAAAGCTCAAAAACCGGAACACCTACTTCCGGTTTTGCAGCGTTTGGGCTCCAAGTTGTTTGTGAACTAAGCTGTTCAAAAACCAAGGTACCACTGTACTAGGACAAGATGTATTGCATTATGGTACTTATTTTGAAATTTGCATCTAGGTTGGAATTCAGTGTAGTGCTAAGTGAAGTATGCTTGCATGAAATTAGATCCATTTGAGCAATGAGACTTTCCTCCCTCTGCTCCCTCGTATGCCCCCCACTCAAAATTGGTTTGGGGGTTCCTGAAATCCTCCAGAGCAGTTTTAGGGAGCATGGGAGGCATGTGGGTAGGAGGAGACAGGGGAAGTCCCATTGCACGAGTAGACCTTATTCCACACATACAAGGACTTAGCTGAATCCTGGCCTAGATATATAAAATAGCTTATGCATTTTTAAAAATGCAAATGCATAACTTGTCACCCTAGAAAATTCAGGAGATTCAGCCTATTCAGAAAATTCAAACCAAATAGTTTTCATTTAAAAACACCCACCAGTCTCCCCCGCAATACTTCTAGATATCACTGGTGGACAGAATCTGCTTAGTAGAGACAACACAGCAAATGTCAGCTGAAGACCTGGTCCTTGAACTTTGTTTTTCTTCCCAATGGGTTTTTTCCCCCTAACTCAGCAATTATATATCTTTCTCTCTTAAGCGCACATCTGCTTTACAAACTGAACTGGAAGGAGGGACTTGACCAATGTTCACTGGAGGATTTGGTTTTTTGATTTAAATATTTTCTTCTAATCTCATGCTTCCTCTTTCACTTGGCAGGGCTGTGGAAAGAAAAACAATGTCGTCCTGTGACATTGTTTACAGCCTGTCAGGAAGAGGAATTTGGTTACCTTTCGCAAACGGTGTGGTGCTGGCTTGTTTTTTTTTAATCTCCCAGTCATTTACTTAGGGGCTTCATTTTAATGGCATGACATGGCTGGCCATGGTGAGAAACCACAGAAGAATAAAAAATCTGGATGAAATATGGATGTTGAATCTGTGCTGCTATTTAATACATTTTTTTTTTTATTGTTTTCTTAGCTTGCGGTGGCAGAAATTCTCTGCAAGTGATACATCCTGTAACATTAAGGAACATGTAATCCCCCAACTGGAAGACGCACGACTCCTTTAATGACAGGTTCATGGCTGCTTAGGGAACACTTCACCCATGTTCTACCCCGCTGCAGCGGGAGCAGCGTTCAGTATTTTCAGATGAAAAATACATAACTCCACTTCAAGTTATGAACACTTTTAATGGGAGGAATCCAATTTAGCAAACCCTTCAAGTTCCCACTGCAAGTCTCCAAACTGCTCATTTGGTTTCGCTGGAGGGTGAAGACCTCTTTACTCATACTTCCAGCTTGAGGTGATTGGTGCGGTTTTATTTGCTCCTGCTTTGAAGAATGATTATTTTAACAGTGAAACCTTCCACACGCTTACCTGGGAGTAAGTCCCTCTGAACTCAGTGGGGTTTATTTCTGAATAGACACACATAGAATTGCACTGCAAAGCTACATTTATGGGCTTGCTGTTATTAAGGTGTGGTTTTAGTTTTGACTCCAAATGTTTGTTTTGTGTTTTAGAAGCCATCCTGGGATTCTTTTGGAAAGATAATAGATAAGCAAACAAGCGTGGACACTATTTTCTTCTTCTGAGCAACAGAAGGTTTTTGATTTTAAACTTAGAGGGAAAAGCGAGTAAGGAGGGACATGACAGAGGCACATAAACTTATTTTTTTCTCTACCTTACACATAATGTTGTTTACTGGGATTATCCAATGGAGCTGAATAGTGGGATAACCATCCTTTTTTTGCTAGTGAAATCAGATATGCAGGGAAACCTTCAGCCGTATCCAGTCTTATCCAGTCTGCAAGACCTCTCAATCTGTCCCATCAGGGCCGTCCCAGTGAGCCTTGGCCACCTGTCAATCATTAGTAAACATTTATGGCATTTCTCTCTTGGGCCATTTTTGCACTTCATGGCATGTGAGCAACGCTGGAAGGCAATCTCTGCATTTGATGACAGTCACCTGTGTTTCCTGCTCCCAACAACTGCTACAGGGTGGTCATTCCACTGGCCATAGAAAGCTTCCAAACTAGTACTATGTCTTCCTGGTAGGTATCTGGACCAGGATGGCACGGCACCAGCTGATATGAAAGTCTCTTGGTGGCTTCTGTGTTTCATGCCACTCCGAGGCTCTTCTCAGAAGCTCCTCTACCAGCCATCAGACTGGAGTCTTGCATTAGTACTGAAGATGTGTTGAACTGGGTTTCTCACAGATAATTTAAGGGAGCACTTCTAGAATAATGGCCACTTATGAGCATAGTTATGCTAACTGGAGCAAGAGATACAGCTTGGCTGGTAGTAAATATATTTTTTTTCCAGCTCCCTTTCTGCCTTTAGCTCCCTGAAGGCAGAACACAACTTTGTCTTTCAGAGGCATTTAAAATGAAGCACTGAAGTCTAATGGTTCTCAAAGTGGCAGGTGAAGGCACAATCTGATTCCTCCCCATGTAATTTGATTGGACCAACTCACTCCAGTATCTCTTAATCTGTGCAATACTCAAGGCTGCATGCCCTAGTCAGTATGTTGAATATTTTTCACAGGGATATGTCAACCTGAGTGGACCCATGTTTGTCCTGCTCCCCCTATTTCCCTTGTCTTAACTCGCTTGGGGTCAGATGCACCCATTGCTCAACACTGCCCATTTCATAGGGGATCCATGCAGATACCTGGACTTTTGCAAGATGAAACGTTTGCTCCTCCCCGAAGCCCAAGTTAAAATGCAGACACTTAGCCCTATTAATTCTCACTGCGTCTGTGTTCTCTCTCCCTGTAAAAGGTGGAAACATCCCTGGAGTGTGGGCAGTGGGCAGCTTCTCAAGAACACCAAGTCCTACTCAGTACAAGTAATTCAGAGCTAGAACATCACCAACATGTGGTTGCCTAGTCTCCGATTGAAGACTTCAAGTGAAGGAAAGCCCACCACTATCTTCAAAACTGGTTTAAAGCCCTAAACGGCCTTGCCCCAGTATACCTGAAGGAGCGTTTTCCACCCCCATCGTTCAGCCTGGACACTGAGGTCCTCCTCTGAGGGCCTTCTGCTGGTTCCCTCACCACAAGAAGCAAAGTTACAGGGAACCAGGCAAAGGGCCTTCCTGGTGTCGGTGCCTGTCCTGTGGAACGCCCTCCCATCAGATGTCAAGGAAATAAGCAACTATCTGACGTTTAGAAGACATCTGAAGGCAGCCTTGTTTAGGGAAGTTTCTAATGTCTGATGTTTTAATGTCTTTTTAATCATTTGCTGGAAGCCGCCCAGAGTGGCTGGGGTATAAATAATAATAATAATAATAATAATAATAATAATAATAATAATAATAATAATTCCACTGTCATAGTGCTCTTGCCATCAAGAAGTTTCTCCTGATGTTCTGGAAAAGGTTCCTCACTGCTGTTAGCATACCATGAAGAGGAAGTCTCAAGTCCCACTGACTTTGGAAGAAGGCATTCCCAAATTAGTAGCTCCCCCTCTGCAGGGAAGGGCAAGTAGTTTTGCATTGGGCCTGCAGAGATTCACAACTGCAAAGTTTAAGCAAGCCAGTAAGAGTTCTCAGGAAAGCACAACATGGGTGCAGTTTGATTTTGTTTGTTCTTTCAGCATAACTGAAACCTTTTAAAGAAAGCACCTAACTATTGAAGGTTGAGATAAAAAAAGAAATTGTAGCTGGGGGGTGGCGGGGGGAGTGCAGTAGAAATGTCAAAGGCAGAAGAAATCCAGTTGAAGCAAAAGCAAAAAGCAACATGATACCATTTTAAGCCCCAGGGACTAGTTCAATGGAAGCAAATCAGATTGTTCTAGGCCCTACATAAGACAACGAATAAAACACTACAATGCATTTGTATGTAGGATCTCTAAGGACTAAGGTGACATTCAAGTCCTGCATCCTTTTCAGTGTTCCCTTCACCTTATACCTGCACAACAGGTATTTTAGCAGATGGGGAACAGAGACTTGCATAGATTTCGATGAGGACTGTGCAATGAATTCATGGCTAAGTAAGGCGGTGGACCCAGGTTTCCTTGGACTGAGACAAACAGCAGCAAAAAAAGCTAAAGCTATTCTAGGTTGCAGCAACAGAAGTATAGCTTCCAGATCAAGGGAAGTAATAGTACCACTCTATTCTGCCTTAGTCAGATCACACTTGGAACACTGTTTCCAGTTCTGGGCTCCACAATTTAAGAAGGATGTTGACAAGCTGGAACGTGTGCAGAGGAGGGCAACCAAGATGATCAAGGGTCTGGAAACTAAGCCTTAGGAGGAGCGCTTGACAGAGCTGGGTATGTTTAACCTGGAAAAGAGGAGATTGAGAGGAGATACGATAGCCATCTTCAAATATCTAAAGGGCTGTCACATGGAAGAGGGAGCAAGCTTGTTTTCTCCTGCTCTGGAGGGTGGGACTTGAACCATGGCTTCAAGTTGGAAGAATGGAGATTCCTACTTAACATTCGGGAAAAATTTCTGATAGTAAAAGCTGTTCAGCAGTGGAACAGATGCCCATGAGAGTTGGTGGGCTCTCCTTGGAGGTTTTTAAGCAGAGTTTGGATGGCCATCTGTCATGGATGCTTTTGCTGAGATTCTGGCATTGCAGGGGGTTGGACTAGATGATCCTTGGGTTATCTCCAACTCTAAGATCCTATGAAACTGTCCAATGAATTTCCATCTTATGTTCTTTTCTGTATCTCTCATGTGATCTTTGATTTCTCTCTGTAGACCTGTCTCAATTGATTCGGAGTTGTCACAAGCTCTTCATGGGCATTCAAATGGGCCCACGAGGGCTCAAACTCTGTCCCTCCTCTTCTTCCAACCTGTGTCTGTAAGTCTTCAGAGAACTGCTTTCCCTTGAACATAGCTGCAAACCTTCCATTCATTTAGGAATCCTGAGGATTCTAACCATGTTTAGCTGAAGGTAACTGGGATTTTCTTTCAGACGTTGGTGCCCAGTTTGCTGCAGTTGGGAGAGGAACTGCCATCTGTTTGGGCACTGCGGGTTGGGGGAGAAATTGGATTCCATTCACATTTACGGGTGAACCGATGTAATTTGCACTTTCTGAAACAAGATGAGAAGCCAAACACAGCCATCCTTTGAAGTTTTCACTTCTCTGAATTTTGCAGGGCAGTTCTCCAGCCAGAAATGTATTTACTAAGGTAAAGTGTGCATTAACATGCACATAGTAGCAAAAAAACAAAAAACAAAAAAACCCAGAGAAAATTGCATTATATCAGGGAAAATGAAGTTCTTTTGGGTTTTCCAAAATGTGTTCATTAGGCAAGATTGCATAGGAACAATGAAAACAAATTCACGCCTGCAATCAATGCATTTAGAAGTAGCAGGAAATTTTTTTCCCCCACCCAGTTAAACTTACTCTCTAATCTCCACCCTCTTATCTCTCTCTCTCTCTCTCTCTCTCTCTCTCTCTCTCTCTCTCTCTCTCTCTCTCTTCCTTCCAACTGTCAACTGGCAAAATTCCCCAGCCGTCATCCCCCAACTGTCATTCCATCCACATTCCATCATGCCAACGATCTCCTCCGCCCTTTCCTTGAAACACAAACCCCGAACATGGTTCATTCCCGGTTCAAATCAGGATTTCTAGCACAGTCAGACCCACTACCTCATTCTGTTGACCAGGATCAAACCTGATGACACGAAAGTATTTCTCTTGGACGTGATTCATCCGTTTAGTAATCTGTCCCCCAGTTTCCCAGAGCTGTGAAAAATAGCCACATCCCGGAATCTACGACTCCCAAGAGAGCCTGTGACAAAAGGAATGCAGTCTCAGCTCTGACTCATTTATCTGCAAGTCAGTGTTTTTCTTTGGAGCACACTTTATTTCCCTTGCTTTTTGAGACTTCCCCTTTTTCTGAGCATTGGAACAAAATCTTTCCAGCAGGTTGGCATGCCTGTGTGTCTACTCACTGCTTCTGGGCAACAGCTTCTCTCTCTGATTAAAGGCTATAACAAACTTCTACAAATAATGTTTTCCTGCTGTCTGCCTCCCCCAGACCCCTTACTTGATGCACTTCATATTTAAGTAGAGGTGGGACCCATAGTACTGCAGTGGTACCTTGGTTCTCAAACACCTTGGTTCCCAAACGCCAAAAACCTGGAAGTAAGCGTTCTGGTTTCAAAATGTTTTTCGGATGCTGAACGTCTGATGCAGCTGTTGGCTATTGTTTCTGGGGTGCCTGCACCAATCAGAAACCGCGCCTTGGTTTCTGAACATTTCGGAAGTCAAATGGACTTCTGGAATGGATTAAGTTGGAGAAGCAAGGTACCATTGTATTTGGCGCTTTTGTTTTTGCCATTTAATTTGCAGGGGTTTTTTTAGGCCTTTTCGGTTAATTTGTTTTTGTGACTGTGTGGAACTGTGATTGATTGATTGATTGATTGACTGTGTGACTGTGGAAATGGATAAAATCCAAACAATGACTATCATCAGTGCAAGTATAAGAGAAGATAATAATTTTAATTTTTATCATCTACAATACTGTCTTATTTAGTTTGTAGTACTGTACATTGATTATTGCCTTCATTTTATGGATCAATGGTCTCGTTAGAGAGTAAAATTCATGTTAAATTGCTGTTTTAGGGGTTGTTTTTAAAAGTCCAGAACAGATTGATCCGTTTTGCATTACTTTTTATGGGAAAGCACACCTTGGTTTTGAAACGCACTGGTTTTCAAACGGACTTCTGAACGGATTAAGTTTGAGAACCAAGGTACCACTGTATAGCATGTATAACCTAAAGATTTGTAAAGTTTTTGCAGATATAATCTGCTTGAACCTGTGGAGCAGCCTAAAACACAGAATCAAATGTCATCCTGCCAACTTCCAAGATATTTTTTTAAAAAAGTCAGCGCTTCAATGGATAACACGGTAAGAATACTGGGCTCAGAATTGTTCCGCGGGTGCCATGAATATTTGCATTCTCAACTGCAACAGCAGATTAGTGGCACAGGGATAGGATGTCTGATAATACAGTTCTTTGAAACATGGTTGTGGGATTCCCTACCAGCCCCCCCAAGTGCACCTTGCTTTTGGAACACTTTGGTTTTGAAATGGACTTCTGGAACGGATTAAGTTTGAGAACCAAGGTACCACTGTATATGCAAGGAACCTGAATGCGCTGTGAATATTCCTTACATAGCAAGTGTCTAAGGAACAAATTCCGCATAGGGCTTGGTTTCCAAACCAAGGATAGACAAGGTTCCCTTACCCACTCCTAGTAGGTTCTGCCTTCAGCCAAGGATAGGACTTTCAGATAGCAGGTAAAGAAGCTTAATCATCTCAGGGCTACTTAACCATCTGCTCATCCATAAGGTAAAGGGACCCCTGACCATTAGGTCCAGTCGTGACCGACTCTGGGGTTGCGGCACTCATCTCGCTTTATTGGCCGAGGGAGCTGGTATACAGCTTCTGGGTCATGGTGGCCAGCATGACTAAGCCGCTTCTGGCGAACCAGAGCAGTGCACGGAATTGCCGTTTACCTTCCCGCCGGAGTGGTACCTATTTATCTACTTGCACTTTGACGTGCTTTCGAACTGCTAGGTTGGCAGGAGCAGGGACCGAGCAATGGAAGCTCACCCTGTCACGGGGATTCGAACCGCCGACCTTCTGATTGGCAAGTCCTAGGCTCTACCCACAGCGCCACCCGTGTCCCACTGCTTATCCATACATTGCAATATATCCATGGGGCAACTTCCCAGGGGCATTTGAACCCCTGTTTGCATGTCAAGGCCCCGAGCCCTCCCCATTTGTTGAATAATAACAATAGACACCGTATTTTAGGTTAATGGGTAAATTAAAGGCCACAACTTTATTGGTTACAGAATGTGAGTGGTATTGGCTTAGGCATTGGAACTGAACTGACTATACCTGACTCCTGCCCGCCATGCAGGTAGTCTAGTAAGGGTCAACCACCCGTAGGGAGAGCCCTGTTGATGTACATCAACTAAGAGCTCCCCATGGTCCCTGATGCGGTCATGGCATGGCCCGAGCCCCTACCTGGGCTTTGGACAAGATCCACACACCAGGATCCCTTTTAACGGAATACTCTTAAAAAGGAGGTGCAAGTGATGGCTGCAAACTCCCCTCCCAAGAACCTGGTTTTACCTTTGCCTAACTGCCGAACCTTACAAAAGTTGTGACGACTGCTACGAGGTAGGCGAAAACCAAATGGCTGGTGCCAATTTGTCGAGTATGGTGTAGTGGTTAAGAGCAGTGGACTTGTAATCTGGTGAACCAGGTTCGATTCCCCGCTCCTCCACATGCAGCTGCTGGGTGACCTTGGGTCAGTCACACTTCTCTGAAGTCTCTCAGCCTCACTCACCCCACAGAGTGTTTGTTGTGGGGGAGGAAGGGAAAGGAGATTGTGAGCCGCTTTGAGACTCCTTAAGGGGAGCGAAAGGCGGGATATCAAATCCAAACTCCTCCTCTTCTTCAAGTGGAAAAATTCCCACCAACCGAGATCCATAGCAAGGCCAAGATGTACAGTGGTACCTCAGGTTACATACACTTCAGGTTACATACGCTTCAGGTTACAGACTCTGCTAACCCAGAAATAGTGCTTCGGGTTAAGAACTTTGCTTCAGGATGAGAACAGAAATTGTGCTGTGGTGGCGCGGCGGCAGCAGGAGACCCCATTAGCTAAAGTGGTGCTTCAGGTTAAGAACAGTTTCAGGTTAAGTAAGGACCTCCGGAACAAATTAAGTACTTAACCCGAGGTACCACTGTAGAATGCATGGAAGGAAGGCTGGAGGGCGGGAGATCCACGGAAACAGGAACAAGAAGGGAGATCCCCCGGCTGCGTACCTGTTTAAATATGCTAAGCCATGCCCCCCAGCAAACCAGATTGGTTGGCCGGGGGTTGTGACACGGCCAGGACTCCTTTTATGACGTGGGGGCTTAGCCATGCCCCTGCTGTGTATGGGGAGACCACGTGGCCTGCCCGCAACAGCGCCCCACAAGGAAGTGGAGCGGCCTTCCAAAGCAAATCGGAGCCACACAGCCAGTGAGTGCTCAACTGAGCTGCAGTAGCACTTTCAGAAAAATAGATTGGAAATAATACTCCTTCCCCCCAAAAACGGTTTTGGAGAATTGCACCCCACACACAAATGATATCTCCAAGTTTCGAACCCCAAAATTAATTAGAAAGGAAAAAATAAGGAGGGGCATCCAGCCCCTAAATATATGTGCTAAGAAATGGCTTTGTAGTTGCAGCAGAGATCCAAGGAACTTTGCCCTTCATTACTTTATTTTGTGAAGTTCCTTAAAAGCAAATGGCTTGGATGACTTATGCCCAATAATAAAAAATACATTATTTCTTATGTTTATTATTGATTTTTATATCGCCCCCACTGCATACATCAAATAAAACATATGCCTGATAAAAGGAAAAGTTAATGATCAAAGGAACGATCAAGAAAAGGGCACGATATGTGGGGAGAAAACATGGCAATCCGATGCCATAACAAACTTGTTTTATAGGAGGTAGATCGGGGTTCTTCCTTCCAACTTTTTAGCCAGACAAATTCCCCTTTTAGTCAATAAGAGCTTGTCCAAAGAAGTACGTCAGAGAAAGCAACTCAGGTTAGTGGCAAACTACATTAGCGGAAGACAGGTTTGTCTGCTAAATATGGCTTGGGATCTGGGAGGAATGGTGTGTATTTTAAGCTACCCGTAGGGAAATCCTAAGTCATCTTTTAGTAATTGCATAAGATAAGAATCCAGGTCAATCGTCTCCAGATCATCTGCTGACTTTGCAGATGGCAAAAAGCAGTGTGGGTACCAGAATATCATACTGTTTATTCTCCTAAGAAATCAAAAGGAGACGGGTGGAGGGGAGCTATGATAGAAGGAATTTTCCGGCATATCCTTTGTTACTTCTGGGACTGCCTTTTGAAATATCACTTCACAGGTCAGCTTGAATGTGGAAATGCTACAAGGGCATTGGTTGCTCAAGTTATTGGTACTGAATCTCACCACATGAGGGTGCAGCCCGTGAAAAATCACTGATGACTCTTCCTTGTCCTAAAGGCTTGGGTCACTTATATCTATGGGGCTGGATCCAAACTTAGTCTTCATGGAAGAAGAAGGAGGAGGACTTTTCCTGTCCATGGAAGGTTTTAACCAGAAAAAGAGATCTTGCAAGCAGGAGAGAGAGGCAGTTCTTCCTCCTTCAAGAGTCCCTACCCACCAATGCATCAGGAAATTACCCAATTCTCAAGTACAGTGGTACCTCGGGTTAAGTACTTAATTCGTTCCAGGGGTCCGTTCTTAACCTGAAACCGCTCTTAACCTGAAGCACCACTTTAGCTAATGGGGTCTCCCACTGCTGCGCACCGCTGGAGCACGATTTCTGTTCTCATCCTGAAGAAAAGTTCTTAACCCGAGGTACTATTTCTGGCTTAGCGGAGTCTGTAACCTGAAGCATATGTAGCCTGAAGCGTATGTAACCCGAGGTACCACTGTATTTGTTGGGTACAAGAGGCTGGAGGGAGAAGGGAGAATTATCAAAACTCCTTCCTTTCTTCTGCTTGGAACTGCTGACAGGAGATGCGCCTGCTGTTGGAAACAAACTCTGGAGCCAAGCCATGCTTTTTGCTCCTTAAGTGGAGTTTATCTGAACCGGTGGGACTTTTTGTGCTTTTTTTTTTGGAAATACTTTATTAAACATGTGTATATGTGTAACTTGAGGTTGCCCTATTTATAGTGCTGCTCTTTCCCTCTAAATCCTTTAACAGCTTTGGATCAAGTTACCTATAAAAATCTGCTCCTACCATATGTACCTGCACAAACTTCAGTTCCTCTTCTGATGCCCTTCTCCATCTGCCAGAGGAAGTGAGCTTAGATGCGTGATATGTGAAAAAGCCTGTTTATGTTCTGTTTACGTTTACTGGTCTACCTTTATGCTCAGACTGGGTAACCAAGTAGCCGTACCGTCTTAATTTTCACAACAACCCTGCAAAGTACACTGTTATCATTCCCATGTTAACAAGTCGGAAGCTAATCTAACGGTGGGATCCATGAAGCAGTGTTTGAATCATGAGGGCAAAGAGGGGCTGCAGCCTCTCTTATCTTTTGTGGTAGTAGTCCCTTAGGCTATGAGGGACCTGGAGAAGTCACTGGTGGGGCTTGTGGAATTCTCTCCCTCCCCCCCCTCTCTCAAGCTCCTATTAAAGTCAAAATTTTATGCATTTAGGAGTGAGTTCCACAACTTTGGGTGCCATTGCCATTATAAGAGAACAAGGGAGGCATTCATTGTCAGGTGTGTGTGCAGGAGCCAGGCCCTGTGACCAATAGGACTCTGCAGGACTGGGGCCTTCCTAAGTTTGTTCTGAAGAGGCAAGGTGCGGCCACACAGGTGAGGCTGATTGGTAACTCACAGCACCTGGTGGCAAGAGAAGAAGAAGAGTTTGGATTTGATATCCCGCCTTTCATTCCCCTTCAGGAGTCTCAAAGCGGCTAACATTCTCCTTTCCCTTCCTCCCCCACAACAAACACTCTGTGAGGTGAGTGGGGCTGAGAGACTTCAAAGAAGTGTGACTGGCCCAAGATCACCCAGCAGCTGCATGTGGAGGAGTGGAGACCCGAACCCAGTTCCCCAGATTACAAGACTACCGCTCTTAACCACTACACCACACTGGCTCTAAGGTCAGTATTTTCCCTTTGACTCTTTGCCACAGCAACATGTTCCCTGCCTTGCTGCGTTTGGTTCCTTTACTCCTTGATCCTCGGACCCCTGACTTTGTGACTCCTTGCTTCTTGATCCTCGGACCCCTGACTTTGTGACTCCTTGCTTCTTGATCCTCGGACCCCTGACTTCATGACTCCTTGCTTCTTGATCCTCGGACCCCTGACTTTGTGACTCCTTGCTTCTTGATCCTCGGACCCCTGACTTCATGACTCCTTGCTTCTTGATCTTCGGACCCCTGACTCTGTGACTCCTGGCTCTCTGACCCTCAGACTCTTGGCTTTCTGACTTCTGGACTCCCGTTCCTGCTCCCACCCTACCATCTTGGCCCCAGTCCCGATGTCCCCAGCTGGGACTTCGATTGCCCGTGAACCGGACTGTGACATTCATGGTGAGTTACAGCACCTCTTTTTCTTGAAAAATAGCACTGTTTACATCTGAGGCAAAATCTGATCACACTCCTGACATGCTATCAGCTGGACTGCTTATTGGCTATGAGGGAGGCCAATCGTTTTGGAATTTTAACAATAAGATAAAACCATAGAGGGTTTTCTACTATAAATTTGTAGAATCCTAGGACAGGGAAAGGAGGAGAAATTTGCAGGTGTCTGTATTTCCCCGTTAAAGTAATTTTACTTGCTAGGAAAGGCATTAAGCTGATCTTGTGATACATTGGCTATTTCTATCAAGAATGGAGTGCTCTCAAATCCCACTGGCTATTCTGCAAATGAGAAAGATGCTGAGGCTGGTTGTATTAGATGTGAAGCTCAGGATCTGTTTGAGGAAGTCTGAGGCTAACTATTAGCTGTAAGAAGATTCCACAAGTCTGACTTAACTTTTATAAAGCAGAGAGGGGGAATTTAATACCACCCAAAGCCAGTCAAGTAATAGATTTGGCTTCCCTCTCGCAGGAGTCTTCCTGTCTCCCTCCTTCAGCTGCCACAGCTCATCCCGTTCCCCTTTTGTGAATGATCTTTGTGTCATTGCCATCGCAAAGTGAACTGGGAAAGAATTTCCTCGGCTGCTACTTGATACACTATTATTCGCCTCTTATCATTTTAGCAAGGCAGTTTGCTGCTGTCAGAGGTAATGGAGACTGTACCACTAAGAAAATTGGCTGTAATTTATTTATCAATTGTTTTCTGCATACCACAAAATAGGCCATCTACTTTATGGCTGGGTCTAAGGTATTTGAGAGCCCCCGAAGTT
Source organism: Podarcis erhardii (assembly GCF_964252035.2). NCBI lineage: Eukaryota > Metazoa > Chordata > Lepidosauria > Squamata > Lacertidae > Podarcis > Podarcis erhardii. The sequence goes on along the minus strand of NC_138515.1, from coordinate 13,809,829 downwards.
CATGGTTTTCCGGTATTCTAAGTTCTACTTATGGCTTTTCCTGTATATGACACACAACACCACCTCTGTGGTCTTGAAGGCTGTTTTCTTCTTTGCTTTCTTTAGTCACAAATCATTCTGAGGCATCCCTTAAGTGCATTTGTATTGTTAAGTGCACCGGCCTGATTTGGTGTTAATTCAATTTGAGTGCCCTTAATATCTTGTGGGGGGTGATGCAATGCTTGCTAGCTGTACCTTGTAAAAAAAACAAAAAAAAACCAAAACAGGTTTCAGGTCTGCCTGAGAGCTGAGCACCTTTCCCACAGCAATTTACCAAAGTTGCTGATAAAATTTTCATAAGGAAACCTTTTTAGTCTGACCCTATTGTGTTATCCCACCATTAAGACCCAGGGAATTGAGACCATCTTCTGGTGACAGTTTATTACATTCTCCATTATTGCTGCGTATATGAAACCTGATGGGTCACCTCTCAAAAAGCCTTCTTCTTTAACCACAGCCACTGCTCTCTAGGCCTGGGCCTGGGAGTGTTATCGTTTGCTACTCTCCCTCTCCCTCTCGCTTTGTCAATATAACGGAGATGCACTCTTTATAAACCGGACACCTCTAACCTTGGCATGACAGGAGATTTGAGGGAAGTTCAGGGCCAGAAGGAAAGTAAAGAAAAAGGAGGCAGAGGGAATACAGCGAGATGCCAGAACTGCACTAGGTAGCTCTTATTGATGGGAGGAAAACTCTTCAATAAAAATCTAATGTGAAAAGAATGATGATCGATGCTATCTCTCTGTTGCTAAAGGAACTGGATTAGGGAAATATTGACTTCACTCCAATAGTGGACGGAGGGCCAAAATGACAATGGGGAAAGCGGTGTAGCAGATGATGGCTCAAACCCACTATGTCTCTTGAAGCTCCACTTTAGGGTAGATTCTTCCCCCACCCCCTACATTTTGAGGGAATGGGGGCAAAAGTGTTTGTGAACAAATACATAGAGTTAAGGCGCTTGAAGAGGTTTAGCTTCCTCCAAATTAGTTCCCTCCAAATTAGTTTCCAATTAAATTAGACAAGCACCTAGCACTTTGATAATTAGGCTGTTACTAAATACATTTTTATTTAGGAAGGCTTCGTTTGAAGTGTAACTCAGCAATTTTATGGAATATTAACTGTACAATTGTTGCTGAAGTTTTACTGTTTTTAGTTTTCTAAGACTATATCTTTTGAATTTTGTCTTGTTGTACCCTGCTTTGGTATCTGTTAGCTGTAAAGAGATTGATAAAACTCTAAAATAAAAAAAAAACCCTCACCATTATAAAGCTGAAAAGCAAACCTAGAGAACTTTCCGCTCAGTCCTATCTACATTTATGGACTCATTGACCCCCTACTCATTGAATGTTGTTAACTTCAATTGATTGACACATGTAACATATCTGCTTCTGTCCATTTTTTAAACCTCACTTGCAAAACATCCCATACCCATTGGAAACACAACACACATGTGCAACTTCACTGCCCAATTCCTGCACCCAATGGAAGGGACTCTTGTTTACAAAAGCTACAATAAATGTGTTAATATGCCACAGGACTCTTGGCTGTGTTTTGTGGCAATAGACTAACATTCCTACCCTTTTGACCTCTCTTTAATGGACGTGGAAACAGACCTCAGATGTAAGTGAACAAAGTCCGGTGTACAGAAACAATGTCGGTAGGTGCCCAGTGTGTGTTTTTCTGTGCGCATGGCTGGGCTTTATGCAACTTTAGTTATGTGTCACGGAAATGATCTGATGAATTATTAGATAAAGCTCGAGGCAAAGAAAGAGCAGAGACACCTGTCAAAGGACTGTGCTGAGCTAGAATTTATAATACATTAGCTTATCACCTCTTGATCTCAGAGAGAAATCGAGGAAGATGAAAAGGATACACTTCTTCCCATATAACAGGGATGTGGCCCTTCACATGTTGCTCAACGCCAACTTCCATTGGCGAAGGATGATAGGGTTTGTGGGAAAATAACTTCTTGAGCGTCACAAGTCCCCCATTCCTGCTGTACAAGTATTAAGGGAAAGTGTGTATACTTTTGTGTGTGTGTGTGTGTGTGTGTGTGTGTGTGTGTGTGTGTGTTTGAACAACTTGTGTTTACGGCCTTTAGTTTGGTGCTTGTGGTGATAACACCACTGGAAGCAGACTACAGTTTTACTCTTTTACAAAGAACCCAGGAACTTTGCTCCAAAAATTGGAGGGGAAGGCAGAGATTTCAGTCTTCCAAAGACTACCCCAATGTATTCTGGGGCATTAAAAGGATATAAAAAAAGGTATGCTTTCATGTAGGCTGCCCTCAGCTTCTCCAGAGGTGGTTTTAGGGTAGCACGACTGGTTCAGCCACACTGGGCGTTGTGCTGCAGGGGGTGCCACAAGAATGCTGTAAAACAGAGCAAGAATTGGGTTGTGTTTCCCCCCAAAAAATTTAATGTCACACAGGGTGCCACTAAAATTTGAAAGCCCAAAATCCACCAGTGGCTTGTCATCAACTTATTCTAGGAGATAGAATTCAAATAAAATGGCATTATAGAGGTTCTGAACTGGTCCACACTGTAGCAAGGCCTCTGAATGACCCTTAAGAAACTGTTATCAATAAATGTAAGTGGTATGATAATTTCAGATTAATGGGATCTGCCATTTCTTGTTTATACTCCAATATTTTCCAGCTGTATTTTCCAACTTGAGAGGTAAGCAACATATTGGGAGGGCTTTTTGGTTGAGAAGCCAGCATGGAGTTGAGGATTAAAGCAACTCTCCCCTTTTATTTTGTTATAAAGAAAGAAAAGCCAAATCAGTTATGGATCTGCTACATAACCTGTAGTTTGGTCCTATGTGAGAGAGAGAACGTTGTTTTCTAAGCAACAGATGAAGATTATTGGTTTGGAACTCTTAAATGCTAATATTGTATTCAATAATCAAACAAGCCAAAAACCCTGGCGAGTTAAGATCACAGCTGAGTCAAGCTCCACAAAGCCAGGAAATTGGAAGTAACCTTCCATACACAGGTGTACCCCATGACCAGCGAAGATGCTGTACAATGTCAGAAATTGTGCTTGTTTGCAGACTCCCTTCTATGGTACCCATGCCAGCAAATATCCCCCATGTTGTTCTGATCCTGGATTGCCTTATAAACATGGAGAAGTCCCATAGCTCAGTGGCAGAGCACCAGTTTTGCATGCAAAAGGTCTCAGGTTCAACCCCCAGCCTTCGTAGGTAGGGCTAGAATTATCTCCTGAGCAAAACTCTGGATCTTGTACTCTGCCAATAGTAGGGCTCCTCCTCCTCATCTTTTTACACACTGCCATATTTTTCTGCTTGTGAAAATAACTGGGAAATGCACTTATTTTGGCATTAAGTACAGTGGTACCTTGGGTTACATACACTTCAGGTTACACACTCCGCTAACCTAGAAATAGTGCTTCAGGTTAAGAACTTTGCTTCAGGATAGGAACAGAAATCGGGCTCGGCGGCACGGCAGCAGCAGGAGGCCCCATTAGCTAAAGTGGTGCTTCAGGTTAAGAACAGTTTCAGGTTAAGAACAGACCTCCGGAACGAATTAAGTACTTAACCTGAGGTACCACTGTACCAAGTTTCAACCAAAAGAGTAGTTTTGGAAGACCACCTGCATTTAATAGGCTATTTCTCGATGTACTTACGCAACACAGTCTACTCTGCATTCTCTTAGGGCATTGCTTGCTGCCTTATTTGTGCAACGCTCCCCCTGGCACAAGGACCCTTTAAAGAGTGTAGATGATTATTGAGAAACCCAGTCCATTTTTTCAAAGTGAGAATTTCATGCAGACGCAGCATGAACATTGCCTGATGTCTGGAAGAGAAGGAAAAAACAGACAAAAAATGTCAGCCAAAGTTAACCTATCTTACAGTACACAAGGCAACATTATTTTGGATACTGGATTTATTTGTTCACTCTCAACCCTCATTATCATAGTCACAAAATGAGATGGTAGGATCAGGATTCCAGCAGTGTTGTTCTCTGGGGGGTCTGCGTGTTTCTCACAGAAACTTCCAGGACTTAGTAATAATTGAGCATACAGCACCAATCCTGGCACAATTGCATTGGTTGCCGATTAGTTTCTGGGCCCAATTCAAAGTGCTGGTGTTGACCTATAAAGCCTTACATGGCTGAAGACATAAATACCTTCAGGGCCCCCTCTCCCTGAACTTGTCACCCGAGGCCCTTCTCTCTGTCCCCCATCCCAGAGAGTTTCCGAGGGTGGCCACAAGATTGTGGTGGTTCCCCGATTGTGAAATGCTCTCCCTAGATAGGGTGGCCTGGCACCATCATTACATATCTTTAAGCACCAGGGGAAACCATTCCTCTTTACTTAATAGCCTATGGCTATTAAATAATCTTTGTCCATGGAGTTTTCTTGGCAGGGATACTGGAGTGGCTTGCCGGTTCCTGCTCCAGGTGGATCACGTTTGGTCAAAACTCTCCACTATGACCTGTCCATCTTGGGTGGCCCTACATGGCATAGCTCATAGCTTCTCTGAGTTATTCAAGCCCCTTCGCCACAACAAGGCAGTGATTATGGTGCTGGAGGAGACTCTTGAGAGTCCCATGGACTGCAAGAAGATCAAACCTATCTATTCTGAAGGAAATCAGCCCTGAGTGCTCACTGGAAGGACAAATCCTGAAGCTTGAGGCTCCAATACTTTGGCCACCTCATGAGAAGAGAAGACTCCCTGGAAAAGACCCTGATGTTGGGAAATATTGAGGGCACAAGGAGAAGGGGACGACAGAGGACAAGAAGTGTTCTGGAAGCTACCAAACTGTGGGAAGCAGTGGAAGACAGGCGTGCCTGGGGTGTTCTGGTCCATGGGGTCATGAAGAGTCGGACATGACTAAAAGACTAAACAACAAAAACATTAAATAATCTATGGTCTGTGAAAGTGTGTGGGGGAGGACTGTTATTATGGTGATAATTTTATTATTAGGCTGTCTGTCAATATACTTTTTACTAGGTTGCTTGAACAACTCTAACTATGACCTAGTGCCTGGGTTTCCCTTTCTCTTCCTTTCCAGTTCCTTTTCCTTTTGTGCCATGACATTTTAGTGTGAGGACAGAGGCTGTCTTAGTGTTGATTTTTGTTAAGTCGCAATGGCAGCCTTTGGTTAAAGGTGTGTGTGTGTGTGTGTGTGTGTGTGAACAGCCTTCAAATGGCTAATAAATTAATTATTCTGGAGCTCACAGGGATGCATCTATACCTAAACCATGTGCACACTGAACATGTGAGGTGGGATTTGGACCCCCCCCCCATACTAGCATGTCCCCTCCATATGGCTAATGAGACATTAGGGTGAAGGCTAGGTAATAAATTGTAATAAGTAGAGGCATACATATGCTCCCTTGCACCCTTGTCAGAGTTGTACAGTGGTACCTTGGTTCTCAAACTTAATCCGTTCCAGAAGTCTGTTCCAAAACCAAGGTGCGCTTTCACATACAAAGTAATGCAAAAGAATTAATCCATTCCAGACTTTTAAAAATAACCCCTAAAACAGCAATTTAACATGAATTTTACTATTTAGCGAGACCATTGATCCATAAAATGAAAGCAATAAACAATGTACTGCAGTCACACAATCATCAGGAGCTGAACTGGGTTCCACACAGTCACAGAAACAAAACAAAAAATAGCTGCAAAAACCAAAATGCAAAATAAAGGGCAAAAACAGACAGACCTCAGCGTAACATTCAAATTGGAAGCGTGGCACTCAAAACGGAGCACGTTCAGCTTCTAAAAAAAGTTTGCAAACCGGTACACACACTTCTGGGTTTGCAGTGATTGGGTTCCAAGTTGTTTGAGTACCAAGGCGTTTGAGAACCAAGGTACCACAGTATTGGTAACCCTCCTCTTGTGTCGTGGCCAGAGGGGCTGGGCTGGAGGGGAACAGCCCGGTTTTTGCATCTTGCTTGCCCTGTGTTCCTGGCAGGAGCCAACCTCACCAACCCCTAGGTACATTCCTGATGACAATATAGTAATAATAATAGTAGTAATTTATGATGGAATATGTTGTTGCGAAGCCTTCAGCTACTGATAATACACTGCATTAGGCAGACTGTACCATCCAACATCATCTAAAGTGGAATCTGAGTTGACTTTTCGCATATTTAAATTTCCTGTTCGGAGCTCATTAACTTCTCCCCCACCCCCAGCACTGTTGAATGGCAGGTGCTCTTCGGTGGATGCTGATTGGCTGCTCCACAGCTCAACCCATTGCAATCACCATTATATGTTTGAGTGGCTTCTCAACACCCCTATTTTTTATTATCAGCCGTGCCTCTGGCTCTACCTTTGCTACACAGTCAAAGAGACTTGCAGGGCAGCTCCTGCGTTTTGCACATGATTGTTTTCCTGTCAGTAAACTCGGAACGAACGCAATCACAAGGCGGCGAGTTTTTGCATTTGTCACTGAGAAGCACTTGGCGTCCCGTAAGATGATGAACATCGCCGAGGAAAATCACAGCGCTCTGAGCGTTAGCTCAATCACAGCGACCGAGCTTGAGAGTCGGGTATCATTTGAAAAGTGTCATTTGTTAGGGAGCAGCGCCTGTGTTTTAAAAAAGTGCTGAATCCCAAGTTGCAGGGAGTTTCTTAAATCAAGGTCCTTGGTTTAATAGTACATTGGGTTTTTCTTAAAAAAAAAAAAAAAATCTCGGCTGTATTGATTATGCTTCATGAACATTCACCTAACACTAAAGCTATATTTGCACCTGCTGCTGCTGCTGTTCAAACCCAGCAGGAATGAAGAGGGAAGGTTTCAAGAAGTACAACTCCTCTAAAAAGCAGGGGTAGATAGCATCTTGATGAAAGATCCAGCAACAACTGCATCAATCTGCTTTCTGCCCAATTCTACAAGAATTTACACTGAACTACCAGCAGTTCTGTATTCTGAAAACAAACAAAATTAAAATGTTTCTTAAAAAGCAACTCCCATGCCCCCAGTGTCATAGGTAAAGGCAGAATTGTTCTTTATGCAACAACTGGAGGGCTAAAGTTCCCCATCACTGCCCTACAGAACACAGAGTTTCTACAGGAAGAACATTTTCTGTTATAATACTTCCTCGGTGGGAGAAGCAGTCCCCAAGGGAATTTTTCTCCTTGCACAGCCGGGGTGTAAGCACGCTGCCCCACGATGAATCCAGTGGCTGTAACAGGATCGAATTTACATTTAGTGAAATTAATGTCAATAAGCTGCAAACATGCTGTTCTTTCCCATTTAAAAAACAACAGCAGAAGGAAAAATTATTTGGAAATATGAATGTATGACAATGTGGGTAACGGGGGGAGAGAGAGAAGAAAAAGAGAGTTATTGATGAAGAAAATAGCAAAATATGTAAAGATAACTACAGCAAAAAACATCAACAAAGTCTAGATCTGGAGACAGCAGCTTTACCTTAAGAGGTCAGAACAAAAATCAAGTAGGTAAAAGATTTTTCTAATTGCTTCGTTTCCAGGACAATAAAAGCACCATTTGTTTAGTTTCAGTGTATCAGAATTCTGCTGAAAGTAAAGGACTCAGCAGCACCCCATAACACACAACCACATACTAAAAAGGGAATGGCCTATCCTCTCTGCCTCCAGTATTGTGGTTTTAAAGGTTCTATAATACCTGGAAATTCAATGGATGTGCCTTTTATTGACATACAGAAGTAGTAAGGTGGTTGAGTTTCACTGGTTGAGTTTCTACCTGCAGTGACCTAGGGAAAAGTGGTGCTAAAACAAATAATAGTCTGTCCACCTTCCAAGTGCTGTTTTCTAAATGGCCACCGAAAGCTGCCTTGGAGATCAACCCGCTATTTTTGAATTTGCATTGGTGCAAAAAGTCGCATTTCCACCTGTTCCGAAGTTTCTCTTTTCTTGAAGAGGATGGATTGTTTGTTTGCGGGCTTGTTTTTGCTTTAAAACTAAGAGCACTGGCCACCGCAGGGAAAAATCACATCTATCTCTCTCATGAGTGAGAGATAATAAATCACTCTTCACAGGTGAAATCTTTTATTTATGCTTTGGGATTCCCTTTTATTGAAGAAACGGAGCTTCTCTTGGCTTTGGCGAGGTTGCACTTTAGCAAGTGATTCAAATCAAGCTGACATCTCTTCGTGAACATTCTCAAGGCAGCGCATTTATGGCTGCGGTTCACCTGCTACTCATTCCGTCGCCTCACGGTAGATCCTTAGTCGGCCTCTTCTGGGTTTGCTTGTGTGTTGTTGCAAAAATGTCTTCCTGCTCTCCCAAGAAGCTTGTAAGGTTGGGGACGGGAAATGTTTTGTTTTGTTTCATTTTAAAGAAAGTTAGTAGGCCATTCTGTGTCCATTGCTTATAGGGGGGGGGGGAGATCTAATACAGATGAACTTGTCTGAGCTATACATAAGCCTGACAGGCCCAGGATTTGAGGTGTGATCTATACAAGTTGCAGGATTGAGGTGGTAGAATGGATTGCATCACTTCAGAATGCTTAAAAAAAATAATATTAGTAATTTCAACATATTTTATCAAAAAATATATCATCCTTAAATCCCCCCTATTTTTCTCTCCCTCCTCCCCAAAATATAGCCCACCCTCCCCTCCCCCTCTCAGACTTCCCTCAGCTCCTATCTCTGGTTTATTAACATGTTATTTTCTGCATGTTACAAAGCTGTACAGATCCTTAATTTATCTATCTAGATGTTATCAATAAGAAGTTTGTGAATGTTTATTCAAAACCTGCCAAGAGTCCAGTTCATTTTGTTGTTTCTCTAAATACTTTGTAAAGGGTTCCCATTCATCTTTAAAATCGGTTATCCTTGTCATGTAGTTTGTTTTGCCAATTCTGCATAGTCCATCAATTTCTCTTGCCACAGTTCTTTGGCTGGGATTTCCTCGTTCTTCCATCCATGTTATATTAAGACTCTTGCTGCCGTTGTCGCATACATAGATATTTTTCAGTTTCCTTGGCAGGTCTTTTCCTACAATTGCACCACTTCAGAATGCTTAACCCTCAACTCCTCCAATTAAATCAGGACATCCCATTGTTGTTGTTTTTATTGTTAGTTTCCACATTTTTATACATATCATCTCTCACACATGTATCCAATTACAGTGGTACCTCGGGTACAAACGCTTTGGGTTACAAACTCCACTAACCCGGAAGCAGTACCTCAGGTTGAGAACTTTGCACCAGGATGAGAGCGGAAATCACGTGCCGGTGGTGTGGCGGCAGTGGAAGACCCCATTAGCAAAAGTGCACCTCAGGTTAAGAACAGTTTCGAGTTAAGAACGGATCTCCAGAACAAATTAAGTTCGTAACCCGAGGTACCACTGTACAAGGTTCTCTGAACTTTCTGACTTCCCTCCATCCCTCCCTCCCGTGGGTTCTTAAATTAATATATATATTTTTTTGCATCTTTTCCCAAATATTATGCATCCCTAATTTATCACAATCAATTTCACATTACAAATGTCATTACAACACTACCAATGACTTAAACTGTTTACAGTGGTTTTTAAAAATAAAGTACAAATTTACTCCACTCTCTAGTAAATACTTGCTCTTCTTGGTTTCTGATCTTCCCCATCAGTTTTGCCATTTCTGCATAGTCCATCAATTTCGTCTGCCATTCTTCCTTTGTTGGTAATGCTTCTTCTTTCCATTTTTGGGCTAGTAACATTCTCGCCATCCTTGTTGCGTACATAAAAAGTCTTTTATCTTCTCTTGGCACTTCTTCCCCTATTAAACCTAAAAGAAAGGCTTCTGGGTTTTTTAAACAAATGTGCTTTTAAACATTTTCTTTAATTCATTATAAATCGTTTTCCCGCAGTCTTTTACCTGACAACATGGCCACCATATATAGAAAAAAGCACCTTCTTTCTCTTTACATTTCCAACATATTTGATTTAGTTTTATACATTTTTGCAATCTTACTTGGTGTTAGGTACCAATGATACATCATTTTCATATAATTTTCTTTCAACGCACAGCATGCTGTAAATTTTATTCCTTCTTTCCATAACTTTTCCCATGATGAAAGTTGGTTATTGTACCCAAAATCTCTAGCCCAGTGTATCATCACTGCCTTAACTTCTTCATTCTTTCTTTGTATACCACTCCAACAATAATCTATACATTTTTGACAATATTTTCACCTTATTTTCCAACAGATCCATTTCAAATCTCGATCTTTCTGTTTCAAACCCTCTTTTTTATCTACTTTCAATACACCATGTAATTGGTGATACGGCAACCAATCTGTTAACATTTCTCTTATTTTCTCAATTTTAGTTGGCCATCTGCATCAATTAACAATTTTGGGCAGCATGGCCCCAAAAGATGTTTGGGACCAAAGATAATGATAAAATTGTTTATGTATGCAACAACTGTAGCAAGGATTTGATATGCACAGAATTGGGAAGAAATAGCAATACCCACGAAAGAAGAATGGATCAACAAAATCAAGGACTATGCCGAAATGGAAAAATTAACTCCTAGACTAAGAGACTCTAACGATGATGTGTTTGTAGAATAATAATAATAATAATAATATTTATACCCTGCCCATCTAGTTGGGTTTCCCCAGCCACTCTGGGTGGCTTACAGCATATACAAAAGCATAATAAAACATCAAGCATTAAAAACTTCCTGATACAGAATGGAAACCCTTTTTTGGATTACTTAAGGAAATACTTTCATTCTTGTCCAATGCAGGTTGGGTTTATATCTTGAGCAACAAAAGAACAAGAATATGTTATTTTCAGGCTTCTATTTTATACTTTGGGCAACGTTAGAAACCAACGGACAGTTTAGAGAGTGGAGAGAGAACATCTTATCGAGTGATAATGGGAAGTAACAGAAAAATAGGAATGGTAATATTTGATGTTCTCAATATGTATTATGCTTGTTGCCTTTGTCCATGGAGGTTTCTTGGCAGGGATACTGGAGTGGCTTGCCGGTTCTTGCTCCAGGTGGATCACGTTTGGTCAAAACTCTCCACTATGACCTGTCCATCTTGGGTGGCCCTGCACATAGCTTCTCTGAGTTATTCAAGCCCCTTTGCCACGGCAAGGCAGTGATCCATGAAGGGGATATATGAAGATAGGAGTGCCTGGCGTGCTCTGGTCCATGGGGTCATGAAGAGTCGGACACGACTAAACGACTAAACAACAACAAGATGTATTATGTGAAAACCTAATAAAAATATTTGTATAAAAAAAAGATGTTTGGGACATGATCTTGCATGTAACTTGCGCAGCAGGGCATCCCCAGAAAAGTGCACGTCCTGGTTTTCCGTGGTGACATGTTGGAGGGCATGAGATTGCATATGGGGATCGCATTGCTGAATGTTCCCTTTCTCCAATGAGTTCAGAGGCGTGTATATTCTACCTCCACTCAGCCACATTTTATACTCAAAAGAACCCTGTGAGGTAGGATAATCTAAGACTTGTGCAAAGTCACCATGGATTTTGTGGCTTAGGAGGGATTTTGAACCTAAGCCTCATCAGTCTAGTCCCATGCTCTAAACCACCTCACACTAGCATCTAGGCACGAGTCTAGTGGCTTTAGGCACAGTCAGAAGTGCAGCCTTGCACAAAAGTGATTTCCCCCCTCAGCTAAGCTGTACACGTAAAAAGCCAGCTCATCAGAGCATAGAGGATGGGGCGGGGCACACAAAATGGTATTCCGCCTTGCAGTTCCGGTGGCCAACCTGAAAATATAAAAGTACAGAAGGTCATTTGGTAATTCCAAGAGTCAGTCAGCTTGCAAACTGTTGTGCATGTATACTGAGTCAATAACGATTCCCCTCTGAGACTTGCAGTCACATGCAAATGAAGGGTGGTATAATAATAATAATAATAATAATAATAATAATAATAATAATGTACACAATATAGGCATATTCAGAGTTGCCTCAACCATAGAGCATACAGAAGCGCCCCTTTAGATCTAACTCTGTTGTGAAATTGCAGCCCAACTTGTCCACATTTTTCTCAAGATGGCAGGCTATGCTCTGAATTTGTTGACGTGATTTCAGCAAATCCATTAATCTTGCCTGATAGATGTGGAGTCACTTACTGCGCCTCCATTGTTCAGAACTTTTTGTTATGTCACTCCAGGTTTCAAACTAGTTTTTTCTTTCCCAGTTCAGTAGAATAACGGGGAGGAGAGAGCTTTGAGTTCCACTGATTTATTTATTTTTTTAAAGATAATTTATTTGTGTTTGTCTAAGAGAGGGGGGAAAAGTTCGCCCTGCCATATTTTCACAAGCAGGACCCTAGGATCTTGTAACACCACATATATTTCGACTGTTTATGTTCTCTATGAGCTGAGAACAGATTCCAGCTCTCTAGGGGATTTTACAGCTTGATGACATCTTCATTGTTATTATTACTCATTACAAACAGATTTCTGAGAGTGAAGTCATTCAGTGACGAACCCATCAACCACAGTTAATGGCAAGTGTTGCCGGAGTCAAACTAGAGACATTGTACAGGCACCAGGCACGGTCCAACATAATCTATGTCAGAATTAAAGCCTACTGAAATCAATGGTTAGCCATGGCAAACGGCTCATTCCACTTTTTTTCCCCAATGGGACTTAGTCATCGCAAGGGACTTTTACTGGACTGTGCCCAACACATGCAGTTTCAGAGAAGAACAGGATTGGAAGGAATCGGTGTGCTATCCAAACCACAGTTCTGGCAAAAACATCCAGATTTTAATTTAAAATAAACACATGTTTATTTCTACCGAAAGATGAAATTCATGCTAGACAAGAAGCCTTTTAGTCGCTGGCCTAGAAACAGATACTACTTTATGTAGAGCCAGTGTGGTGTAGTGGTTAGCAGCGGTAGACTCGTAATCTGGTGGACTGGGTTCGCGTCTCCGTTCCTCCACATGCAGCTGGTGGGTGACCTTGGGCTAGTCACACTTCTTTGGAGTCCCTCAGCCCTACTCACCTCAGGGTGTTTTTTGTGGGGGAGGAAGGGAAAGGAGAATGTTAGCTACTTTGAGACTCCTTCAGGTAGTGATAAAGCATGATATCAAATCCAAACTCTTCTTCTTCTACTATCTTCTTCTGATCTATGGTAATGAAACTAGTTCATCTCCTAGTACAGTGGTATCTTGGGTTACAGATGCTTCAGGTTACAGACTCTGCTAACCCAGAAATAGTACCTCGGGTTAAGAACTTTGCTTCAGGATGAGAACAGAAATCCCGTGGCAGCAGCAGCAGGAGGCCCCATTAGCTAAAGTGGTGTCTCAGGTTAAGAACAGTTTCAGGTTAAGAACGGATCTCCAGAATGAATTAAGTTCTTAACCCGAGGTACCACTGTACTGTAACAGAAAAAGAGGAATCTGCCTCTTGCTTCTCTGAAGCAGAGTGTCTGTCATTATTATTAGATCATTATTAGTGATCCCTCGTAGCCGAGTAAGATTGTCTTTCATAAACACCGTTTTAACAAGGAGTCCGTAAGTGACTGTGGAGGCCAATTCTGGATCCACACGTCCTTCCACAGTGGGGACATAGATTTCCAGGCGAGAGTGGATCACGGTGAGGGTTTGCCAAACGTACCTTCCTCTTAGCACGTTTCTCCCTTGCGTCCTGAGTTCAGATGTTACCATGATGCCTTTGGTAAAGGCTGTTCTCCCATTGAAGCACTCGCAGGCCAGTGTTTCCCAATTGTTGGTGTTTATACTACTTTTTAAATATTTGCCTTGAGAGTCTTTAAACTTCTTTTGTTGACCACCGGCATTACACTTTCCATTTTAAAGTTGAGAATAGAGTAGTTGCTTTGGAAGACGATCACCAGGCATCTGCACAACGTGACCAGTCCAACAAAATGTGAGTCCTGCAAACCCTGCATCTTTTTTTCAGTTTGGGTTCCAGATTTTCGGTTGCTTTATCAAGTGAGGAAGAGAAACTGCAGAAGAGGGTGGAAATCCAGAGAAGAACTTTCATGATGAGTGAAGGAATGGTTAACTGCCTGCACTCTGCCCACTGTGTCTGCCGTGCAAATCCCACTCCTTCCTTGCCCTGCTTTGCAGCAGGCATGGGTCTCTAACCGCTGTGTGCTGCAAAAAGTGCAAATTGGCCCTAAGGGAGCTTTCTGTTTGCTTTCTCTTAATGTAATTGAATTTGGAAGGCAGGAGCTTTGCATGGGCGAATCCAAGCTAGAATGTGGAAGGTTTTGCATTCTGAGCAGAGAGGATATACTACCATGCAACATCATGGTTTATTGCTTGAGTATTATACTTCATATAAGACACCTGCTTCTTGGGAGAAAAGCAATGACAAGCCTACACAGCATCTTAAAAAGCAGAGACATCACCTTGCCAACAAAGGTCCGTATAGTTAAAGCTCTGGTTTTCCCAGTAGCGATGTATGGAAGTGAGAGCTGGACCATAAAGAAGGCTGATCGCCAAAGAATGGATGCTTTTGAATTACGGTGCTGGAGGAGACTCTTGAGAGTCCCATGGACTGCAAGAAGATCAAACCTATCCATTCTTAAGGAAATCAGCCCTGAGTGCTCACTGGAAGGACAGATCGTGAAGCTGAGACTGCAATACTTTGGCCACCTCATGAGAAGAGAAGACTCCCTGGAAAAGACCCTGATGTTGGGAAAGATGGAGGGCACAAGGAGAAGGGGACGACAGAGGACGAGATGGTTGGACAGTGTTCTATAAGCGACCAGCATGAGTTTGACCAAACTGCGGGAGGCAGTGGAAGACAGGAGTGCCTGGTGTGCTCTGGTCCATGGGGTCACAAAGAGTCGGACACGACTAAATGACTAAACAACAACAACAACAACATTATACTTCATGTGTTTCAATAGGATTCCACCCGACCCCACCAAGTGAAGGCAGCAATGGGAGGAGAGAATACAGAAAAAAGAATTAATAAATATCTGTTGGAATCCTGCAAAGCTGGCCTCTTGCTAGACAACTCAGTTCTCATCCAGAACCATGTTGATGTTGGCATTGCGTGTATTGCAAGCCCTCAGAAACATACTGGGAGCCAATGTAGGTCTTGCCACAAGTCAGCCCCACCCTGCATGACCAGTGGTCAGGGATGATGGGAGCTGTAGTCCATCAGCACCTGAAAGACCAAAGGCTCCCCACCCCTGAGCTAGCTGGACACATTGCCAGCTGTGTATAGGTGAGGTTCTCCATTCTTACTTCCTTCTGTCCCCTGAAACACAACAGCACAAAGTGAGTGAGTGAGGCCCCAGGGCTTCGCCCAAAGAATGCAGGAATTAGACTGGTGGAGCTGAGATGAGGCAGTGTGGAATTATTGGTGCTAAGTGTTGAGAGTTGCATATCTCATCTATGCATAGTTATCTAAGATGCTTGACCCGGCAATGAACAACAGCAAACTAAAATGGGAGATCAGAACGTGGTAAACTGGAAGTTTGTTTTGGAATCTAGATCATTCCCCACCCCCTCTCTTTTGAAGAATAGCAGAATTAACAGCTCATTGTACCCCTTTCTCTACTATAATTTCTATTTTTAAAAACCAACTATCCCAGAATTGTGTTTGTAAAAAAAGATACATTTGTCAAGAGAATCTCTTTTGTTCAATTATTCTAACTGCTATTGATTGCCATCTTCTCGGGGTATTGGAGATTGAGAAAAGTGTGGGTAATTGATTAAATAAGATACCCATAAGTGTTAGCAAGAGCCATCCGTTTAACGGAGGCATGTAAAACTGTATTGTTCATTAATATAAAAAGCCACAAATAAAATCCTAAACAACAAAAGGAACGGACAGTCAGTACTGGGCTGCAGAGGCAATTAGCTTGACTTTAGGGTAAGGCAACTCCTCTTATGTTAAAGGCTGAACTAGATTACCCCGGATACTTTAGGGTTGATACAAGATAGCTGGTTCATTACAGAATGCCTACATGATTTTAGTGTATCAACCCAGAGAAGGGCAACCCCACAATAACAGAACTAGTTAGAAATTTATTTTTAAAAATCAAATGAATGAAAATGCATTTTAATAGTCAATATCCAGTGGCATGTCTAACACAGAGAATATTGTTACATAAAAGCCCTACCTCAAACAGAGGTCCCTTTAAAAAATGCCCATAACATACTTGCAAAAGTCACGTTCTACTTTCTCGGTGGCTGCAAATTCTCTAGGCAGATGCTGGCGGTACAGTTTTTACTCGGGGGACCATATGCTAAGAATAAGGAAAGACAGTCATTGTGAATGACAACCCACATTCTGGTCATGTATCTCATTTCAAGTTCCTTTTCAAGATATGAAAAAAATATAGTTTGCGTTGCTCCATCCATTTCACTCCTGAGTTCAGCCTCAATTCTGATTGTCAAAAGAGCCTGGAAAAACAGCTTTAGTCACTGGATGCAACAATCAATAGAGCAGGGAGATTTGCATAAAGGAGGGTATATAAATCTTGTGAGTGGCATTTCCTCCCCACTATCATGTCCTGCGGGTTTTAAAAAACCAGTTTTGTCTTTGTGGACGGGAAGTCCCCTGTTCTGAAAGGCCAATCGGGCTTTCTGATGCAGCCTTCTACCATCTGCAGGTGATATCTTCTGCCGTGTGTGGAATGAATGGTTCAGTTTTCATATGTACATCCAATTCAGAGTTTGGTAGCAGTTGCAAAAGAACCATTCCCAATGCATCTGGATCGAGACTGCAAACGTTTATGTCATAAAGGTAAAGGGACCTCTGGCCATTAGGTCCAGTCGTAATGGACTCTGGGGTTGCGGCGCTCATCTTGCTTTATTGGCCGAGGGAGCCGGCGTACAGCTTCTGGGTCATGTGGCCAGCATGACTAAGCCGCTTCTGGCGAACCAGAGCAGTGCATGGAAATGCCGTTGACCTTACTGCCGGAGCAGTACCTATTTATCTACTTGCGCTGGCGTGCTTTCGAACTGCTAGGTTGGCAGGAGCAGGGACCGAACAACGGGAGCTCACCCCTTCATGGGGATTCAAACCGCCGACCTTCTGATCGGCAAGTCCTAGGCTCTGTGGTTTAACCCACGGCGCCACCCGCATCCCTCATGTCATAAAAGAGATGAACAAAATGACTACTAGGTCTACAGTCCTGTGCACGCTTACTTGGGAGTAAGTCCCACTGAATTAATAGAATTTGGCTATATGCTACCTTAGGCTACTGCCTCTCAGACTACGTAATTCTAAAGCTATCACCACTATGAAGTGCTTCAGGAAACCTCCATTTTCTATCTCTCTCTTAATCTTGTTTTCTCTTGCTACTCACAGACCCATCACTCTCTCGCTTCCTGAAAACTCGTAGAGCCTGTTGTCACAGACAAGAATATATGCAGTTGCTCTCCTGATCTGGCCTGTTCTGAAAAAGGAGCCTGGTTAATTAACATTGATTACAATCCACCAGCTGCAAGTAAAAATTGATTGCAAGGGGTCCCTAATTTACATGCTTCTCTTTCCTGGCTCCTCTTCGCACCCCCCTTCCTGCGTTTTGCTACCCATTGACAGAAAGACAGAGACTGAACCCAATTTTTAGATGTGACAAGAGCTACCCGGGTACCTCGGATACGAGAACTGTGATCCTCATTGTCCTGCCTTTCCCCCCACTCCTCGGGAGAGTCGTTTGTCAGCCCTGCAAATTGCCTGCATGCATATTTCGGCCCCGTTCATTGCTCTTATGCCTGTGCACGTGTGTGTATCAAGAGAGAGGAGCAACGGTATTGATTTCGGATAGCCAGGGAGAGCGGCTGGGATATTAGTAGGGAGCTGAGAGAACACAGCACATAAACTTTTATGACACAATGTCAAAAGCGGATTGCGCCAACATAAATGAAAAGGACAACATGTTACTGTAATTAAGGCAAACACACACCATTTATCTATCGGTATAAAGGGGGCTTCTTAGAAGAGTACGCAGAAACAGGCACCTGGCTGGGTGGGAAGCCTAGAGGTAGGGAGAGTTGCTCAAGGGTTAGTGCGGAGGAAGAATGTCCAGAAGAGACCGGAGTTCTTTCTAAGCATGACCACTTTGATTCAACAGCATGCAATGATAGCTACTTTGGATGAAGGCATGTGCCTTATGGGGTTTTTGGGAAATTGCTTGATTTTCCTTTATTATCCAGTGCCGAGGGCCTTCTGGCAGTTCCCTCACTGCGAGAAGTGAGGTTACAGGGAACCAGGCAGAGGGCCTTTTCGGTGGTGGCACCTGCCCTGTGGAACACCCTCCCATCAGATGTCAAGGAAATAAACATCTATCTGACTTTTAGAAGACACCTGAAGGTAGCCCTATACATAGGCAAGGCCAAGGGGGGGGGCAGGGAGGGGTAGCTACCCCCCCAATCAATAAAAATCACCTGAAGGCAGCCCTGTTCAGGGACGCTTTTAATGACTGATGTTTTAATGTATTTTTAATCTGTCATTGGAAGCTGCCCAGAGTGGCTGGGGAAACCCATCCAGATGGACAGGGTAGAATTATTATTATTATTATTATTATTATTATTATTATTATTATTAATTATTATTATTATTATTATTCTCTCTCTCTCTCTCTCTCTCTCTCTCTCTCACACACACACACACACACACAGATGCACAACATATAATCCCCGCTTTAGCTATATATCTCAAAAATTGTCATGTGCCACAGCTTGTACTAGTTTTCCTCATCGCCTCAACTACCACACAGTTCTAGAAGATTATATTTCACCACAATACTTGGCGCTGTTATTATGATGAAAAAGGTGCCTCCCTCCAAAGTATTAGCCAAAGAAAGGTGAGAGAAAAAAGAGATTTGGAATGGTGGGGGTGCCAACTTTAATCAAATATTGGGGGAGGGGGGCAGGTAAGTCCTGCCCCGCATCATAAATCACATGACACAGTGCATGTACACCATTTGAATGGCAATCACCTTTTTTGAGGGGGGGGCAGCCATCACTGTGCAAAACCTGTGACTGGCGCATGGCTGAAGAAATCTGAGGGCTGCTGTGGAGTTGGCTGCTTGGGTTGCTGAGTTATTCTTGTGTTTTGCTGGTGCGAGTGCTGAAGGCTGCAGGAACTGCATTTCACCGTCATGGCTGCTTGGCAAATCCGTTGCTAGTCCCGTTTTTATCTGAGAATCAGATAAAAGAACGGGGTTGCAGGGAGAGAGAGAGAGAGATGCGTAAATTCCCTGAAAAATCCCCCAAGCTATTGACCAGACCTTCCTTGGGCTCTGAAATGCAGCTTGCACGCAGCCTTAAGCCCCAAAGAGCAGTAGATGAATGGTGAATACTAAAATGATGTCAACAGTTTGTGCAGAGGCCAAAGAAAATACTAAGGGGCCCTTCATGGCTTCATCCCTAAGTTTGCTGAAGTACATCTGTGAGTAATAAGTTTCCTTTCCCTTTCAGACACAGCACAGTGCAGTACATCTGAAATAGGTTTCCTGCCCATTTATTTTGTTTCCTTGGGGGTCAGGGGCATTTTGAACCGAAAATTCAGACTATCTGTGGTGGCCTCATAGCCTGACTCCACAGGCCCAGGGAAGGGTGCTCTTCCTCTACGACTCTTTGCAAAACCATCGCCACATCATAAAAATTGAGCCGTACTAGGGCAAAGACAGATGTAATATGAAGAAACGATTTTTAGGGAATCTTTCAGACTGTCTTCCTCCCAGTTTCCCAGTTTGCTGTACACTGGTACCTCAGGTTAAGTACTTAATTTGTTCCGGAGGTCCGTACTTAACCTGAAACTGTTCTGAACCTGAGGTACCACTTTAGCTAATGGGGCCTCCTGCTGCTGCCGCACCGCCGGAACACAATTTCTGTTCTCATCCTGAAGCAAAGTTCTTAACCTGAAGCACTATTTCTGGGTTAGCAGAGTCTGTAACCTGAAGCGTATGTAACCTGAGGTACCACTGTATAGATTTGCATGCCAGTAGTGAACTCAGCACTGGTTTAGCTGTTGGACTGGCTCCTTCCCCTTGCTTTAAAGTACCACCATAATGTGTTTTCGTTTTAAAAATCAATTTTATTTAAGGTTTTCAGCCATCAGCGTTCAGCCCGGACACTGAGGTCCAGCTCCGAGGGCCTTCTGGTGGTTCCCTCTCTGCGAGAAGTGTCCCGCCCTCTTCTCCAAGGAGTTCAAGAATGGTGTACATGGTTCTCCCCTCCTTATTGCATCCCCACAACCATCCTGTGAGGTTGTTTTGGCCTCAGAGGCAGTGAGTAGCCTGAGGTCACCCATGACCTTCGTCTTTCAGTTCAGGTCTTGCCAGAACAATAGAAGGCCTATGTGTTATGTCCTTTACTGCATCAGTCTCTACAGCCACAGCAGGAACTGCAACCTTCCAGCAGGCTGGACCTCACCCCCAAAGACACACTCTTCCATTGCCTTCTGAGACAGACAGATGCCAACCTGGGGGTGGGGTTATTGGTTCGTTTTGTTCTTGTTTTTAATTTTGTATTTTGTGTTTTTATCTTGTGTTTTTATTTCGTGAACCACCCTGAGATCTTTCGGTGAACAGTAGGATATAATAATAATAGTTAATAATAATAATTTATTATTTGTACCCCAGCCACTCTGGGTGGCTTCCAACAAAGACCAAAAATACACTAAAATGTCACACATTAAAAACATCCCTAAACAGGGCTGCCTTCAGATGTCTTATGAATGTCAGGTAGTTATTTTTCTCTTTGACATCTGATGGGAGGGTGTTCCACAGGGCGAGCGCCACTACCGAGAAGGCGCTCTGCCTGGTTCCCTGTAACTTCGCTTCTCGCAGGGAGGGAACTGCCAGAGGGCCCTCGGAACTGGATCTCAATGTACGGGCTGAGCGATGGGGGTGGAGATGCTCCTTCAGGTATACAGGACTGAGGCCGTTTAGGGCTTTAAAGGTCAACACCAGCACTTTGAATTGTGCTCGGAAACATACTGGGAGCCAATGTAGGTCTTTCAAGACCGGTGTTATGTGGTCTCGGCAGCTTCTCGCAGTCACCAGTCTAGCTGCCGCATTCTGGATTAGTTGTAGTTTCCGGGTCACCTTCAAAGGTAGCCCCATGTAGAGCACATTGCAGTAGTCCAAGCTCCTTGAAAATTAAGTCTATCAATCAATCAATCAATCATACACCCAAACCCCTTAAAATCAACACACCTCCTACCATCAGTTTGAGATTCAACCCACCATGTGAAACCATTTCTACATCTCCCTATATTGCTGGCATTTCCTTCTCTACTTCTCATTAGGATTCACAAGTATGAATCAGATTTAGAAATGTGCCTGTGTGTGTGTGTGTGTGTGTGTGTGTGTGTGTGTGTGTGTAACACCGACATAATGAACAGAAATAAAGACGTCTCAGCTACATGTTCTTTAATTTCCTAACCCCCCCCCCTGCAGTAGCAGCAGCCAGCTGTATTAAATAGTTCCACTACTGCAAATAAAAGGAGAGGATTTACAGTGATGAATTTATAGCAGGGTCATTACAGTTATAAAAACAACAGTGAGCTGCTTTGGGAATGGCTAAGAAAGTGAGACAAGGTACTTCGCAGATCCAGGGAGGGAATAGAGAGAGAGGTCATTGTAACTTCCTGCTTTCCCCTCTGAGTGCTGCGGTAGCTGTCAAGTGCAAAGAGGATGAATTTCTCCTTCCAGCATCAGCTGGGATTGGGAAATGTGTATTGGAAAGGGATTCAAGTAATTGAAACACATGCAGCAAGTTTCTTTAGTGATTTGCACATTTAAAATAGAGGACAATGACAGAATTCATTCTAAAGGGCCGTGTGCTGTTCCTAAAGTATCAGGAAGGGAGAAATAATCATTTTACTCATCCCTAATGTTAACTCCAGAGGAAGCATATGTAAAAACAACAATCCCAAAACAGATTCTTTAAAGCCAGCATGTTCAATAGCTGTTAAGATAAGGACATGCGTTTTGGGGGTGCCATCCACAAGTCAGTGTGCTTCCGAGTATTTACCAAAATGTAGATTTCCTGGTGCTGACATTGTGGTAGCATCCATCCAATTCCATTTGTCTTAAGAACAGCACAAAAGGCCTCATGCTTTGTTGTGCTAGCACAGGGGGGGTTGGGGTGTGTGTGACAGATTGAGTTGTATCAAATCCCCCAGAAATTTCATTCTGGTCTGTTGTACAGCACAGTTGTCCTCTGGTGTGGTCATGCTGGGATAACACAAGTCTGTTAAGCATAGCAATTTAATTCACTGAAATTGCACATGCTTATATGCATTACTATGTGTTTTAATTTGATTGGTTGGTAACTGAATTCTCTAGCAGTTCTCATGTGATTGGTTCTCATGTGTCGAAGGGCTAGGTGTGGCCATCGCCTATGCCTTCAATTTTTGGGTATTCCGTTAAAGGAATCTGGCGGTCGTGTATTCTGTCCGATGCCTGCTTGGCGGGAGGCCATGGCACAACCCTCGGTGACATCAGGGGAGAGCCTATAGTTGGATTAGCATCAACAGGCTCCACCTACTGGTGAATAAACCCACTTGTTTTAGAGATCCAATGCCTAAGCCAATACCTTTTCACTGCTGTAATCAATAAAGTTGTGGCCTTTCCTTGCCCATTAACCTTAAATCACGTGTCCTTGTGTATTCATTTCACATTGTGGGGGTCGGGTCCTCGAACCACAAGTTTATTTTGAAGTGGACTCTAGTTTATGGCTAGCTATACTAAAATTGTTAGTTTTTAAAGGTTGCTCAAAACTCCTTTTTTTGTTTTTGCTGCAAAGGAGTAAGATAGCTATCTCTCTGGAAGCTATGCAACAATGAAACTCAATTTTCATATTTCAGTATTAAGAGAAACTGTATATGTGGTTTAATTCAAAAACCAGTACACACTAAGGGAAAGCATGTTGTATTAGACTCCAAGTTTACTTGCCCATGGCTATGGGATCTGCTGCCAATGAATACAGCAGCTAAATTATTACTCAATTATCCTGCAGTCATACATCTGAACAGCCCAGTGAATAGTCCACATATTTGCCATTTGCATGAGTTTGCACCAACATGGAGTACAGTAAATTAGAATACGATCAAGTAGCAGTGGTTTTTTCACCTATACTAAATGTTTGTCAAGGTATGCAATTAGGATACTTGAAATGGTTTGAAATCTTGTGCCTCAATTTGGGCAGAATTGGTTTAGGGAGAATGATATCTCCCAGGGAAGTTTCGGAGGTATTCTTCAACTTCCTTTGGGAATCAGTGTTTCCAAGGATGGGCAATGGGAAAGACGATATATTGGCTTAAGCAGGTATGGAGGAGAAATTTGATCCAGGTCACATTTAAAGACGGATTTATCTAATTTGCAAAACAAAATGTGAACTGAAATTTTGCCACCCTTCAAAATTCATACTTCTTTGGAGTTTGCAGTGCTGTTCTCCAGCCACGTAACATGCACAGAAATGTACATATTAGTTCAAAGCATGTACATAAATGAACATATTAGTGAAAATAATCTACAGAAATCCATCACACTATATTGCTTGAAAAACGTGTATATTAGCCAAAAAGTGCTTACAAAATGTGTTTATAAGGAGATGTTAACATTTAAAATGCTGATCAATTTTCTTGATCAATTTTTTTAAAGAAAACACACCCTGAAATTCCCCACTGAATTTAAGACTGTAAAAATGAGAAATGTAGACAACTAAAATTTTCAGATTCGCCTATCCCTTGCCTTAAGTGTTACATGATTGCTGCCTACCTGGGAATATTGAACTCTATGGGGCTTGTTTCTCATGTCTAGGATTGCAGTGTTGCAGCACAATCCTTGGTAGGTCTATTCAGAATTAGTTCCACTGAAGTCACTGAGGCTTATTCTCAAGTGAGTGGGTACTTGTTTCTTTAAAAGTCAGATTTACTCTATAATTTGTCCAGTGTTCAAGGTAAAAAAAAGCCCATTAATTTTCCTCCCATAGTAAAACTGCCTGCTTTTTCCATCAGCTGTAAGGCCACATTACTTGTCTGTTAAATTGCAAAGCCCTCCTGACTTTTCACCCTCATCTAAAATTACTTGTAACCAGAAGCTCTGGCCAATGTATATTCTTAGCCCAATTAGAGCATGTGAAATTTTTCTGTTCCAACTGGTCATGAACACATCCTTTCTTAGCAGGTACTAATTTAAAGTCAACCAGTTTCCTGGTGTATCAAAGGCTTACGCAATCCATTCTTTAATAGCAAATGTGAGATGTTAGACAATTCCCCTTCAGAGAAGGAGAGCTGGAACATGAAAATACAACAGTGGCTTTTAAAAGTCCATCTGGCCGATATCAGCCGATGAAAAGTGTAGAATTTTGCATATCAGATGGCTTAAACAGGAAAGGACTTCAAAAGGATGATACTATCTAATAGGTATTAGGTGAACTCTTCATTCCTCTTTGAAGTTATATCTAGTATATAACGTGGATGTGCTGAGTCCCTCTTCTTGGATGACTGCCATCTTTGGATCAACAGGCGTAGGGTATCACCATTTTAGTAGAGAACACAACAGCAATTTGACTTGGGTACACATGCATCTTCCATGGGTGGCGATGTGCTGGAAATCTAGGGTTTTGTGCAGGTTCAGAAGTCATCCCCAGCATTCTGACATATGGCATTTGTGTAAGCAAGTGAAGCATGAACTATGCAGGATAGTACTTTCAGACATTCAAAATGTTGGTGCTGACTTTTAAAGCCCTAAACGGCCTCGGCCCAGTATACCTGAAGGAGCGTCTCCACCCCCATCATTTAGCCCGGACACTGAGGTTCAGCTCCAAGGGCCTTCTGGTGGTTCCCTCCCTGCCAGAAGTGAGGTTACAGGGAACCAGCCAGAGGGCCTTCTCGGTGGTGGCACCCTCCCTGTGGAATGCCCTCCCATCAGATGTCAAGAAAATAAAGAACTATCTGACTTTCAGAAGGCATCTGAAGGCAGTGTATAGCTGAGTCCTAGATCTGCCATTTGAGACATGCTGTTATTGACTTCTACAGCTGACAGTGTAATCCACTAATCTGGGATCATTGTGGGCGTGGGATGATATGGGCCAGATCCTGCAATATGAAAAAAGAGCCTATGATATTTAAACTATCCTAAGTAGGTACTAGAAGTGCTATAACAGATACAACATTGCATGCTACATTTTCTTGCATTTAACTATTGAACTTACTAAGAAGCAGATAACAATACATCAGGAAGACTGCTTTCTTTATTTTAGTTCTGTCACTATTATTGTAATCAGTATATATTTACTTCCTACTCCCAGAAAGAAAGTCTCCTTTTTGTCTGGTTTAAACCATTGGAAATCATAGCCAATCCATGCAGAGCGAATAGAATTACATGAGCATAAAACCTCAGGAAGAGTCGCCCACATCTGTGCCAATTAACTTTACAGCAGTTGGATCAGTTAAAGGACTTATCAAATCTGCCCCAGTCACATTTGTTGACAAAGAGCTTTGTATTTCATCCCTTATTAGCCAGAACATTTTGCTCTAACCTACGTCTTGTTATTGTCACAAAACAGCACACATGTCAACTTGCTTGTGCCTGCTAATGTTACAAATTCATCAGGGAGGGTTAAGGTTGTAAAACAAGCGTATTAAGTTCATGCATAAAAAGCGCAAGGCAATCGTTTACAACTGCTACGTAAATACGCTTCCTTGATTTTTCTCTGTCAGGAAGTTGTAGAAGGCCTAAGGTCAAGTACCCACCAAATGCGAAGGATACTCAGCTCACCTCAACCAGGTTCTTCTGTGTGTGAAGAGATGGATAAACCACGTTAGGTTTTGTGGCTCTTATTTTGATTTTCCTCATCATGCCATTTCCCTAAGGCTGCTCCATTGTGGCCCAGCTTTGAACTATGCTTCTGAAGTAGGGAGATAGGATCTGAACCTTGGCTGTTCTCAGAGGCATAGCAAGGGGGCAGCAGCGGCCATCACCCTGGGCCCACATTCAGAAGGGTGCAACTGAGCCACAGTGGTCTCAAAGCTGCCGTGGGAGGGAGGTGGCTACATTTTCTGGCCCGGCAATGTGACCTGCACAGCACGCACATCTTCTGGGTGGTCGGATGGACTGGGAGTGGAGAGCAGGCAGCCATTCAGACCTTCTCCTGCCAGGATGGAGCCCCTTCTCACTGCCCACCCCCTTGGTGCCTTGGGATAGGGTGTATGATGGCCTGGGGCTCGGACTCAGACTCGGAACCAGAGGAAGAAGAAGAAGAAGAGTTTGGATTTGATATCCCTCTTTATCACTACCCGAAGGCGTCTCAAAGCGGCTAACATTCTCCTTTCCCTTCCTCCCCACAACAAACACTCTGTGAGGTGAGTGGGGTTGAGAGACTTCAAAGAAGTGTGACTAGCCCAAGGTGACCCAGCAGCTGCATGTGGAGGAGCGGAGATGCGAACCCGGTTCACCAGATTACGAGTCTACTCAGGCATCATCTGAACCAAGTCTGGGGCCTGATCCTGAAGAGTCCCAGTCTGCACAGGTTCCCCTACAACAAACACCAGCTGGGCCGAGTCAGGGGCCTGAGCCTACCCTGGCTCCAGATGCAGGGATTCCCTTGTTGCCTTCAGCTGGACCATCACTTACAGCTGCTCCACTACCGGTTGGGTTGGGAGGCTGAGGCGGCCCCTGGGTCTAGCAACACACCGACATCTCCCGGGCTGCAGAGACTGAGGTCTGAGAGGAGGAGAGACCTGAGTACTGGCAGGAGGAGTGCTCGCCTTCAGGCGAAACAGGGAGGTGAGTCACTGGGGGATCAGGACCGGCCGTTGCCCCGACAAAGATAAAAGGCTGTTGGACCCCACCCCAGGTTGCAACATTGCTGTATGCCACACCCTGCCTGAGATCCTGTACCTGTCCTTGCTGGGTTTCCTGCCTCGTGTCCTGTCTTGACCCGGTCGGACTGACTCCTAGCGGAACCTTTGGATTCTGGTCTGGACCTGGACCACGGTTCTCGGGTTACCCCCAGGCCCAGCACAGGGTGCCCTATGCTTCTTGCACCATGGCTGGTGCTGCTACCATGCATGGTGAAACTGGAGCAAAGTAGAATGCTACTTTCACTGCCAACTCTTCCATTTCACCAGGAGCCTTCCTGAGGTGTGCTAGCTCAGGGTTTGCCTCTCTTCTCATTCATTTGCTTGAAGTCTGAAAATTAATTTGTGTGAAGCTTTTCTTCCTTAGCCTGAACTCTCAGCAATGGACAGTTGTGAGCAATTCATTGCTGACCGTTTGCCTTAGCAGGCAGGGCGTGTTGTGAACACACTCTGATGTCATTCCATGACGTCACATCAATTCAGCCAACGAGTGTTAGAGGCTGTGCTGCCGTCTCCATCACAAAATCCCTGAGCACTTTACAGATCAGACTTTGGAGGTTTATTTTCATGTTTTGGTCTAAATATGAGGTGATTCTGCATGAAGCCAGCTCAGGAAGATAACAATCCTGGATCCACAGCAATATTTAAAGTTGCAAGTAAAAAAACATAAAACGCCAAAGTAATGCTATTATAACCAAAGCCCAGTTATTTGAATCTTTATAGTCTTCTTCTTCTTTGGCGATCACTCGTAGTCAAGTAAGATTGTTTTCCATAAACACCGTTTTAACAGTGAGTCCATAAGTGACTGTGGAGGCCAATTCTGGATCCACACGTCCTTCCACAGTGGGGACATTGGTTTCCAGGTGGGAGTCCACCACAGTGTGGATTTGTCAAATGTGCCTTCCTCTTAGAACATTTCTCCCTTGTGTCCTGAGTTTGAAAAGCCCATGACATCTTTGGTAAAGGCTGTTCTCCAACTGGAGCGCTTGCAGGCCAGTGTTTCCCACTTGTCAATGTTTATACGACAAGATTTGCCTTGAGACAGTCTTTAAACCTCTATTGCTGACCACCAGCATTATGCATTCCATTTTAAAGTTCAGAATAGAGTAGTTGCTTTGGAAGATGATAATCAGGCATCCACACAACATGACAGTAACCGAGGCCCAAATGACATGTTACAGCAAAATATGTGAGTGCTGCCAACCTACAAGGTTATCCAGTTCTTCCCAATAATGCGTAGGTTTTTTTTAAAAAAAGGGTAGTGTGCCATAGTTGTATTGGCATTACAGTAGATTGATCATGGAAAGAGGCATTATTTGCAGATATTTGCAATAGTTCCTCTTGACTGTGCAAGCATATAACCATCTCCCCCCCTTCTCTTCATTAATCCAGAGTTTTTAAAATGATGGATTTGGACTATGAATTGGGAACCCTTTGATGTAGAAATCTGGTCCTTTTTGCACAGGTATGACCAAACGTCACCTTCTTGTGGTTCTGATTGTGCACCATAGTGTGCCCAGGAGTCCTCCAGGCTCACCACAAGAATCTGTCTGTGCATAATGCGCAATTCACATTGTTACCATGCCAATAGTCAAAACAGGGACTAAAGAGAAAGATGAACTTTAGGCTGGTGCTGAATGAAGAATTTATTGGAACAAATAACAATCCGGCTTCTTCAAGAGTAATCATTCTACATGTTCTCTTGTTTCAGTGAATTGTACTCTCAAGAGTTCCAGTTCTCAAAGGGAATAGCACTCTTCCAATTAGAACTCCAAACTGAAGCACACAAAGCTATTTCCCTTAAAGAGGAGAAATACTGAAATAGCCTGGACCTTTCCCCCTCCCGCCCCATTCTGGTAAATTCTTTACTGGGTGCCACCTACGTTCTGCTTCTCGTTTTATTAAAACTTTTAAAACTATTAAAACTTTTTAAAACTATTAAAACTTTTCACATTACAATAATAAAAAAAACTAAACAAAAAATAATAAAAGAGAAAAGAAGACAAGAGCTAAAAGATTACAGAGTTCTCTCAAGTTCTGCTTCTCGTTTTCGGGACTGACCCAATATGTTTGCATGCTTGTCATGCATAATCAGAGTACAGTCATACCTCATGTTACGTCCTCTTTATGTTACGTTCTTTTAGGTTACGTAACATGAGGTATGACTGTACTCTGATTATGCATGACAAGCATGCTGTTTCATCATTTCCAAGCCTACAAACTAGACTCGGGTTTCTCCAGTCTGCACGGAACCAACAAACAAGAGAGGGCAACACCAAAAACGACCAGGAAAACAAAGCAAGCATGACTGGCCCTATTATTAGGTAGAGGCAGCAGTCTCAGGTGGTAGATGCTGGAGTGCAGGGAATGGCAGGATGGCGTTGGAAGACCCTCAGCGTTGAAATAAGAGTCAGCTGCAAATTTGTTTGGCTTCTGCTCATGTAAATTGGAGGGGCTGGGAGACTTGCCTCAGGCAGCAAAACGTATTGGGTCAGTCCCGAAAATGAGAAGCAGAACTTGAGAGAACTCTGTAATCTTTTAGCTCTTGTCTTCTTTTCTCTTTTATTATTTTTTGTTTAGTTTTTTTTATTATTGTAACGTGAAAAGTTTTAATAAAACGAGAAGCGACCCGGAAATACCGGAAAGGGTTACTTCCGGGTTTTGCCGCTTGCACATGCGCAGATGCACAAAATGACGTCATGCATATGCACAGAAATGGCAAATTGCAACCTGAGCATGCGCAGAAGCACCACTGCGGGTTGCACTCTTTTCATGTTGCAAACGGGCCTCCGGAACTGATCCCGTTCGCAATCAGAAGTACCACTGTATGGCTGTGCACCAAAAGAGGTGCAAGAGGCAAATTATCCATTGCTTTAAAGCAGGCTTATTCTTAAAGATACCCTTTGATTTAAAAGATCAACATGCACATTAGACGACGAGCTTTTGCAGTGGCACTATTTAGCAGAAGAGAAAACCTTAAGTAATCAGAAATGGCAGGCAGTTATCACCTCTATGTAAGAGCGATGGCTATAAAATCCTTTCATGTATAGGCAACGTAAGATATGCCCATCAACTGTAGAAAGGAAATAGCATAGCTAAAAAGTTGGCTTGTTTGTTTTTGACAGGTTGAGGTTGAATACAACCAGCTAAGGGCTAAAAGTCCTCTTCCTCAAATATTCAGCTAGTACTTGAATCAATTTGCCTGATTAGGGGATACCTTTCCTCAACTATATATATATATATATATAGAGAGAGAGAGAGAGAGAGAGAGAGTGTGTCTAATTTCACTCATCAGATGGTACAATATATAATTTTTAAAGCCTGGCACTTTCAGATAACTAGGAGAGCGGATGATTCCATATTCTTAACAGAAGTAGTTCAAAACTGAATAACCTTCCAGTTGATATATTATTAACCAGAAATAAGAACAAAAGTGAGGTAAACATGAGGGATTGTTTGAGTCTTCAAACTGTGTGCAGCTATGCTCCTAAACACAGCTGGAAGAATGTCCCATTAAAGTCAATGGATTTACACGTGAATGACTGTATTTAGGCTTCAGGTGAAATTCACGTAAGAATAATATTATTATCTTCCTTTTACTGATAGGCAAAATGAAGTGTTGGAGAATGTCACATGACCAAGGTCAGTCAATGAATCTGGGACTGAAAATTCATTACTCAAATCCTTATAAGATGTTGAATTTCACCAATAGTAAGGAGGAGGGGGGGGGACACAATAAATGAAGAGAAATTACCTCAGTAATGGCCACCCATAGAAAAAGATGTACAGTTGCTACCTGTTATTCTAATGGAGACAAATTATGTGATAATGTAACACAGTACTTAGCAGCAGCAGCAGCAGCAACCCAAAGAGTAAATAACATACAATTGCTACCCATCACTCTAATAGCATCAAGACGAAAAGAAAGAGGGAAACATGATTAAGAGCTAATGATAAAGAGCTTTTTCCTCAAAGAGAGAGCATTGTTGGACAGGAAGGTTGATTCATACTTCTGCTCACCATTGTCCCATCAGTAAGGATATAATTCTCCATCGCCTAAATAAATACAAATAAATAGCTGTACCGAATGAAATTTTTCTAAACGCTCCTGCTTGTTTCTCAACCAGAAAGTGCTAGTTGTGTAATATGTGCCATATTCTACCCATACTCCTTTTAATGGGGTCTAATGAAAGGGTGAGATAGGAATACATTTTTCTAAACAAATAAATATTCTCCAACCGAATGATCGTCACAACTGACTCAGATCCATGTGTAATGTAAAACTGTCTTCACCTCCCCTGTTACAACAAGTGTTTGTGTATCTATTGTGTAATACATGCAAGAACTGGGGTGAATCCTGGCTCCTAGTGATAGGTTTACCATTGCTCCAGTCCAGAAATATTGCTCGTGGTGAAGATCCACTGAAAATAATGGGACTTTTTATTTGCAACCAACTTTATCTTGATTTCTGACTATTAGTTTTCAGACACACCTAAATTGTGTCACATTGTACAGGGTGAGTACTTTTTCCTCTACCCTCCAAATTCAGGGATAGGGCTGCCCCACCATCTCAGAATGGATAATTTTTAAATTAATCACATTCCCAATTTACTGGCTGCGGATAATCCTCAATATCTCAATTTCCTGGCTTGTCATGAAGATGTTTAAAATTTAGCTGTTCATCATACATGTTAAAAATTAAAGTTTTGAATGCAGCACAAAATCAAAAGCCAAACACATACATTTTTTTAAAATAAAAAATGTCATCATGCATGACATTAGATATTAATGAAAGAAAATACCCAAATTAATAGGTGAAAGAAGAAACCTAAATAAATTGGTATTAGTAAAATGGAAATATTGGCAAATGGCAGAAAACACTCTAGTGTGCTGTTTTATAGCTTGTAATTTTGAAACTGTGAGATTAGCTGCATCGCAGGGCAACATGGATTTAGGGATTGACATAATCATATACAATTAGTTCAGCAAAATGAAATTACGGGATCTTGTGCTCTGGTTGGAAGAGACTTAATTGCTGATTAGATGAGGAGGAGAAATTGATGTATTCCACCAGTTAAGTGGAAGAAACTGTCAAGATGTTGATATTTTCCAGAGATTGTGGTTCCGTGTTATAAAATAATTCTATTTGTAAGAAAAACTGGTGAGTCATACATTTCTTCTAGGGACATTAGTGTTCCGTAGCTGTCCTTAAAAAAGAGAGACAATAAAATATGCCTACTACTTGCAAGGTGCAGCCAAGTCCCATGAGAGAGTCAAGGCATTGGTGAAAGCAATCGCAATTGATCTCCAATACAACCACATGCCCTTTAGAGGGCTCACTCTTCCCCCAGTTGGCGCTCTCACTACAATAGCCATGAATGCAGCAGAAGCTAAGTTTACGAAAGGAAATAGGAAGATCCTGGTTCTTTCTAACTAAGGTGGAGATAGAGCCATGCTTGGACTTTGATCTCAGCAGGAGAGGCACACAAAAGTGTCTCCCCTCCCAAGGCAAATGTGATGGCCTGGGACTTGGGCTCGGACTCGGAACCAGAGGAGTCTCAGTCCACACTGGATCCTTTGCCAAAGGCATCACCTGAACCAAGTCTGGGGCCTGATCCTGAAGAGTCCCAGTCTGCACAGGTTCCCCTGCAACAAACCCCAGCTGGGCCAAGTCAGGGGCCTGAGCCTGCCCTGGCTCCAGATGCAGGGATTACCTCTTTGCCTTCAGCTGGGCCACCAATTACAGCTGCTCCACTACCGGTTGGGTCAGGGGAGGCTGAGGTGGCCCCTGGGTCTAGTAACCCACCGAAGTCTCCCGAGCTGCAGAGACTGAGGTCTGAGAGAAGGAGAGACCTGAGTACTCGCAGGAGGAGTGCTCATCGTTGGGGGATCAGGACCGGCCACTACCCCGACAAAGATAAAAGGCTGTTGGACTCCTCCCCAGGTTGCGGGAGCAACATTGCTGTATGCCAGATCCTCCCTTAATTCTGTGCCTGACCTTGCTTGGTTTCCTGCCTTGTGTCCTTCTTTGGCCCTGTCGGACTGACTCCTAGCAGAACCTTCGGATTCTAGACTGGACCTGGACCACGGTTCCCGGGTTACCCCCGGGCCCAGCCCAGCAAAGATGAAGAAGTAGGAAGTGAGATCTGTTCAGCAACCCTGAGATTCTGATTCACGTGGGTAGGCAAACTGAGGCTGATGGGCCAGATCAGGCCCAATTGCCTTCTGGATCCGGCCCACAGACGGTCTGGGAATCGCTGCATGGATCGCCAGCATGCACGTTCTTTCCCTCTCCCTCCCTCTCCCTCGCATGGCGCCGGCGCCTCCTCCCTCCTCCCTCCTTCCTCCTGGCTTCTCCTCGCCCTGCCTAGAGGAGGAAGGGGGCTGGGCTTTGTTGGTGCCAGCAGCAGCAATGCTTGAGCGGCCGCCATTTTAAGCAGCCCCTCTCCGGAGCCCTTTTGCACGCCACTCATCATCCCGCCCCCACTGCCGCCAGCCTCTGCTGCTCGCAAGACATAGGTAAGCAGCCACGGGGGCTCATGGTGCTCTTGCATCATTTTTTCCCTTAAAAATATAGTCTGGTCCGGTCTGAGGGACAGTGGACCAGCCCCCTGCTGAAGAAGTTTGCTGGCCCCTTACCTAGCACTTGATGGAAGGCCAGCACAGGTTAAAGGACATTATGGAGGTTCCCCTCTCCCCATGCAAAGCCAGCAGTCGTCATAACAAGCTGAGTTGCATCCCAACACTTTCAACACCCTCAAACAGAACAGATTTGGAGATGGGGGAAAGATGCACAATGAGGGGAGGATGCAAATTTCTGTTGCATCAGCAGAAGTTATGCGACCATAGCAACTTATTTGGATTCAGCCCACATGCAGCAGTTCTGCAGCTGAAGCTACCTAGCTCTGCCTCCAATGCAGAGCTCTTTGGTAAAATACCATAGTAAAGTGGTACCTCAGGTTACATACGCTTCAGGTTACAGACTCCGCTAACCCAGAAATAGTGCTTCAGGTTAAGAACTTTGCTTCAGGATGAGAACAGAAATCGTGCTCCGGCGGCGCAGCGGCGGCAGCAGGAGGCCCCATTAGCTAAAGTGGTGCTTCAGGTTAAGAACAGTTTCAGGTTAAGTACGGACCTCCGGAACGAATTAAGTACTTAACCTGAGGTACCACTGTATATGTATAATGAAACTGACCATTTCAGTGTGGTGTAGTGGTTAAGAGCGGTAGTCTTGTAATCTGGGGAACTGGGTTCGCGTCTCCGCCCCTCCACATGCAGCTGCTTGGTCACCTTGGGCCAGTCACACTTCTTTGAAGTCTCTCAGCCCCACTCACCTCACAGAGTGTTTGTTGTGAGGGAGGAAGGGAAAGGAGAATGTTAGCCGCTTTGAGACTCCTTAAAGGGAGTGAAAGGCGGGATATCAAATCCAAACTCTTCTTCTTCTTCTTCTAACCAATGAAGGAAGAAATACTGACAAGTGCAGCTCATCATCCAGAGTTGAGAAAAACTGTACCTGCTGAAATTTCTCTTCTCCCCAACGGTTAAAGAACAGCAGCCCTGTCCTCCTTTTATATATCTGGTCACCCTAAGGGTGAAACACATGCAATCATCGAAAGTCTTTGATTGCCTCGGCTCTTTCTCATTGTGAATACAGAATAACAAAAGTACAAACTTGTACACAAGAACCTCAGTACTGCAATGCTCAGGTGCGTCATTATTCAGAAAGGTAGATCTGATAATGAGACGGAGCAATATTTTCCCCTTTTAATTCACGAAGCATACACTTTGCCACAGAACATGGGGATAGCATGAAAGACAACATTATTTCCTCACAATGTCAGGCCCGGAAGCCTTGAAAGGCTTTGGAATTCACAGTGAATGGCTTATAATTTGCGCATTTATGTTACACCGAGTTGGGACAATGACACATGTAGGGTTTCTGTGCAGCTACAAATGACGCTCAATCGCGTGGTTCGATTCTGCTGTTTTCGTTCCTTTTTGAAAGATAGAGAATTCTCTCTCTTTTTAAAGCTCTTTTTAATTTTTTTTTTAAAAAAAACCCAAACACGGTTCAAATGTATGCCAAGATTGAATGATGCTATTCTTATATAATTTTCCATGGGATTGTTGCAAGTCATAAAGAAATCCAATTAAGTTTCTCTTCCAAGCTCAGAGCTTCATTGAGCAAGGCTTTTTTTTGTAAATGCAGGTTTGTTGTATGGAAAGCCTGAAAAGTGAGGAGCAACTTGGGACTGTCTGTTTGCATCGCCTATGTGATAAGAATTGGGGGGGGGGGGGGTAAGGAATCCGACAACCAAAGAACTGTATTATCAGACATCCTATCCCTGTGCCACTAATCTGCTGTTGCAGTTGAGAATGCAAATATTCATGTCACCCGCGGAACAATTCTGAGCCCAGTATTCTTACTGTGTTATCCATTGAAGCATTGACTTTTTTAAAAAAAATAATATCTTGGGAGTTGGCAGGATGACATCTGATTCTGTGCTTTAGGCTGCTCCACAGGTTTAAGCAGATTATATCTGTAAAAAGCTTTGCAAATCTTTAGGTTATACATGCTATACAGTGGTACCTTGGTTCTCAAACTTAATCCGTTCCAAAACCAAAGTGTTCCAAAACCAAGGCATGCTTTCCCATAGAAAGTAATGCAAAATGGATTAATCTGTTCCAGACTTTTAAAAACAATGCCTAAAACCGCAATTTAACATGAATTTTACTCTCTAACGAGACCATTGATCCATAAAATGAAAGCAATAATCAATGTACTGTACTGTAAAATGTGTTTTGTGGGAAAGTTCAGCTGCCGCAGCTTTGAAAACTCAGTATCGTGGTGAAGAGGGAAGTGGTACGTGATGAAATTCACTGTTGTTGACAGAGGAACCAGGCCACTTTTGAGTAGTGGCATATTCTGGTCTGGGTCACTGCATGTTTAGATGTTCATTTAGAAAGGACGTTGAGTGCCATTCACAGTATATCTACTCCGCACTTCGTGCTGCAAACACATAAACATGTCCAACTTATTAACTTTCCTAATAATGTAAATAATTGCTATTGTTTACAATTCTGTCATTTAAATTTGCAAGTTAATTTCTTATGAAGTATTCATTGAGTTTCCTAGGAGTCCATGTGTTCTGAATAAAGAAAAAATAAACAGCCCAGCGTTTTCATCAGAACGGCAGTATGTTCTTTTAATCAATAATCATGCACCCCTATAGTGAGAAGGTGCCCCCCACAGCACATACATTGCAAAACCTCCTGCCTCTGTCTAGATGTTTTGCCTATCCAAAGTCACTCAAGGGAGGGGAAAAATGCTTTCTGCCAGAACACAACAGGGTTGTCTAGGGTTGCCACCTGTTTCCTAGAAAAAAGGGGTCATCTTTTTTTTTTTTCTTTTTTTTTAGAAAAGTGTCCGCTGTCCTGTTTGGACTTCAAATGGAATGTCTTCCCCTCCTGTGTTTCAGCCCATCCTTTTCTTCCTCCTCAAAACTGCATGGGCAGGGGGTGGATCCTGTGGTAGCAGGAGAGCAAGAGGCTGAGCGGGAGTTCGAGAGTGAGAGTTATTGTGGGACGTGGGCAGAGGGTGGGCGACGGAGAGTGAGAGAAGGGGTTTGCAATCACAGTGCACAGGCCTGCTATAGTGGAGTGTTGGGTTTTGTGTGGGCAGGAGGGTGTTGGGTGCGTCAGAGAACAAGAGAGGGGGTTTGTGGGGCCTAGTCCAGTGTGGGAGAGAGAGAGTTTTCATGTAGTAGAGTGGACAGGGTGGGTCGGACATAGAGAGCAGGAGAGCTAGTTTCTGTGCATGCACACCCACCCACACCCTTATCTATCCTCCATTCAGGCAAAAATAAGAATCACTATCAGAGTTCAAGCATACATTTCCACAAAGGCAAAAACACCCAAGGAGGATGTAAAGCAAGGGCAGTGTCAGGCTTTGGGGAAGTGGCTTCCACCCTCCCTTTGGCCATGGATAAGCAGAACAAACCATTTAAAGAGATTTTAATGATCACAGCGAAAGAACAAAGTGTCCATTCTTGGAGTAAAGGTGCTCCCAGTTAAGGTTTCCACCTACTTCCTAGCAATCACCCTCATTACTTCCTCATCTTGCAACCTGAGCTCACAACCACTGTGCCTTCTGTGCAGCCACCTTATCTAATCTCCTTGACCTTGGACACTTTCCAGCAAAAGGGAGTCTGTCAACTCTCTCTCTCTCTCTCTCATTTCTTCCGCTCCTAGGTGTTCCCCACTCAACTCTACCCAACTTTTGTCTTCAGAACTATGTCCCTCTGCAAACCACTGCTCCAAATCTATACTGCTAGATTGCTCCTGGGCAGCAGCAGGGGGAGGGGGGGGGCTCCCACCATTCCTCATCAAAGCAGCACTCCTCAGCCTGGCCTCTGACAGGCAGTGGGGTCTGACCTGAGATGGGAGGGAGTGGCCAGAGAGCGTTTTGAACGTGGCCCCTGGGCTTGAGGTTCCCCACCCCTAGTTTAAAGCAAATGGCTTTGATCATGTTAAAGCTGACTTGCTTCGAAGGCGCCCACAATTGCCTAATAAATGGATTCTAATGTGTGGAAGAGGAGGAGGAACTTTCAGCAATGGGGAATGGGGAGTCACACAGATGGAAAGACTTGCACATATACTTTGACTGACATTCCTATTTCCACCTGTGAAATTTTGGAGGGCCTGTTACTGAGATCAATTAGAGGCCAATTGGTAATACAGATTGATGCTGGTAGATGAATGGGGGCTATGCAAATAATACAAATGTAGAATATAATTTAACGTGTCGTTCAATCTGACCAAAAAGGGCAAGTTCCATTTTAGTAGAAAATATGTGCCGTTAGTCACTAGCCCTTGGGGGGAAAGCAAGTATGCCATCAGGTTTAAACAGCTTCTGGAGCAAGAATGAGCAGATATCAAATATAAATGTATTTGATTCTCTAGATGACTCTGAAAATGTGTTATTTTCAATACATTTATTCTGTTTAGGTCATATTTTTTAATAGGCAAGGTAAGTAAAAATTTCCCAGGAAAGACCACAACCCAGGACAAACATGGCAGATTCCAGGTTTTAATAAGCTTTGAGAGAATGTGTTTTCTCAGTAGACAAGAAGTAGATATTAAATACAGTCCCATAGCCTTCTCTGACCTTTAGCACAAATTTTGGCATAGGAAAAAATATCCATATTAAAGTCATGGTGTTCAGAAGAATATGAACAGAACAAGAAATGTGGATCTCCTAACTTCTTACTCTGTCCCTTCTCATATTTGACCTTGAGTATAGATTTACATACCGAGACAATGTATTTTTGGTTTGATTAGCTATGGATCAGTTGGCCTACATTGGGCCAGTAGTCTCTGGTAACTACATGGGGCAGAGGCTATTCCCCCCCCCTTTTTTGTTATTGCTGCAGCCTACACATCTAGCTATCATATATCTAGCTGTCTTATAACATGCCGTCCAACATTTCTCCAATGAAAATAGAGATGTCCTATTCAATAATAATAATAATAATAATAATAATAATAATAATAATAATAATAATTTTATTATGTATACCCCGCCCATCTGACTGCCACTTTGGGCAGCTCCCAACACAATAAATCATTAAATATTAAAAAAAAAACCCTTCCCTATGCAGAGCTACCTACAGATGACTTCTAAAGGTTGTATAGTTACTTGGCTTGGGGGTCGCATAACTACATACACTCCAACATTTCTCTGATGATAAGAGAAACTGGGACAGCTTCTGAACATCCAGGGCTGTCCCTAGAAAATAGGATCCCTTGGAGGGTCTGTATCTAGCTGTAAATGGTTTCGTCATTTGTGTTGGCCACCAGTACTCTCATGTTTCCTTTGTGTGTGTGTGTGTTTTATTTATTTATTAACGTTCTTATGTTACATCGGTAAACTTCATATTACATCACAAGGCTTATTATAATATAATTTTCAGCATGTATACAAAGTTTATATACAAAGTTTATATACCTTAATAAAAGAGACAAGGACAAAAAACTATTCCAAAATCATATATGTGCCAACACTTTGGACTTCCTGTCTATCCCGTTGTATATTCCCTTTTTTACAAATGAATGTACTCTTATTATTGTATATTTCTTTACATTTTATCTAATACATTCCTATATCAATATGTACTCTTGGTCTTATTTCTCAACTCAGTCTCTCTCCAATGTCAATCAAATGCTAGCATCAGTACTCTCATGTTTCCTACGATAAACCAACATGGCATAAACAAGAGGTATACCTGGAAACACCCGTTCTGGGAAGCTGCAGAAGCCCATCCAGAGCTCCCACACATATGGATGCCAGGGGCTGAGCAGAGGATGAGGAGGAATGGTGGAGACCACCTCCCCATCCTGACCCTTCCAGGGAGGAGGAAGAGGAAGACAGTATAGATTTACAACCGGAGTTTGCGGGAGGTCACAGCTCAGAGGCAGATGAGGGGGAAAGTTGGGAAATCATGGGAGACAAGGAGCAGACAGAGTTGGAGCAGCAGCTGGCTGACACGTTGTCACTAGAAAGTATTCCAGACCCTCCATCTCTCAGAACCTGGCAATCCTTAAAAGTAGGAGAGCAAAGAGCTCAAAGGCAGAGGGCACTCAGCAGCACCCGTGATGATGACGAATGAGGTGGTGGTGATGACGAATGAGGAAGTGGGAGAGATTCACTCGGGACAACGCCATTATCCAAGAGGCTGGGTTCTACAGCCTCTCTCTGTAAAGAATGAAATAAAAAAGGATGGTAAGGAACTTTTCCTTGTCTTCATACTTTCCTGGGCAACCAGCTGGGAGCTGCTGACAGCATCCTGACAATGCACCAGATA
Source organism: Podarcis erhardii (assembly GCF_964252035.2). Lineage (NCBI taxonomy): Eukaryota > Metazoa > Chordata > Lepidosauria > Squamata > Lacertidae > Podarcis > Podarcis erhardii. The sequence goes on along the minus strand of NC_138515.1, from coordinate 13,770,181 downwards.
CTGATGGTGCATATCTATTGTCCTTACTTTACATGCTTGCTGTGGAAACATAAGCATGCTTAATTGCTTATCCCACTTAATTGCTATGTTAAGCATAGTGCTGCTAAGTTTCAGAACTGTTGTGGGGTTAAATCTATTACTATCAGGAGCTGGAGCAAAATTCTGCCTTTAAAAGTTTCTTTCCAGTACTTTTCTGGTGTTATTCCAGCAATAAACTGCTTCCCTTGTTAGTCTGCAAATAAAGTGAGCAGGAGTTTTATTTACGGACAGAAAGGTGTTCCTGTACAAGACTCGTGACATGTGGCAATTTTAATGCAGCTTTTTGCTCAAAATGCCCGTTCCAAATTGGATTATACCAAACAATTAATAGTTCTGTATTCTATTATAACCATGATCATAGTTAAAAGTCTTTAGAGACCTATCCTCCATGTCTTTATCTAATTCTTAATGTCCCAAAAGGGGGGGGGGGGCATCTAAGCTAGTGATCATCACTGCATCTTCTGGTACTGAATTCCAACAGAGAATTATGTCAATTATGAGAAGAGCAACTTTCTTTTACTGATCTTGAGTGATTATGATGTGTTTTACTAACTGACTCCGAGAGACCAATCTTACGCTGGTTGCCATTTTTGTTTTGTCAGTAGCAACCGTGCTGCATCATATATTTTAACCCTACCACTTGTACAAAACATGATGGATGCCTTCCACTACTATCCTTTACGTGGAGGAATCCCATTTAGTTGCCTTATCCTTTCTGATAATTCCTTAGGTAAAAAGGTAAAGGACCCCATGACAGTTAAGTCCAGTCAAATGCGACTCTGCGGTTGTGGTGCTCATCTCACTTTCAGGCCAAGGGAGCTGGTGTTTGCCCACAGACAGCTTTCTGGGTCATGTGGCCAGCAGGACTAAACTGCTTCTGGTACAACGGGACACCATGACAGAAACCAGCGCGCACGGAAACACCGTCTACCTTCCCGCCACAGTGGTACTTATTTATCTACTTGCGCTGGCGTGCTTTCAAACTGCTAAGTTGGCAGGAGCTGGGACAGAGCAATAGGAGCTCACCCTGTTGTGCGGATTTGAACTGCTGACCATCCGATTGGTAAGCCCCAGAGGCTCAGTGGTTTAGACCCCAGCACCACCTGCGTCCTTTGATAATTCCTTATCCCCTTTATATCAGGGGGCGTGTGTGGAGCCCACACAGAGGGTGAGCGGAGCCCTCCTTCAGCAGGCTCCACCTGCCCACTAGACCAACCCGCCTGCCACCACACCTCAGCTGCCAGGGCTCTGCGCCTGTCATGGGGGCACCTGATTGCGCCCCCTTAGAAATGTGCACCCAGGGCCACGGCCCTAACCCTGCCCCCCAAGCTATGCCTCTGTCCCTGACACCACTGATAGCTGGAGTGGAGCAACATCTAGACAACCACCTCTCTCTCTCTCTCTCTCTCTCTCTCTCTCTCTCTCTCTCTCTAACGTTTTAAAGAATTATTAAACATACTTTTATATCTTATACACATTTTTTGACTTCCATCAATCACATATGAAAATTTTCCAATCTTATCACTTAGTTTCCATTTCTTACTTTCACTATTACATTTAAATATTATAACTAATGTCTCTCTTCTTTCTCTACTTTGCAATATTTCATATATTTCTCCTTTCCAAACTTCTTGTAGTCCTACTAGTGTAATTTGTTGATTACAAAACAAATTCCTTCCAGTAGCACCTTAAAGACCAACTAAGTCAGTTCTTGGTATGAGCTTTCGTGTGCATGCATGTGTGTATCTGAAGAAGTGTGTGTATCTGAAGAAGTGTGCATGTGTGTGTATCTGAAGAAGTGTGCATGCACACGAAAGCTCATACCAAGAACTGACTTAGTTGGTCTTTAAGGTGCTACTGGAAGGAATTTGTTTTGTTTTGACTATGGCAGACCAACACGGCTACCTTGTTGATTACAGTTGCTCTTCAAATAGTTCGTATATTTCTTCCAATCTTCTGTAAATCTCTGGTCCCTCAGGTTTCGAATCCTTCTTGTCATTTTATCCAATTCTGCATAGTCCATTAATTTTGTCTGCCATTCTTCTTTTGTTGGTATTTCTTCTTGCTTCCATTTCTGGGACAACAATACTCTTGCTGCTGCTGTTGCGTAAAAAAACAGCTTAACATCCTGTCTATTAATATCCTGACTTATAATTCCAAGTGAAAATGCTTCTGGTTTTTTAAAAAATGTATATTTCAACCTCTTTTTCATCTCATTGTATATCATTTCCCAGAAGTTTTTTACTTTCTTACATTCCCACAACATATGATAAAATGTTCCTTCTTTTTCAGACAACCCACCCTTATTTTGACCTCATCAGGTTAAAAAGTAAAGGTAAAGGTACCCCTGACCATTAGGTCCAGTCGTGACCGACTCTGGGGTTGTGCGCTCATCTCACTCTATAGGCCGATGGAGCCGGCGTTTGTCTGCAGACAGCTTTCGGGTCATGTGGCCAGCATGACAAAGCCGCTTCTGGCGAACCAGAGCAACACACAGAAACGCTGTTTACCTTCCCGCCAGAGCGGTACCTATTTATCTACTTGCACTTTGATGTGCTTTCAAACTGCTAGGTGGGCAGGAGCAGGGACCGAGCAACGGGAGCTCACCCCATCACGGGAATTTGAACCGCCGACCTTCTGATCGGCAAGTCCTAGACTCTGTGGTTTGACCCACAGCGCCACCCGCGTCCCCTCATCAGGTTAACCACCCACAAAGCAAACAGCCCTATAATATAGAATACAGATTGTCCACATGCATTCTTTATTTGCACATTTGTACAACAACTTTTTCCTCCAGGGCCTCTTCTTGGGTTGTCTGGTTTCCTCGCCTTTAGCAAAAGCTGCAGTTATGTACACAACCCACTCAGCCCATACGGAGGATGTTTGTGGTGTAAGAAAAAAAACTGTGACCTATTTACCATAAGCAGGGAGCCACTTCCAGCAGAGAAGGAAAGAGGCCACCACAAGTCGGGTGGATGTGAGCCTTGGCCCACGCTCTACGGTTAATGGCTGCTAGTGAGGAAGATTTCTGTTCCACTGGCTTTATTTTTTGCTCTTTCATCCTGCCGCTAGAGTCCCCCTGTGATGTAGGTCAATATTGGCCCTTGGACTCACAGCCTCTAGGAAAAGGAAGGGAAAGGGAACAGCATATAGAAAAGCACAGAAGAAGGGAGTACTGTCCGGTGTGCCTTGAGAAATAAGGAAATCACTCCCCTCCACGGCTTTGCATAACTCAGTCAAATGGTGCCAAGGCTCTGCAGCAAAGCAAAGAACAAACTTAACCTTCTGACACAACATATTACAATTCAAAAAAAGCTGATTTTGGACAGCTAAATAAATAGCATTTTTTTTTCTTTTTGTCCAAACAGTAAAGCTGTCTATGAAACTTTTGTTGGGACACAGCAGTCCATGGTGCTGAGACCCAGTCTCTTTTTATCTGTTCTTCTTGTAACATTCCTACTATCTAACCAAACCAACCAAACAATCAGCCAACGATACCTACTCCCTCAGAAAGTCTGTGCAAATACAATGAATCCAGATGAAAGCCAAAATAGCACCTTTAGCTAATGGTGTGTGTGTGTGTGTGTCTGTGTCTGTGTGTGTGTGTGCGCGCGCTTGCTTGCCTTTGTAGGGTCCCTGAATGAAACAAAAGAGTGTCAGGGCCAGCCCAACAAAGATTGGAAAAATACTTAATACTTAAATGATAAAAAATAGTGGATGTGCATATGTTCAGGGCAGAGGCTGCAGCAGCAATGCCACTCCCTCACACATGTTCATTATGCACTATTCAATGCCCCCAAAGGGATTAGTTTATTCTATCAGTACAGGAAATGTATCTGTGTAGGCTTCGTCCACAAAGGAGGTGCTGTAAGTAGTTGAGGATGGATGAATCTGCTTTCTGTTTCTCAGCCTCTCATTTTTCCAATCTTAAATTTAGTTCTCCACATTTCCACATCAATTTGCTTTTTAAAAGAAAAGAAAAGAAAGAAGTCCTCGTGTAAATTCATCAGTATGCACTCTTGTCTGCAACGTTGCCTAACATACACATTTTTGCAAAGCATTTCTCTGTAATACAAGGCACGTTAATGCTATTTTTACTAATATATGCACACTTTCCCTAGCATAAACATTTTTGCACACCTTGCTTGGCCAGAGAACTACATTACAAAATTCGGAGAAATGTGACTTTCTAAGGATGGCTGTTGCATTTTGCATATATATACCATATTTTTCGCTCTATAAGATACACTTTTTACCTCCTAAAAAGTATGGGGAAATGTGTGTACGTCTTATGGAGCGAATATAGGCTGTGCAGCTATTGCTGAAGCCAGAACAGCAAGAGGGATCGCTGCGCAGCAATCCTTCTTGCTGTTCTGGTTTCTGGGATTCAGAATATTTTTTTTCTTGTTTTCCTCCTCCAAAAACTAGGTGCATCTTATGGTCTGGTGCGTCTTATAGGGTGAAAAATACGGTATATCGTTTATATGAAGTGTGAACTAGATAGATTTGCCTTTAAATGTTAACCAAATGGAATTTCTCTACAATCCCTAACTGCAGAGGTGGCTAAGTTATCACCATCCCCAACATGTAATGGAAGAAGAGGAAGAAGTTTCCCCCCACATTTCAGGAATCCCTTACATTCTGATCACTGATTTCCAGATCATAAATATAGCTTTCTTGTGATACAGAACAGCTACGGATTTTCTTTAGCAGTGAATGGTATTCATTTGTCAAAATCTCCCCATTTTCACACTTTCTTCTCAGCTTTTTGTGCCGCTACAGAAATTGAGCTTTTCGTTGTGATTCTGCTACCTGCTGTCGCTGGAATATCAGGTAGATCCCTAGCTAAAAAGAGATGTGCCAATTTTGTATTATCTGATTATTGGTTAGGAGCTGCCATTTCCATCTTTAAAATAGTAGATGTCTAGAAGTGAAATACATTCCTGTGACTTAACTTGGGGGGAATTTGAAATATGGATCCAAAAATATTTCACTTCAAAAATAATCACAGTATATTGTGAATCAGTGGGTTTCCCCACTTGGCACACAGATTCTATAGCTTGCATAGCTATAATAATTCAGAGTAGCCTCCATTAATGTCGTGGCAAGGATGTACCCAACTTGCTGCCTGCTTGATTGCTACACATGGACAGAGCCGGATTTACGTATAGTAGTAGTAGTAGTAGTAGTAATTTATTTATACCCCACCCATCTTGCTGGGTTTCCCCAGCCACTCTGGGCAGCTTCCAACCGAATATTAAAAAACACTTGTATAAGCTAAACAAGCTATAGTTTAGGGTCCCACTCTCTTGGGGAACCCCCCAAAAATTGTAAATTGTGTTTCTAAAGGAACTTTTGTTATTGCCAAGTGCCAATGTGTTTGCATAATTAAATTTGTTATGAATAAAAAATCAGTTTAAATTAGAGCTTAATAATTATTTCACTATTAATAGACATACTTCTTCTTAACTGTATTTCACTATTAATATACTTCTTAACTGTATTTCAGTTCAACAATTCCTTTGATAAAATACATATTTTGTTATGTGCATAGATACCTGTGAGGTCCATAAATTACCATATAGCATATATTCAACACAAAAAGCAGTGACGATATGTTGTTGACAAAGGACAGCTGGACCCATTACCCTCAGTAGCTGAGGGCCTCATCAAACCGAGGCCTCCATGCCCTGCGCATGGAATTGCAATGCAGCCGCCTCCACAGTGTGAATAATTTTAGTACCCTCTTTGGCCATGTTCTTTTCCAATTCAACAACTTTGGGCAAGCCCTGTTTCTCTCCGTAGTGAGCATTGACGGCACAACAGTACTGAAGCACCCCTCATTGCTGGCACGATATCCTGGCTTTTTATACGATGCCAGTGCATTTCTACAGGTCACGGTGCCACACTGGCACGGCTGTGACACACATACTAAATGCTTCCTGGCCGGTGCAATAACCGATACCCATGGGCAGTAAAAGCTGTCCAAACATGCCGATGCTTACATTTCTCAGCTAATTAAACACCCTCGCATCTCCCTGTTCAATCTGGCGCTCACAAAATGCCACAGTTTAGCGTCTGCAGAGGGGCAAAGGCGACACATTTGGATGCTGTCAAGATTCGATGTGCAAATGATCGTGTGGATTAACTTAATGAGAGTTTTGCACAAGCAGCCGTCGTGTGTGCATGTTTCGAAGCTGCAGCTTGCTCAGTTGGCTTCCTATTTCAAGCATAAGGAGATTGGGGGCGGGGGGCGGGGGGAGATCGGATTCTTTGCACACCTTGTTGCTGACCGATCGTGGGATGGTCATATGCCTTCCATATGTAAACTTTAATGGATTTAATACAAGGTTTCGTACCTTCAGCCATTTGGAGGAGATCTTATTTCTTTGTTGAGCCATAAATATAAGTTTCTTCTCCAAGCGTTCTTAAATATAATCCTCCAGAAGGAGTTATAGCCAAAAATTCCTCTCTTATCTCTTGTTCCTCCTTAATGTATCTTGGCTGTATTTCATTAGGGATGTTGGTTTCCAAGACAGAGATATAATATCATCATTTTGAATCTTTGATACCGGTCCTTTGGAGAAACAACTCTCTCCATATAGTCTAAGAAGGATGCAGTTGAAATCCTAAGCCACAAGTGGTGCTATGTAAAATCACCGAATGGTGTCACTGGGAGGTTTGTGGAATAGAAAGCAGGATATAGATGCCATATTAATTCTTCAGTTAACTGGTGCAAGAATGCTGGAAATGCTTTGAGGTTAACATGCCTTCTCGTCTCCTTTCCCTCCTCCTTACATCGGGATTGCACCTTGGTGTGGTATACAACCACAAAGCTCAAATAGGTTTGATGCTGTGGTAAACAGTATTCTAAACGGGAATGCAAATATCAGTGTCAAAATGTGCACGATAATAGGTCACGCATTGGAAATGTTGGGCGCACATTGTCTCAGTAGGCTCTGTTGGTTCTCTAAGGGTGATATATCTTTCAGGGGCTGCTAGCCATAATTGCTCCAAGTAAGCCTTCTTCAGGGATGTGGGTGGCGCTGTGGGTTAAACCACAGAGCCTAGGACTTGCCGATCAGAAGGTCGGTGGTTCGAATCCCCGCAACGGGGTGAGCTTCCATTGCTCGGTCCCTGCTCCTGCCAACATAGCAGTTTGAAAGGACGTCAAAGTGCAAGTAGATAAATAGGTACCGCTCCAGCGGGAAGGTAAACTGCATTTCCATGCGCTTCTCTGGTTCGCCAGAAGTGGCTTAGTCATGCTGGCCACATGACCCAGAAGCTGTACGCCAGCTCCCTTGGCCAACAAAGCAAGATGAGTGCCACAACACCAGAGCCGGTCACGAATGGACCTAATGGTCAGGGGTCCCTTTACCTTTACCTTTAAGCCTCCTTCGAGAATTAGCAATTGATGTTAAATTGTCACATGACAAAGGCGAGGGGGGGGAATGCTTTCTTTTGTTGAACATGCAAGTCTTAACACACACACACACACACACACACACACACACAATCTTGGCTCAACTTGTCTAGATCAGTGTTTCCCAACCTTTGGTCTCCCGCTGTTTTTGGACTACAATTCCCATCATCCCTGACCACTGGCCTTGCTAGCTAGGGATGATGGGAGTTGTAGTCCAAAAACAGCTGGAGACCAAAGGTTGGGAAACACTGGTCTAGATAGAACATTATTTGCTCTAGAAGCCCTGCATCCTAATTCCATGTGGAAGGAGCTGTGGTTACCCGCTGAAAAGGGAAATGCACTCTAAGCATACTCAGAAACACTGTTGTCTTTATTATTGCTTCACTTCTTCCTGGCACTGAAAGCAGGTTACAAGGCATGAGAAATTTGGGTTCAAACGAAGCCCATCACATACACACAGTAACAAAGTGGTTTGCTCTGTATTTAAAAAAAGCAATGTGATACCATGATTTTTTTGAGCCCCGAGGCCATATATATATAATATATATACAGATATATGTTTTGCTCACTGCTACCAAGATACCACAGTATTTTGCTGTGATACTAAGATACAAAAAAACTTTTTAGTGGCCCCTTAGAGCCTTTAAATTTGTTCAATTAATTTGTGTGTTTTTTTAAAGGAATATAACAATGTTTTACAGAGTTATCCCACTGTGATGTTGTTCTGTCAAAAGTTTGTTTATGTCCCCACCCAAGATTTGTCCATTTTTTTAAAACGGGTTTTCATCTTACCACACCAGCAAGCCCCTGCTGTGATTCCATAACACCCAACCATTTTCATGATGCACCCAAGACCCTAGAAATGTGTATTTCTAGTCCCTGATGTACTTCTAGGGCTTAAACTTTATATTTACAAGCAATTTGAAGTTTAAAATCAGTTGCAGGTGTCTGTGTCATTCTGAATGAGGACATTGCCCCTTCCACCCACTCTTGTGAACATTCACAGACTTCCCTGAAAAGGCGGGGAAGCTGTGCAGTGATAATGATTGCTTACAGCAGCATACCTGCCTAGGAATACTCTTCCCATACAGAGTAATATGTAATTTACTCAGTTAAATGATGTGGCTATATTGCTGCTTTCTGACTTATTGACAGAAAACACATTTCAATATTAAGATAGCATGTGTAGTGAGAAATTACGGGTGTGCAGATAAAAATAATACAGAACTCACTTTCCCATTCATCTCTCCCTCTCTCTCTCCCTCTCTGCAATTCAGTATTTTTGAACATTTTTCACTTATAGATTTGCCGCACAGCGGTTATAGTTGCTGAACTCCCATTGCCATCCAGCAAAGAAACCCAATTCTGACTGGAGAAATGAATCGCGACTTCTTGCTTTGTTTGATTCAGTGTAGACAGGACTGACCTCTGTAGTTGGGATGGGCAATCCAAGGTTCTCAATCAAATTGTCCATCAATGCATGGCATCATCAGCATGCCTCCCCAACCTCTCTTTCCTCAGGGCTTTCACTTCCTCAAGTAGAAAGTGCTCTTAAATCCATGCAGCCCGCTGTCTGAAACACTGGAACCCAACTGTGCTGGGAATCAAATAGCCATCTTTCATGTGCAACAGGCTATACCGAAGAGCACTTTAGTATAATGCTGATGAGAGTAACAGATTCTGCGGAGTGATTTTCAGATCTTTTAATGAGCAAATGCGATTTCAAAAGTTTTGCTACTGTGGTCCGAGGAAAAACTTCTTTCTCTGTCTCTCTTTCTTCCTTTCTCCTTCCCGCTCGCATTGTCATAGAAACAGAATATTGATAATGGTTGTGTATATTAGTTCACATTTCATTCTCTAAAAAGGGTTTAATCTTTTGCTAGATTTTAAAAACTGAAATCCTATTCCTAAATCTGACCTGAAGCTGTTAAATATTGACTTCCAGGCTTGCCGGGCAGAAATAGGATGCCAATAATAAGACAACTCTATTAACGATCACATTGTTAAATGATATAGCCGCACAAAGTGTGCAACAGAGATTTCTATAATCAAATGGATTTCAGTGTCCAGTTTATAGCAGGAACTGGTATAAGAGAGAGAGGTTGGGGAAAAGATTCCAGCCAAAGTTAAACAGATTAAAGCCAGTAGCATACCATATTTGCAGTGTTTCTTGTAATTCAAAGTTTGTACATGGGACAACATTAAATAAAGTGCAATAATTTGTTCTAGAAATTATCTGGACCACGTTCTGCCCATAAAACTGTTGTCCTATGATGTGTGACTGGACTTCATCTCAGTGCTTCTGATTTATAGTTTGGGTTTGTTTTATATTTGAGGGGGTGGAAACTGGGGATCAGCAAGACAGGTCTATTAAAGCTGCCAGCCAGAGCAAATTTTCAAAGGTTATTAATTCTTACAGATTCTTAAGCCAATGAGCTGAAAAATGTTGAATGCCAGAAAAGTATGCACCAGGAAAGTAGGGTTTTGGGTTGTTGGTTTTTTTTTTAAAGTATACTCAAAAAACAAGAAAACAATATACAAATAATTACTCTGCTTATGATATTGGATTTTAAGAATATTTTGCACAACTTTGCACAAGGACAACAAAATGGCAAACGAGAGCCAATGTAACCAGTGAAAAATGAAATGGATTTTAAAAGGAGTTACATCATGGTGCTTTTAAGTCAAAGCTGTATTTTGCCTTTCTTCCAGGAAGCTCAGGGTGGTCTTTTATTTTATTTATTTCATTATTTACAAAGTTGCTATGGTATACTGCTTGATTGCAGCAAAACCTCTAAGCGGTTTGCAAGAAACAAGTGTACATGGTCTACTGTTTTCGTCTTGGACTTGCCCTATGAGATAAATCAAGGCAGGAGAGTGTCTCGGGACCCAGTGAATTTTGTAGCTAATGAGTGATCTGAACCTCTGTTTCTCCATACTTCCCACTGTCGAATATACTGCATTGGCTGTCCCCACATAAACAAGGATAAGGTCTGAACTGATAGGAAAACGATACTGGTATTAAAGTACAACTTGTTCACTGAAAATGTTGACCCAAGCAGTCTGCTAGAGATGCAAAAGGCCTGTAGCTCAGTCATAGAGCAACTGCTTTGCATATGCAGAAGTTCCCAAGTTGAATCTTCAGTGTTACCAAATAGGAGCTCTTTCTCTACCCTATCTGAAATCCCAGAGAACTTTCCCCAATCACTGTAGGTAATACTGAGCTTGGTGGACCCAAGTATCTCGCAAGATCTAAGGCAGCTTCCTACATTCCTAAAATGTAGTGGGGATTTCAGGAGCCAATTTGTGTTTCTGAATGTCCACTTCTAGTGGTGAGGACCAGCCAGTGCCGGATTTACGTATAAGCTAAACAAGCTATAGCTTAGGGCCCCACTTCTCTTGGGCCCCCCAAAAAAAAAAATTAAAGGAAAAGAAACTGGGATGTACATTTCCAAAATAAAATATAAAAAGCAAATAAAATAAAACCTACATACAGCAACAGTGTTTTGTGTTGTGTAGGCTCCTATGATGGAAGTAATGGCCCAACCTGCTAGCCTGCTCCCTAAAATATCACTGGTTTGCTCCTTTCTAATATACAGTGGTACCTTGGGTTACATACGCTTCAGGTTACAGACTCCGCTAACCAAGAAATAGTGCTTCATGTTAAGAAATTTGCTTCAGGATAAGAACAGAAATCATGCAGCAGCTGGAGCCCCCATTAGCTAAAGTAGTGCTTCAGGTTAAGAACAGTTTCAGGTTAAGAACGGACCTCCGGAACAAATTAAGTACTTAACCCGAGGTACCACTGTATAGGGTGCCTACATTCTGTATGTGCAAATGGCTTGAGATACCTATTAGGTCCATAAATTACCATATAGCATATATCCAACACAAAAAACAGCGACAATTTGTTGTTGACAAAGGACAGCTGAACATATAAGGGGCCCCGTTACCTTCAGTAGCTTAGGGCCTAATCAAACCGAAATCTGGCCCGTTCTTTTCATGGATGGCATAGTAGCCAACTCCTAGGGCCGTGGGGGATTTGGCCCCCACAATAAAATATTTGAGGGTGCCAGGCCCCCACAAAGTTGATGGGAATTCCCATTCAAATGGTGTGTGTGCACTGCATCATGTGATTGCTTGTGCAGGACAGGGCTTACGCCCACAATATTTTATTCAGGTTGGCACCCCCGATGGAAGGAACCCACAAGTTGCTGCTTCCTCCAGCAATAGATTTGAAGGGCAGATTCTATTTCCACTGGAAAATTGCAACATAACTTTTGTGACTGGCAGAAGAGCACTGCATGGTTGTCACCTGTCTTACAAATGAAGGGCAAAAGTTCATAATTCACCACCTAAGAACATCTCTGGGAAGGCTGCAAGGTCAAACGGCACATTGCGTGTGTCGGGGTGGGGGGGATGTTTAGGAAATACAATTGATCTTACAATGGGGCTTTAAAATGATTATGCATGTTGCCATCATGTTTGGAAAATCTATATATGAGGAGGGATGGATGAACCTTCCATTTTAGCTTCTCATCTCCCCCCGTCCCTTAAGTTTGGATCACCCAGTATGTGCATACATTTATGAATTCCACCCCGCCCCCAAGACCACATGAAGGTTCATATGCATTTTTGTGCGGATTACAAATTTTTTTGCCTTGCAGATATATTTTTGCAAGCACTGTGCCTTTTTTGCATGCCTTTCTTCTGGTCCTTTACTAATAGATGCAGTTTTGTACATATCGTTTGGCTACTGAACTGCACCACGAAATGCGTAAAAGCGCAAGTTTCAAAGGAGAGGTGTGCTTCTGTTTGCATAACAGTTTGGGAAATGCCAATCTGGAAGTTTTGCATTAAAAAAAATATATATTCCCCACCCCATCCTGATGCACGAATGAGATTCAGGAGGGTGTTTCCGAGAAAGTTAAAACAGGCTTGTTGTCTATGCATCCCTTGTCTTACCTGAGACCACACACCCTCTGTCAAGATGCTGTTCTTTAGAAAGTGTGTTTTGTATAGGTCCTAGCAGACTATATTTGGGCTAATTTATTTTTTTTAAAGCAGCATAGAAACAGAAGCACAAATAAATCCAGAAACTGGCTCAGGGCTAATTTCCCCAAGGAAGGGAATTCCCAAGACATCTTATATTATCTTGGGTCACAATCAGCTCACTGTGTGCTTGTTCTGAATTGCGAACTCTGCTTTGCTCGCCCACCCACACCACTAACTATTATTTACAAGGCCCTTTATCCCAAGGTTAAAACAAAGATGAGAAAAATTACCCTGATTAGCCAGGGGCAGTTTTTCTAAATTGTTTCGTGCTCAGGTTTGCTCCTTGGCCAGGTATACTAACTATAATTTGAAGAAACACACACACACACACACACACAAAAAAAAAAGATTAAAGAGCAGAGTGGAGTCTATAAAGTAATTTCAAAAGGAAATGTCAGATGTCTTTCAGTTTTCTTGAAAAGCCTTCATAGTCAATCGGAATCCAGGTGGATATTCACGTGTTTTCTGGCAAGGAAGGTGTTTAACATGGGGGTGTGGGGAGCTTCTGCACAGTGGTTTTAGATCAAAAATTCTGCTGTGTGAATGGAGAGAACGCATCTTTGGTTGGGGAGATGGTGGTGTCAGCACTGATTTTTCTGTTGGCAACCCTTGTCCCCTAAAACCCCGTCTAGCAAACCATTTCTCTTTGTGTGTTCAGACCTTTAAACCTCCCCCTTAAAATTCAGACAAGACTCAAATTTTGGTTGGGTTTTTGGCCGAATTTAGGCCACAACTTTATTGATTACAGAAAGTGAGTGGTTTCATAGGCTCTGGTTTGACTAGCTCCCTTCACCGTTGCAGGTAGCGCTGACCCAGGGCACCAGCATAGGTCAGCCTAGGGTGAACACCTGGATAAGTGGAAAGCCGGGAACAGGCTATCTCCGCCACTCAAATGCCCCCCAGGACTCAGGCACGGGTACAACCCCCTCTCAGGGGTTGACCAAACCATTGAGTCCCAGGATTCCTTTAACGGAATACCCTTCACATAGGGATGGCGAGAGCGTTCTCCCATCCCTATCACCTGAACCAGAGCCTATCCGCAACCTTACAAGTTGTGACAATTTGCTATATGGCAGGCGAAACCCAAATGGCAACAGCCAATCAGCCAAGCGGGGAAAATTCCTGCCGTGCCCCTGTCCCAACGACAGATGACACAACGGCATAGCAAGGTCAAGCACAAAGCCCTAAAAGTAGGGAGAGGTGGGCGGGTGTTCCGAATGCACGCGCCGAAAAAGGAAGCTCTGGGTCAAGTGCATAGGCAGAAATAAGTCCCTCGAACTGTTTGGACTGCATCCCATTGGCCAGATTGTACCCAGCTTTGAGGGACCTACCAATTGGGTGTTGCAGCTAACCAATCTTACCCACAACACAGGGTTTGGTTGCTGGGTCTCACCGCAACACGTGCCCTCTTTAAGGGAGGACCCGATTTATCCTTCAGAGCCAGTTTTTATGTGGCACAAAGGGGAGCCAGCACATGCAGGGATAGACCAGCAAATAGTCACAGGTTTGAATGAATAGAATGACCTTCTGCACATGAGCCATGATCTTTGGATCAACGGTACAATGTCCAATATCTGAATGGTGCTTTAGGTGCCTCAACAGTGTCCCATGCAACCAGTGTGGTTTTTATTTCTTCTTTTAATTTGAAGAAGCTTTAGAAGCTCTCCCTCAAAAAGGGGTTCCTGTGTGGTAATTTAAGAAACACAGGATGCGTGGGGATATAAATAAAAAATTTTCAATATGGAATGGGACGTCCCTATTTTCATCAGAGAAATGTTGGAGGGTATGTAATCCAACCACCCATTTCTCTTTGTTATTCCCCAGACTTATTGAGATGTAGAGAGTTTAAAGCAAGGACTTTTCTTCTGAATCTATGACCCCAGGGCCACCCTTGTTTAAACAGTGTGGTTCTTCAGTGAAGCCATAATGAGTTGATTCCCCCACCACACAAAATATGTTGACTTGGTCTTGTAGATCTTCTGACTGCTGGTACTATGGATCAGTCTACAGTGGTACCTTGGGTTACAGACACTTCAGGTTACATACGCTTCAGGTTATAGACTCCACCAACCCAGAAACAGTACCTCAGGTTAAGAACTTTGCTTCAGGATGAGAACAGAAATCGTGCAGCAGCGGCGGCGGCAGCGGGAGGCCTCATTAGCTAAAGTGGAACCTCAGGTTAAGAACAGTTTCAGGTTAAGAATGGATCTCCAGAAAGAATTAAGTTCTTAACCTGAGGTACCACTGTATATTGCTAAAAGAGTAAAAAGTATGGCTTGAGTCAGGTTATGGGTATTTTTCTTCTTCTTAACCTGCAGCAGAACACTCCCAGGACTGTTGCTGAATAAGCATGTATGTTCTCTCCAGGACCAGCCAAAGTCCCCCCCCCCCCTTGAATGAAAATCCCTTCTCCTGAACTGCATAGCACATTAGATGACAAAGAGGTGACCAGAATACCATTTTCTCATTTTCATTTTCAATGAACGTCTCTCATTGCTTGACTTCTTCCCCTTTGCAATTTTGCATACGGCCTGGGTGTCCATAAGAGATCAAGTTGCCCTCAGCTGCTTTCCCCTGGGATGCAGGATATATCGCTCAGCAGAAGAATGGCTAAATTCTCTCTGTGCACCTCCTCCAAAAGTGCAGGCTCTGCCTCTCTCTGCCCTAAACATTTACCTAGCTGAAGCAAACATTCCAAAAATGTTGGCACACTGGGTGATTGCCAAGTTTGCCTCTATGGGGTGGGCCAGTTTTTGATCCCTTCCAAAAAAATCCCCATACAGACTCATCCTCTGACATGTTGTTCCTTTTACAGTCATTCTTGTGTGCCTTACAAATTATCAGGGTAATGTTTTTCTGGCCCCACAGACACCATCTCTCCCTGCAAAGAGTTCTGCACAACCTCAAAGCCAAGATATTAAAAATCAATCTATCCCTTCCTTCAGCTGGGCAAGATGAATTAAATGAGGAACATAAGGCAAGTGAAGTCAACTTGCTCACAATCAGCCCTTTCTACATCATGAAGTCATATCCACACAGGAGAGGCCTCTGGACGAAGGGATCATATTTTCCTTTTTGGTGTGCATGTTGAGAGAGAAAGAGAGAGAGAGAGAGAAGAAGAAGACGAAAAAATCCACTTCATGAATGTACAGACTTTCCCTGTGTGAGGTTAACAAGTTTGCCCGTGCTGATCACTTTTGGCCAAGTATTAATCACGTATTGAGGAAACAGAAGCATACATATGACTGTGTGTGGTTTTCCAGAGAGCGGGCAGGCGGGAGGGAAGGGGACTTTTCAGCTTAAAAAAAGAAGAAGAAAAGTATCCCAGCCTCTCTCTGCCTCACCCTTCCACTGACAACAGGAATAGAGAGCTCTTTTCTGGCTTAGCTAGCGATGTTTGTGAGGGATAGCTCACCAAAAAGAGCGAACCATTCCCCGCTCACTTTGTTATGACAGGCAGGAAGCATGTCTGCCTTTGCAGGTCCGTGTTTCTGTGGATGTGTGATTCCCTGCCTTTGTTGTGGCAAAGCGGCTGGAATAGAATTACGCAAAGTGAAAAAGGAAAAGAGTTTATAGTGTTGGTTGTGTGTGTGCATGAGTGCGTGCGAGAGAGAGAGAGCGCAACGGAGAGGGAGAAATATTGTTTTATGGCTCACTCAAGAAACCTGAAAGAGCTGAGGGCCCAGAAGAGGGTGCCACAGTTCACAGTCTGACATGCTCCGCAGCATCGCTGTTGCCATAAAGTAAGATCACCCTATAAGGCAACTGTTTGATAGACTCTCCGGCACTCACTTTCTCCCTTCCTCTCTCTCTCTCTCTCTCGGCCCTCAAAACGCTACACACTCCAGAGGGAAGCCGGAGTCGAGTAACTGAGTGTTAATTATGTCTGAGTGGATTTTAGAGAAGAAGAAAAACCATCCACTGTATCAGCAGAGAAATGGTTTCGCTGTGAGGAAACTAATGATGCTTTTATCAGGAACAATATAAAGATTGCTTTTTTACTAGTGTGTGTCCCACAGGGTTTCGGCTATGAGATATTTCTGTATCTGGCTTGAGGTTCCTCTGAGCTTTTACATAATCAAATCAATATAGCTATGATTCACCCTCTGGCAAGAGCTGCTCCTTGCAAGTTGCTGCTGCTTCTTTAGTGACTGAGGAGGAAATAAATAAATAAGGAGGAAAGAAACTTATTACAAATCCGTAAACATTGATTTGTTTGGGCTTAGATTTGTACTTTCTTTAATTGCCAGGGAGTGAGAAAGAAGAAGAAGATGCTGAAGAGGAAATGAGGATATACGAGTCCGTGGTCAATGGCCGGGGCACGTGATGCAGTATGAAGGGGGAGAGGGGATTAAGCGTTGATGGAGTGGCAGAAACCAACCTGATGTATTGTCCAGACACGTCAAAGTCAAAGACAAGGACAAGGGGATCCAAGTCGTTGGAATAAGGCTATTTGATGCACACACACACACACACACACAGCATATCCAAAAATTTCATATATTTTTTATCCTGCTCATTAGAGAACAGTAGTATTTAATGGCAAACCTCCCAAATTTGCACTCTCTGAAACAATACAACTGCATACCCTCTAACGTTGCTCCAATGAAAATAGTGATGTCCTGTTCCATAATAATAATTCTATTAATTATACCCTGTCCATCTGACTGGGTTGCCGCAGCCACTCTTGGCAGCTTCCTACATACATAACAAAACATTAAACATTAAGAAATGTCCCTATATAAGGCTGCCTTCAGAGGTCTTCTAAAGGTTGTATAGTTACTTATGTCCTTGGCTCGGGGGTCACATAACCACACCCTCCAACATTTCTCTGACAAAAATAGGGACGTCCTAAGGAAAAGCTGGACATTCCAGGATCAAATCAGCAACCGGGACAGCTTCTGTAAATCTGGGACTGTCCCTGGAAAATAGGAACACTTGGAGGGTCTGCAACTGAAATACAGCCATCCTTTGACATCCACACTGGTCTGAATTTAAGCCCAGCCCCAGAGAAACTCACCCTGCAAACAAAATTCTCTACAGAGTTTCCTCCAGTTGTTGCTACTCTGCAGAACTTCAGTGATGGAGGGGGATGAGCTATAGAGTAATGTGAGGATGGAGCCCAAAGACTGAGAGCTGGAGATGCTTGATTGTGTCCCTTAGAGCCCAAATTCTCTCTCCAATGACCTATCTGTACTTGCCCCCCACCCCACCCTTCAGAAAAAGTATGTTAACATGGAAGATCAGAACCCGGGTGCCAAGAAAACACCTTCTGCTGAAAAAAAAGAGTGGAATCTCGATCCTTGCCTCTTTTCCCTTTTCTTCATCTCTCAACAGTTTGTTACATTTCAGAATGAATTTTCTCCTGCTCTTATTCTGGCAGTTTGTTGCCCCCCCTGTCCCCCCCCCGCCACCCGCCACCCACCTGCCTTCAACCTCTTTACTCCCGCCCCATTTTTGTAGCTGCTGGTACAGAAATTGAACTTGTATGGCAAGCTCTGTATAAATGACATCTCTAAGGATGTTGTTGTCTTATTTCCCCCCTGGGGTGACACCTCTGTCATGCTTAAAAAGAGAAAGAGAGACAGCAAAACAATCACGGTCTTTAATTTGAGAGAAAGTTCCATTTCTCCCCCCCCCCCATCCCCTGAAAGATTTTTATTTTTTCAGGATCTGCACTTTCTTGCCTACAAGGAAATCTGAACTAGCAGTAATTGCCAAGACAGAAGAGGTACAACTCATAGCTCTCTCTACCTGCAAGCATAATATACCTGTTAATGTCCTAGCACTTCAGTTTACCCAGTTGTAAACTGGGATTAATAATCCTTACCTCCTGTGAGCGAATACAGTGAGGTTTAATTAATGTTTGCAAAGAACTTGGATATCCTTTGAAGGAATCTGCTTAAAAACTGCTAAGTAAGTACAATGATCCCTGAGGCTTTATGATGAGAGAGAGAAAGAGAGAAAGAAAGAGAGTATCTTGACATGCTTTTCTGCCTTTTCTTTTCCTCCCCCTTTAATGTATTGGTTATAAATTATATATCTATCTATCTCTATATATACACACACTCACACCATTGCTTTTTCCCAGGGATCAATAGTGATGGAACTGATGGCACAGCACTGTCGTCGTGTTTTGTTTGCACACAAATCAAGAAGCAGAGAACAAAGGGACAGAAGTCTCCAAGCATCGCCACCCAAATAATCTCTGAAGGACAAAGGATCTTAGAGGGGATGGGATTCTTCAACATCTGCATGCGGGCCAAGTTGTGAGCCCAAACGAAATGGATTAAAGCATTTTAATAACAACAACAATAACAAAGAGGCTTCAAAAAGGCAGATTGAGAGTTAGTGCACTGTACGTTGTATAAAGAGCTGGATTCGAATCCTGTTTGTCCATACATTCACTATGGGGTAGATGAATGCCAGGAAAGCCATTGGATTTCATCCACAAATTCACACTCTGAAATTTTGTGGGGGTTTTTCAGGATGAATCCTATGATAGTCCTGAAGTGCTCTATATTCAAAATCAAATTATATTTGGATTAGGGTTAGGCAGTGCTTCTTTTTTCTTCCCAAAAAATAAAAAATGTTTAAGGGCACTCTCATTTTGAGGCAAGAAAATCACCATTTTACAGTTCAAGTCAGGAAAAATAAATGCAGTAAATGGACAAAAGCACAAAGATTCACAAAATGTTTAGGGATATGCATCCCCCGTGTTCTGCCCAGAAAAAGCACTGGGGTTGGGGTTATAATTATATTTAGTTTATACATTTGCATTTCTAGCCGGCTCTGGCCAATGACTTAGGGCAAGGAATAAGACCATGTCTCCACGTGCGCTCTCTCTCTCTCTCTCTCTCTCTCTGTGTGTGTGTGTGTGTGTAATGCATGCAATTTGCAGCATTGTGTAGAGATGCAGGAATGGAGCACAATGACTGTAGCGTTTGCCCTCCTAGGTGACATCATGCTGGGTCATAATGAAAGGGTTAAATGAGTGTGAAGTGATTGGCCTGTGGGAACCCAAGGGGAGGAGTTAGAGTTAGAGTTATTAGGAGTCAGTCCGGTGTTAGAGAAGGCAGAGTGAGGATACGTCTGTGGGTTGGGATAGTTTGATGGGAGAGAGTGAGAGAATCTGTTAGGAGGAGTCAGATAGACAGTTGGGATAATTAGTTAGAGGTAATAGGAAGGTATAGGCCGGTAAGAACCTAAGATTAAGAAACTGACAAGAAAAATTATCTGAAACCATAAACTTGTAAAGCTTCTAAAAATAAACTTGTTTAGTTGGTTTAATGTTAAAAACTGTCTGGACTCCGTGTATACCTGAGAGAAATGGGTTGGTGGCAGCGGGGAAGCAATCACAGTGGTGGCATAGGGATCAATAGACCGTCAAACGTCCGGGGACCCTGTGTGATTGCCACAATGACCCATTTCAGGTGTGCAACAGGCATCGTTCTGGTTGTGAGGGTCCACTTGACCATGTTGGGGCTAGTCCTGGGCTGGGAGCCAATTGTTGTTACCAGTGGGGGTTTTGGGGTGGGGTCAAGGAGGAGACCAAAGGGGGAAGCTTCTCCCTCTGCTCCACTCCCAGCCCCATAAATGGTAGCCTCCAAACACAGCTTTGGAACTGGAATTGCCATTTCCAACTTTGCTGGAGAACGATCACTTTGGACAAGAAGACATACAATGTCCTGGCAAGGTTAGAAGCAGGCCTAAAGGTCAGACAGGGGCCAACAACAACAATTTCATTATTTATATAATAATAATTTATTACTTATACCCCGCCCATCTGGCTGGGTTTCCCCAGCCACTCTGGGAGGCTTACAGCTGAATATTAAAAACAATAGAGCATCAGACATTAAAAACTTCCCTAAACAGGGCCACCTTCAATTGTCTTTTAAAAGTAATATAGTTGTTTATTTCCTTGACATCTGATGGGAGGGCGTTCCACAGGGAGGGCACCACTACCGAGAAGGCCCTCTGCCTGGTTCCCTGTAACTTCGCTTCTCACAGTGAGGGAACCACCTCAGAGCTGGACCTCAATGGCTGAGCGATGGGGGTGGAGATGCTCCTTTAGGTATACTGGGCCAAGGCCGTTTGGGCTTTAAAGGTCAGTGCCAACACTTTGAATTGTTCCTGGAAATGTGCTGGTCTTGCTATGTGCCCCTTTAACGCAGAATTGTCAACTTAGATGTCTGTAGGGCTTTTGCCCATTGTCAGGTGACTATAGAAAGATAAGAAGATGCCGTGTACTGAATCAGGCCATTAGTTCATTAATAATAATAATAATAATAATAATAATAATAATAATAATAATTTTTTATTTATACCCTGCCCTTCCTGGTTCAGAAATCTGGGCTCAGGGTGGCTAACAACAAATTTAAAACACTTAATTGATGCAACAAAAAACAGCATAAAATACAGTATAAAATGGGGATAACAATAAATTCAGAATTCAAAAATCAGTTTAGGGGGGGAAATCCATCCAATTAACATTAGATGATCACCAGGGCTAGCTGGCTAAATTAGTCCTATTTGGGCCAGCGGGGAGACCAGGGGAGAATTAGCTGTGGGATCCAGAGCAGGAAATCTTCATAAAAAAGCTCATTGAGCTCAATACCATTGGCCATCACTGGCAGTAGCCCTCTAGGGTTCCAGGCAGGGGATATTCGCAGCCTAGCTGGAGGCACCACCAGCGTTAGAACCTGGGACCTTCAGCGTGCAAAGAATGCACTCTACCAATGAGCTACAGCCCTTTCCCAAAGGCAGCACTTCTTTCATAGGGAGGTTGAGTTTTCAGAGCAAACTTGGAACGTGGAAACCATATTGCTTCCCCCTTCCTTGCATTGTGCAATCATTGCTGCAGCGACTGAACAAACACATTCCGCGTGCCAAAGAGTGTGCCCAGTTGCTCAGACATTCCCCACCGCCAACATTTTGGGTTTCTCCTTCCCTCCACCTCGCTCCTTTCCAAAGAACGAGATTGTACTGTGTTAGGACCTATGTGTTTAGTAAATGTAATTAGTCACAGTGATGCCTGTGAAGTTTCTTTGGCTGGTTGTTTTTTTTTATATCGAGTAAAAAGATTGAAATATATATAACAACTAGTAAGGCAGAACTGATGAAGAACGAAAACACACACTTCGTATGAAGTTAATAAGGTGCGCACCCTGACCACGTCTCACTGTAAGCCAAAGGATCATGTGAAACAGCAAGCATTTCAAAACAAATCAAGTTTTCTCCCCAGCGGTGTTTTTCCTTTGTTTTTGAGATTAAAAGGGGGAAATCTATAGCGTGCATGCTTGAAAACAGTCGTAGAAAGACTACATGCTTCAGAAAGGTTCCAATCCATAAAACTGGATTAACCAGTATGTTAGATATGCTATATCACATAGGGCCTTGGATAAAAACAGGTGTCCATGTAATCATGCGATTAAAAACTTTAGCATGGGGAGGGGAGGGGAGGGGGCACTTGTACAACTCCCTACAAAGGGTCTCCTTTAAAATTCTCTAGGTCTGGGAGCACACAGCCTTAACTTTCATTACAAGGTACCCAGGGAAATTTTGGGATGCTTTTGAAGACAGCATGTGAAGTGGATGTTTTAAGCAGGGTCATAGCCAGTGTGAGACCACTGTGTGCAAAACCCCACCTAGAATACTGATTACCCAACCTAATGTTGTTGTTTTTTAATGTCCTTTTGACATGTGAGATGGCATATATTGTACCTTACATATATATGGCAAAGGACCCCTGGACGGTTAAGTCCAGTCAAAGGCGACTCTGGGGTTGCAGCGCTCATCTCGCTTTCAGTCCAAGGCAGCTAGCATTTGTCCACAGACAGCTTTCCAGGTCATGTGGCCAGCAGGACTAAACTGCTTCTGGCGCAATGGGACACTGTGATGGAAACCAGAGCGCACGGCCTATTTACTTGCCCTGGTGTGCTTTCGAATTGCCAGGTTGGCAAAAACTGGGACAGAGCAATGGGAGCTCACCCCATTGTGCAGATTCTGACCTTCTGATCGGCAAGCCCAAGAGGCTCAGTGGTTTAGACTACAGTGCCACCCACGTATATGAGAATACGCTGCCTTTTTATGATTTTATTCTTATTTTTAAAATTTGTGTACCGCCCTGTGCCCATGAGTCTCAAGGTGGCTCACAGGATAATATCACAATATAAAACCACAAAATACATAATCAAAATAGAAACAACCCAAAAGCACAAACACACCCTTTGATGGGACTCAAGGAGGCTGTATTCTCTTTGGGACTTCTTCTGCCCTCACTGACATCCTCTTCGTGCTCCGGGGAGGGTCTCCTCATGAGCCAAGAGGACTCTCCCACCATTTCTGGGTATTAATTGAATTATTTAATTATTTCCCGGTGCTGTGCATTTATACAGTCGCAGCGAGTAGAATGCAGGAGGATGCCTGTACTGGGAAAAACCGTGCGTATTTGTGCCACTTCATCTGCGTGCATAGAAATGAACATTTCACCATACATTTGACCCCGTTTGTGGTAAAAATTATTCTTACCGCTTGGCAGGGTGGTCAGTGGCGTAGCATGGGTTGCCAGTGCCCAGGGCTGCGCAGACTGGGGAGATTGGGAAGGAGGGAAACGGACGGAGTACGCATGTGCATTCAACTAGAGATCACAGCCACAGAGATAAGAAAAGAAGAGTCGTTCTGTTGATTGGAGAAGCCACTTCCTGGTTCGCATGGAGAAACATGCAGTTGTATTGAGGCAGCACCAGAGGTTGAAATTTTGTGCCCCTAACAATTTTGCACCCAGGGCAACTGCCCTTGTCCCCCACCCCACCCTGCTAAGACACTGAGGATGGTACTGATGACTGACTTGCTGTATATATCTTGCACTATTTTTCTAGAAAAAGAGGTGCCGGAACTCACCACAAACTCTTCACTTGCTCTCTTATAATGGCAATGGCGCCCACCTGAGAGGTGCCAGGACTGAGCCCTGCCTATATCCAAGGCAATATACCCCTTGCTAAATTGGGTCCTCCCTTAAAGAGGGCACGTGTTGCGGTGAGACCTGGCAACCAAACCCTGTGTTGTGGGTGGGTAAGATTGGATAGCCACAACACCCAGTTGGTAGGTCCCTGGATGCAGGGTTTAATCAGACCAATGGGGTGCAAGCTAAACGGTTCGAGGGACCTATTTCTGCCCATGCACGTGACTCAGAGCTTCCTCTTTCAGCACATGAATCTGGAACACCCACCCACCCTCTCCCTACTTTTAGGGCTTTGCGCTTGACCTTGCTATGCCATTGTGTGTTGCCTGTCTTTGGGACAGGGGCACGGCAGGAATTTTGCCCACTTGGCTGATTGGCTGTTGCCATTTGGGTTTCACCTGCCGCATAGCAAATCGTCACAACTTGTAAGGTTGCGGATAGGCTCTGGTTCAGGTGATAGGGATGGGAGAAAGCTCTCGCCATCCCTGTGTGAAGGGTATTCCATTAAAGGAATCCTGGGACTCGATGGTTTGGTCAGCCCCTGAGAGGGGGTTGTACCCATGCCTGAGTCCAGGGGGGCATTTGGGTGGCGGAGTTAGCCTGTTCCCAGCTTTCCGCTTATCCTGGTGTTCACCCTAGGCTGACCTATGCTGGTGCCCTGGGTCAGTGCTACCTGCATGGCAGGGAGCTAGTTGAACCAGAGCCTATGAAACCACTCACTTGCTGTAATCAATAAAGTTGTGGCCTAAATTCTGCCAAAAACCAAACCAAAATTTGAGTCTTGTCTGGATTTATTTAAGGGAGAGGTTTAAAGGTCTGAACACACAAACAGTGACCTGTATATATCCCTCCTCTCTGCTTCTATGTCAGAATAAGCTCACAAAAAGAATAGCGTGAGCATAAGAGGAAGCATTTGTTCTCACTCTGTTTCCTTGCATGCACAGACAAATCCGAAAATATACACTTTTAAAGAAATCTAATAATCCTTACTTGAGGCTTCAAACTCCTTGGGGGTAGATAGATACAAGGCAGTAAACCAGCAGAAGGAAAGCAACACAGTTAAGGGGGGAAAAAACTAATAAAAATTCCCATAGGAAGGAAATGAAACCCACCCTTCGAACCTCTGAAATAAAAGGAAGGCAGACGCAAAGAAAAGAGAAGAAGAAAAAAGTCTGCTAAATTGTTGTGCTTGCCTGGAAATGAGTCCACAAGCCAGCTGTATTTGGCACTGGTGCTCAAACTGTTTTCTAAATGTGTGTGTGTGTGTGGTGTATTTTTCACCTCTTTTGAACACACTTTCCCAAAGCAGTAGAAAAAAGAAAAAAAATGAAAAAAAGAGAGGGCGGGGGGAGAATCAACAACCCCAAACTCCTACACTATAAAATTCAGATCCAAGGTCTGTCTTTCAAGCAACCTTTAATTTGGAAGGCTTAGCTAGAATTGCCAGATGTCTCTAATTTTAAGTTATTTCCCTAAACTTCAAGAGTTGCTCCTTGTTTCCCCCCCTCCCCACATTTCATAGCCCTGAAGAATATAATGACTGACCATTGTTTCAGAACTGTGCAATGCCAGAGAAGGCCACACAACATATGCCACAGTTTCATAAAGGTCCTTAATTTGAGTGGGGCGGGCGGAGGCAGGGAATCCATAAAATGTCCGCTAAATAAATAAATAAATAAAGGAACAGTGGTACAGTGGGTACAGCTGAAGAAGGGGTGTGACTTCCTGCTGTCCCTTGGAAAGCTGGTCTTTTTGTGCCACACTGGGGAAGACATCAGCACTGACCTGTGGGCTGGGATAAGTTGACTCGTTATCGTGTGCTGAATAGGGTTATTCACAAATCATCACCAGGGTTCATCACCAGTGGTACCATGGAGAAAATTGCAATTAGGCTGCAATCCTCGTCCCACTTACCTGAGCATAACCACCACTGAATTCAATTGGATTTACAGTCGTACTTCGGCTCCCAAATGCCTTGGGAGTCTAATGTTCCAGCTCCCAAACAATCAAAAATTGGAAGTGAGTGTTCCAGTTTTTGAATGTTCTTTTGGAAGCCGAACATCTGACGGGGCTTCCGATTGGCTGCAGGAGTTTCCTGCAGCCAATCAGAAGCCGTGCTTTGGTTTTCGAACATTTCAGAAGTCAAACGGACTTCCGGAACGGATTCTGTTTGACTTCCGGGATACGGCTGTACTTCTCAGTAGCAGACCCTCCAAGTATCCCTATTTTCCAGGGACAGTACCAGATTCACAGAAGCCGTCCCGGTTTCTGATCTCATCCTGAAATGTCCTGATTTCCCTTAGGACGTTCCTATTTTCATCGGGGAAATGTTGGAAGATATGGAATTATGCAATCCCAAGCCAAGGAGATATGAAACCATATAACCTTTAGAAGACATCTGAAGGCAATCCCATATAAGGAAATTTTTTATGTTTAATGTTTTTAATGTATGTTGGAAGTCACCCAAAGTGGTTGGGGCAACCTAGTCAGTTGGGTATAAATAATAAAATTCTTATTTTTAATATCATAGAATAGGATGTCCCTGTTTTCATTGGAGAAATGTTGGAAGGTGCACAGAAGACATGGTTAGGATTGCAGCCACAGATAATGCAGCTAGCAGCTTGCCAACCTTGAGGGTAGAAATCTTTCCCAGTCTGACACCTAAAATCCTTCAAACAGCAGAATTTGAACCAGGGCCCATATGCATCCACAGCATGTGGTCTACCACTGAGCTTTGGCACCTGACCAGTTGTGCTTTTGCAGACTGAAATATGGATGGATTTGCTTGTTGCAAACAAGAGATGGAAGAAGAAAAATGAATGGTTTAGATTCCCACTTTTTGCCTTGATGGCCCTGGTGTGCAAATCTGGAATTTGCCCAAGGCCTAGAGGTTCCAGGCAGCACCCTCAGGTAGCTGCTGGGGCATGAACACAGCCCATCACTGGGCTGGCACCTACTTTACCACATAAGGGGGGCATTGTTGGCAATGTAAATAGTACCACTGAGTGCTTTGTGATGATCACACTGGCGCCACCAGCTGGTAATGTCATGGTCACCAAGTTAAGCCCATCAAAGTGGCCCATTGTTGGTTTTTAATGTTTGTAATTTGGTTTAAGGGGGAAATGCTACAGGTCAAATAGAACGAGAATGTCCTGGATGCCTACATCCAGGTTTGGGGGCAAGTAGTCTTTGGTAAGAGAGCCCAGTAGAGATTTGAAATCGCAAAACATGCAGCAAAGTAAATTGTGGAAACATAGGCTGTTAGACCTTTGAAATATCTCCTGCTAGGTTGCTTCCACATTTCCCCACTTCCTTTATCCTAGAAAGAGACCACACATTTGGTAAGTTAAATTTATTTACAAACTTCTCAAAGATCAGATTCGTGTGCTTTTCCATACAGCAGCAAGAAAAGTCAGGCCAAAATGGTTCCAAAACGGTGTTTCTAAATTATTTGCATACAAGCACAAATATGGCTTGTTTAAGCCACGCAGTCTAAGCCTGGAGCATCCGGTTTGGACCTCTGCACTGTAGAGTTCGCACGGTGGAAGAAAGTGGAAAGTGGGAGAATAAATAATTTGGTAGCCCTTCCTTCCAAGGTAAGGAGGTGTGACCTAGCTAAGCCTGGCAGGACATCTTCCTCTATGGTCTTAACCCCTTCATGCATTACTTAGAGTTAAGCATGTTGATTATATGAGGCTGATTTATCTCACACCATCAAGGTGTATATGTGTGTGCAGGAGGGGAGTCCTCCCAGAGATCTAGTTGCTGAGGAACTTCATGTTGACTACATCATTCAAAGTTGGAGCACCTGAACATGGGTTGCTTTAAATAATTTAAATATTTGTCCAGGTTACCAAGTTTTGTTAACAAAGCGGTTAATTGGTGACTTCTCATCCATTAATTACCACAAGTCGTTCTGATGGAATTGCTTTAATTTGTATGGGAAACCAGTGAGGTTGTAGCACTGGTTGACCTTCTACCAGGGAATGTGGAGCTTCGTAAGTAATGTTGGAGTTAATGGAGGTCCCCACATGAGGACAAGGTTCTCTTGAACACAGCATAGATTAGTTTAAATCAAGGCTATCATTTATTAGCGTTCTCTGTGGTTCTTGAGAATTAGGAAAAAAGAATGAGAGCCATTATACATGGGCAGGCAATCATTACTTTAATGAAGAAAGCGCTGTGCCTTTTGTTCTGGCAGCAAAAAACTCAAGAGAATAATAAAACCTCGAAGAACTAATTTTATATTTCCCTGTATTCTTAAAGCGATTCCCCATTTCCAAAGACATTGGTAGTCCAATCAACAAGGGTTAGAAGAACAGGAGAAGGTCTTACTGATGATAGAGACTGTCTACCCTTGATGGGAGAGGTGGAAGTCAATACAGCTTCCTCAAATGGCTCCAGCCATTGGTGAAGCATGCACATTTCCTTCTGCACCCAGGAAATATCTAGAGATGGGGAGGTTTTCAGTTGTGTTGGCTGAATTATGCTTCATTCCGTCAGAACTGTTCTGAGGTGCTTTTGGCACTGGGGTGGGGTGGGGTGGGGGGAGGATTCCATTACTGGGCTAATACCATGAATATTTTTTTTGGGCCGAATCACTGTTTCCCTCCAGTCTTAATCTGTACTGATCTGAAATCTGACTCACGCATAACCCCAAGATCTAGAGAAAAGTCTGAAATGAAAAAAAAATTGTATGTGTGTGATTTAAATTCAAATACAGTGGTACAGTGGTACCTCGGGTTAAGAATTTAATTCATTCTGGAGGTCCATTCTTAACCTGAAACTGTTCTTAAGGTATGACTTTAGCTAATGGGGCCTCCCGCCGCCGCCGCCAGATTTCTATTCTCATCCTGAAGCAAACTTCTTAACCTGAGGTACTATTTCTGGGTTAGCGGAGTCTGTAACCCGAAGCGTCTGTAACCTGAAGCGTATGTAACCTGAGGTACCACTGTACCCTGGTTTAAGAACAGCTTAGTTTATGAACAACTTGGATTAAGAACGCTGCAAACCTTGAAGTAGGTGTCTTGGTTTGTGAACTTTGCCTTGGAATAAGAACATGTTTTGCTTCCTGTTGAGTGTGTTCCATTTGTAAACTGAGTCCCTTGCTGCTATGGGAAAGCACACCTTGGTTTAAGAATGCTTTTGTTTAAGAACAGACTTCCGGAACAGATTAAGTTCGTAAACCGAGGTACCACTGTATTGGGTTGTGGTGCTTACCTAGGGACAAAATCTAGCACTGTAACAAAGATTAAGCCAAAGAGAAACAGATTAGGATTGTGGGGGTAAGGGATGCTGCCACTGACGTCCATCCATTGGCTTGGTTCACACATTATACACTTCACTTTGGTTTAAAGGTAAACATGCAGTGTGCTGGTGTATGGGGAGAATGTCAAAACTGCTTTGTTCCTCTCCTGCTCCTAGTGTTGTAGTGCCACCGGGAGCTCAGCCATGGTTTGGCTTAACGTAGCATCTGGGGCTGAGGCCACAGGTTGTCTCTCTCCAAACGAGCCAGGAAACATAGTTAAGGCTGATTCTATGATTACAATAGTCTAATCTGAAGGTGACGAGTATTATGATAGATAACAGGGGCTGGGCTATCTCTGCTTTGGAGGAATCACCACTAGAGCAGCAGCAGTAGCAGCTGAGAGAAGAGACTTAAAGGCCACAAATGTTATTGAGGTCTCCAGGGACAAAGTTGGATCTGAAAGCACCCACAAAGTGCAAAGTAGAAAGGCAGAGTAGAAAGGGTCTCCTGAAAGGGTCTCCTGAGAGCCAGCGTGGTGTAGTGGTTAAGAGTGGTGGACTCGTAATCTGGTGAAACGGGTTCGCTTCCCCGCTCCTCCACATGCAGCTGCTGGGTGACCTTGGGCTAGTCACACTTCTCTGAAGTCTCTCAGCCCCACTCACCTCACAGAGTATTTGTTATGGGGGAGGATGGGAAAGGAGATGGTTAGCTGCTTTGAGACTCCTTAAGGGGAGTAAAAGGTGGGATATCAAGTCCAGACTCCTCCTCCTCCTCCGCTTCTTCTTCCCCCCAGGATGAGAGATGTAGGCTCCCAGGTGGGAGAGGAGAGAGTCCACCTCTCTCTCTCTCTGTGGATAAATGATAGGATATATATTATATAAATATGATAAAAGACTTTATAATTATTTTCTCTCTCTCTCTCTCTTTCTTTCTCTTTGTCTCTTTTTTTCCTCTTTTATTTTTTTGATTTTTTATTATTCTTGTTTTAAAGTCTGGTTCTCATTGTATTTTAAATAAAAAAAATTCAACAATTTTTTTAATAGAAAAGGTGGAGTGCAACCCTCTTGAGAGACTATGAGAACTGTGACTGCTGCATAATCACTGCTGCTGAGAGCAGTGAGTCTAAGGCTATCGCTGCATAGCTATCCATTAACACAGATATTAGTTAAATACACTATAGTAATAGCAGTGATCAGCCAGAGCCTTGAGCTTACCTACAGTCAAGTAAGTTCCACTGAAATCAGCAGGCAGTTGGTGGAAGGACCATGGCTCTTTGCACGCAGAAAGTCCCAAGGTTTGGTCCCGAAGCATCTCTAGGTAAGACTGGCAAAGACGCCCGTCTTAAACCCTGGATTGCTGTTTGTAATCAGTCAAGTCAAGTACTTTATTACGGTCATAGACCAGCATAAACAAAACATATACATAAATAGTATAACAGTATGAATCCAGGCGAATAATTATTAAATAAATAGGAGCTAGAACCAAACGTAGATTTAAACATATACATAGAGTACTTAATTAAGGATAGACAATGGGTCTAAAAATTTATAAGAAAGATTAAAAGATTAAAAGATCAGTTAACACAGCTATATGGGTTGGGCTTCAGAAGTGCGGATTAGTTTGTAATCAGTGTAGACTGGGTCTCCAGCTGTTTTTGGACTAGAACTCCCATCCTCCCTAGCTAGCAAGACCAGTGGTCAGAGATGATGGGAACTGTAGTCCAAAGACAGCTGGAGACCCACATTTGGGATGCACTGGTGTAGGCAGTGCTTTTTTCTAAAAAAATGTTTAGGGGTACTCTCATTTTGGCTGTTCCTCCTCCCCCACAACCCCCAAATGAGGGACTCAAGGTGGCGGTGCTGAGAGGATGTAAAGACCCCTGGCGACAGTGGCGGTGGGGTCGGCTTGAGCTAGGAGGGGCGAGTGGTCGCTGGTTGGCTGTAGCCCGACAGGAGGAGAAGGAGGGGCATCTTCGCCTCCACCGTGGCCGCTCCAGACTCCCCTCCTTGGGCACCGGCAGGGAGAGCGATGGAGCTCCAGTCTGTGCTGCTGCTCTGGAGACCAGTGCTGGATTTACGTATAAGCTAAGCAAGCTATAGCTTAGGGCCCCACTCTCTTGCCCCCCCCCCAAAAAATCTAAAGGAATAAAACCTAGATGTACATTTCCAAAAATAAGATAAAAAACAACATACAGCAAGAGTGTTTTGTGTTGTGTCGGCTCCTATGATGTAAGTGATGGGCCCCGCCTGCTAGCCTGCTCCCTAAAATATCACTGGTTTGCTCATTTCCATATAGCATATATTCAACACAAAAAACAGCGACAATTTGTTGTTGACAAAGGACAGCTGGACATATAAAGGGCCCCATTACCTTCAGTAGCTGAGGACCTCATCAAAACTCAATCCGGTCCTGGTGGAGACGGCTAGCATGCAGTGGCAGAGGCGTAGAGGAGGCTAGCATGCAGTGGCAGGGGCGTAGAGGAGGCATGGCGGGGCTGGTGTGCGTCCTGGGGCGTAGTGCGGCGCCTGTGGGGGCATGGCGCCCAGTGCAGGCAGGGGGCAGCCGCGATGGCACCCTGATGGGATCGTGCTGCCGGGGGAGGTGCGCTCCCCCCGCACTCCTCTTCCTCCGCCAGTGCTGGCATGTTGGTCCATTTGTCAGTCGGTCGGGGCAACACAAAATGTTTAGGGGTATGCGTAACCCCAGAAAAACAACAACAACACTGGGTGAAGGCAATACTGAACTAGATGGGCCAATGGTCTCAGTCAGCATGTGACCTCTTCCTATGCTCCTTTGTCCTGTCCCCCCCCCCAACGTAATGACTGGGTTCCAAAGAGCTACTTTAGGGTGCTCAAGGATCTGAGCATGGTCAGTGATATCTCTGCCTTTGAACACGAGGTCCAAGCTCCTTTGGCACTCCCTGTATGTGGGGCAGTGTGCTGAGGATGAGGCTGTAAGCCAGCGAACTCCCCACAACGCTCCAGTGTGAGCCCTCCTTTATTCTGCTAGAAAGACTCCAGATGGCCGGAAAGATGGATGGGCGGAGGTTGTTTGGATCGAATGTGTACCCTGCAGTCAGCCTTTTTTTTCCTGTTGTTGTTGCCTGTTCCTGACCTTTCACAAAATATGCTAAAGTTGGTTTAATCCAAGAAGGCATGTTGCATATAAAATGAATGACAGCTCCTAGCGTCACCTAGAGAATCAAACCCTTTTGTTTGTTTAACTCTTTTTTTTTTTTAAGAAGAAAAACAGCATTTGGGAGTCAAACTTGCAGAGTTAAAGATGAGCTCCCTGACCACCACCAAAAAATAACAAATATAATAAAAATAACGGTGCCATATACCCTGAGAAACCAGTGCCAGAAAAGCTCTTGGGGATCAGGGTGTTTTTTGGGTTGTGTTTTTTTTTTTGTCAGTCCCCAGCTTTTACCAATTTAAATTCTTGGCAGCATATTAAAAAAGAAATGCAGAAGGTATTTGAGACTGCAATCCCTCAGGTACTAAATCTAGTGTTTCCTGGCAATAGATGAATGTTGCTGAAGTTAAAACCTAGCAGCACCACAGCACCAGATCTCCATAGCTGTTCATATTTATACTTAACAGACAAATATGTCATTCTTTCACTATCCTGTTACACAGACCGTTTTTTCACACTCTCCCCCCTCATCAGCCCTCTGTGTCTCTGATAATAATAAAGGTTAGAGAGAGACTTGTGGCAGTGGCTGGGGCCAATTTGTGTTTTCTGGTTAGCAGGACACTCTTTTTCCAAGTATAGGTGTGGTTTCTTTTCCTGTGTGCACACACTCAAAATGCGCGCCCCTCTCAGATGCTTAACCTCATGCCTAACTCTCAAAGATCACGTTTGCTGTTCCCTGGGTTAGATGCCATTATCACGCTTATTTTGCAGTCAAAACATGCATTATCCTCCAGATAAATATAGCCGAAAGAGGCCCAGATCAGGCTGGTTTGGCTTTGTAAACTAAATCCACAAATCACTTTTCAAACCAGTTATAGGGTATTCAAATACTCCATTCAGCTGCTTCCCACTGCTACATCTTGGGAACAGTGGTCCTTTACCAGAACCTTTGCCATGTTTAAGTAAATGTCCTTATTCAGTTATTCATCAACCTAGGGATGTAACAATAAGGCATCTTCTAGTAAGCATCTTCCACCTGTAATTGAATTAAGCAAAAATCCACACCTCCCCTTTTCCTACAAACATCTTAGTCACTTGGCTGTGAATTTTGATTAGCTGGAGACTGCTCATGACTGTTCCCCCGCTCAACAACCCAGCGGTCTTGGGTTGTTTCCTGACAGCTCACGCCCCGTGCCTGTTGTCATTTAATTTCCTTGCATACAGCTCCTCTTTTAACGAGATGACTCTTTGTGTCAGAGCTACTCGCTGGCAGGAAATCTCTTCCCTGTAACTGGGTATCCCTAAGTCCCCAGTTTGTTCAGCTTCCTGAAATTCTCCAGGAGGTTCACTCTTCTTCAAGCCTTATCCAAGGCATTTCATAGGATGCCTACCGGAGGCAGAATTCTCATTCAATTTAGCTAGACATATTTCTCTTCCCTCCCCAATCTGTCTCCCTGCTTCTTATTCATGCGTGTTGTTTTCTTTGAATCCTTATAGCATAAGTCAGTGTTATCCCCAAAAGGAAGCTTTTTTGGAAGAAAGGAACTTTATTAGTAGGGTTCTAAGGAATGGCACCTCTTCATAGATCACTGTCTTGTCGTGGCGAAGGGGCTTGAATAACTCAGAGAAGCTGTGAGCTATGCCGTGCAGGGCCACCCAAGATGGACAGGTCATAGCCGAGAGTTTAGACTAAATGTGATGCACCTGGAGAAGGAACTGGCAACCCACTCCAGTATTTTGCCAAGGAGAAGCTTTCAGAAGAAAGAGAGAGTTTCCAAGGCATGCTCTGGTTCATAGGGTCACGGAGAGTCGAACACGACTAAGACAACTAAACAACAACAAGGAATGGCAAGTGGACTTAGCTCAGTGGTAACCTGGCCTACCCCATTATCGTACCATCCAACATTTCTTGAAAATAGGGAGGTCTTATTCAATAATAATAATAATAATAATAATAATAATAATAATAATAATAATTTTATTAATTATACCCTGTCCATCTGAATTCCATGATTCCGTATACTCATAAGGGGCACGTATAGTGCCTGATGTATCAGCCCTTATGGATTAAACTCATTTGGCTGCCTGAATGTGAACCTAATAATCAGCCCCTGCTTAAGCTTGTGCTTCCTCAGTAATTGACTCTTGCATATTGATTAAGATGTTGATGTGTCCCAGCATTTCTCGGTGGTAATGCAGTTGAGAATGGGGCTTCCTTTCCTTGCAGTTCTCCGCTGTCACCACACTCGGTTTAATGGATAAAGCTGTCATCCCTAAAGCTAGAATGTCTTGGAGGCACAAAGACGAAATTAACTGCTCAATAATTTATGGGACGTGGAAGGGAAGGGAAGAAAAAACTTTACCCAACAACTTCAATTGATTGCTGTAAGTGTTTTGACTGCAGTTGCCTGCTTTGCATAAAGTCAGCTTCTTCGGAGAGCCTAATTTCTTCCACCTGGGCAGAAGACTCTTGACTACTTTTCACACGGGAAAGGAGCCTTTTGCTCACTCGAAGGGATTTTTTTTCCCTAGGGCAGAGGAGCATAAGAACACACAAAGAGCCTTGCTGGGTCAGATGAAAGGTTTCTCTAGTCCAGCATTCTGCTCCCACCAGTGACCAACCAGTTGCATCTCGGAAGCTCCCAGAACAGAACATGATAG
This sequence comes from Podarcis erhardii, assembly GCF_964252035.2. Taxonomy (NCBI): domain Eukaryota; kingdom Metazoa; phylum Chordata; class Lepidosauria; order Squamata; family Lacertidae; genus Podarcis; species Podarcis erhardii. The sequence goes on along the minus strand of NC_138515.1, from coordinate 13,735,657 downwards.
CAATAGCACTCTCCCAGGCATGTTGCTCATCAGCTGGGCTATTCGATTCTTCACTGCTTCACTGCTCCATAACCCCAACCATATTTGCTCAGGGAAAGCAGAAAGCTTCTTTTGGCAACTTGGGAGGGTCATATGTGTAGAACTGTGGCTTGCGGATGACCCGTTAATCATGCGACAGCCCTCCACGAAGGGGGCTGTGAGGGACATGCCTAAGCCAAATCCAACCTACATCTGGAATCAATAAAGTTTTGGCCAATTTTAAAATCCCAGAACGTTGTCTTGTCCAGTATGTTCCCCTTCTTGGCTCGGGCCTTGCTTCCTGGGGGAGTGGGTCGCTGCATGTTGGTCTGCAACCTAACACCCTACTCATTTGTTACATTCCCAAGTGCTTTTGTCATCTTTCAAATGAGTGAAAGGTGCTCTCTCACTGCAGTACATTAAGAATTAAGCTTAGGACCAAGTTTTCTAGGACCAACTTTGGAAGCAAGGTGTCAACAGCCAGTTTGAAATAACCCTAAAAGAAAGCAATGATGGAAACCCCACCAATCATTTTAATTTGCTTTTATCCCTTCTAGGTACTACAGAAAACACTTTCAAGTATGTTCCCCAGATGGAAACACAAGAGCTGCATTTCCTGCCTTTATAAGCTACGCTTTCATTATCTCTGTTTAGGCACTTTTCCTCACTGAGGAGACATAGTAGGAAAAGGCTCCCCCCCCCCCAGTGGGTGTGGAGCTTCAGAGTCCGTGGCAGGCCTTCGTAGCTTTTTGGATGCAGTGTGTGGATGCGTTCACAAAGTTTAAGGCCTAGGTTTGTGTAAAGGTAAAGGTAAAGGGACCCCTGACCATTAGGTCCAGTCGTGGCTGACTCTGGGGTTGCAGCACTCATCTCGCTTTATTGACCGAGGGAGCCAGCATACAGCTTCTGGGTCATGTGGCCAGTATGACTAAGCCACTTCTGGTGAACCAGAGCAGTGCACGGAAACGCCGTTTACCTTCCTGCCGGAGCGGTACCTATTTATCTACTTGCACTTTGACGTGCTTTCAAACTGCTAGGTTGGCAGGAGCAGGGACCGAGCAACAGGAGCTCACCCCACTGTGGGGATTCGAACCACCGACCTTCTGATTGGCAAGTCCTAGGCTCTGTGGTTTAACCCACAGCACCACCCGCATCCCTAGGTTTGTGTAACAAAGTGCGAATTCGACATTTGCATGACCAGGCGGCAACCGCCCCAGCCCCCAGGGACCCCCAGAAAGGACTCAGGACAACGTGTTATGCAATTAAAATTTGGCCACAACTTTATTAAACTTTCAAATGTAGAAGAAGAAGAAGAAGAAGAAGAAGAAGAAGAAGAAGAAGAGGAAGAGGAGGAGGAGGAGGAGGAGGAGGAGGAGGAATTTGGATTTGATATCCCGCTTTATCACTACCCGAAGGAGTCTCAAAGCGGCTAACATTCTCCTTTCCCTTCCTCTCCCACAACAAACACTCTGTGAGGTGAGTGAGGCTGAGAGACTTCAGAGAAGTGTGACTAGCCCAAGGTCACCCAGCAACTGCATGTGGAGGAGCAGGGAAGCGAACCCGGCTCCCCAGATTACGAGTCCACCGCTCTTAACCACTGCACCACACTGGCTCCCATGTAGGAAGACCTTGGCTTAGGCCTTGGGCATATATCCCACCGAGCCCCACAGCTAGGGGAACTAAGGCTTTTCAGGGTCATTGGGATATGGGGGTGCTATGCAAGACATATGTGTATGCAGGCAGCCCACCCCATATCCCTACATGCAGGGTAGTTCACTGACAACCTTTCATTGTATGGCCAGTGACACCTGTTTTACAACCCCTTTAAGAGGGGACCCTGGACGCTCCTGAGCCGACTGCCTGGCTGCTGCTGGCTCAGCCCCCTATTTACTGTATGTGACTGGCCCCACCTCCCAGAAGTGTAAATTGACTAACTGAGGCTGGGCGTGAACCTCCAAAGAATAGCACTGAGAGGCAGGCCAGCCTACACCACCTGTGAGTTCCCTGGGGTCTGAAATGCCGCGTGTGATCCCGCAAAAAGCACCCACAATGTAAAGTGTGAGTGCTCATTATCCTGGTGTTTGAAATATCTACCAACCAAGGCTTTGTATACATTTCTCACGAAGACCGAGGAATAAGGATTTGTATTTTAAAATAAAGGGAACTCCAACAAATTGATGCTGATGAGATTCTTGTTAGTATTCCTTCGTTCCTTCCTCTGTTTTAAACTCGGTCTCTTTTTCATATCATAGAACAGATCAATCCTCTTGTTATTTACAATATAAGGAGAACTACCCCTGGGAAATCAGCATGTGAGAATGAAAGTTCCAACACCCCTCTAGCACTGAACTGCAATGCTGATGATCAAAAATTCAGGAAATGGGGGGGGGGGGAATGTAATGAGCAGAGTATATGGCTATGCCATTGTTGCAATCAGAGTTGTCTATCAGTGGGAAGCAGGTACCACTCTGTTTGAGAAATACAAACAACACAATTCTTTATCCTGAACAGTTCCAGGTAGGTTTTCACCAGTTTTCACAAACTGAACCAAAAGCATTTTTAGAGAGGGTGTCCCAGTTCGCCAACAGAACAGAAGAACTTGGCAAAGTTGTCATCTTCAACAAATGGCATTGTCAGAAGTGACTCAAAATGGTCATTTGGTATGCAATCCATAGTGGGAAATCCAGGTTTGCCAATGAATGTATATTTGACAGTGAGTCATAACACAAATTTGTAAAATGAATATTGTTGTGGGGGAACATGCTAGGGAGCCCATAAATCACAGACCATAGGGGCCCAACCAGGCCTGCGGGGGGGGGGGGTGCCTGGCAGCTGGGTACACTTGCCCTGAGCCTTGGAGGGCTAAGTCGGGGGGGGGGGGACCAGAGGCCTGCTGGACTTCTGCTGTCATACCGAGAACAAAGACTCTTGCCCCCGCCTCAGACACAGGCATTAAATTAAGCACATCTATATGTTACCCTACAAAGGAAGTTACAGATAGGTAGCCGTGTTGGTCTGCCATAGTCAAAACAAAATTAAAAAATTCCTTCCAGTAGCACCTTAAAGACCAACTAAGTTAGTTCTTGGTGTGAGCTTTCGTGTGCATGCACGAAAGAATCTGAAGAAGTGTGCATGCACACGAAAGCTCATACCAAGAACTAACTTAGTTGGCCTAGAAAGGAAGGTTAAATAATGTTAGTTCTTCAGCCAACAGAAGACAACACAGCGTGATGAAAACTGTGAGACACATACAAAACTGAATAAGCAGCTCAAATCATGTTTACTGGTTATATTTTGAAATACAAAATAGATCCTATACTTATCGCCCCTGTGTGTGTTCAGATTGTAGTGTTTGAGCAGAAACAGGGCAATTGTGATTCTTCTCCTTTGTATCCTCACACTAATCCTCTATTGTAGATTAGAAACTTAAATTAGACGAGGCAGATGACCCTCACCTGTTCCAAGGCTACTGCAGCTGAGCAATCACACATCTCCTCCCAGAGCTAACAAGCCCCACCTGGCCAGCTAGGGAGATGGGCTGTGGGCTCTTGCCTGCCTCAGCCTCCTGGAGCACGCTGCCTGCTGCTTCCTACGCCTCAGAGCCCACCATGCTCATGAAGACAGGGGTCCCTCTGGCTCCAGTGATGGGTCCTGCTGATCTGGTTCCTGTGCACTGATTCCCACCTCCTTGTCATCCTCCGTCACCCTGTGAGTACTTCCTACACCAACATCTCCTTCCCCATCCCCAGCTTACTTCAACATGTCCCAGGCCTGGCTGGGACATGTTTTGCCGGGAACCACTTCCTCCTCCCCATTGTCCTGCCAGTTCATGACATTGGGTTTCCTCTCTCTGGAAGCACTGGACAGGAAGCATGAACGGTGGAAGCCCTACCTTCACAGAGGCCTATGAGCAGGCTCTGGACATTGGATTTGTGTGCCCTACATTTTTCAGAGGTACAGGGGGCAGTTACAGAGTTTATGTATGTGTGTTGGGGTACACATGTCTCCTTCCCTGTGCAGGCAGCTCCTCTGATTCATAGAGGTCCGGAGCCATGAGGAGGAATGACCAGTGGGCATAGTTCCAGCTCTCCCTGCATGTGCAAGTGCACATTCCTTGTGGCAAGTATGTGAAGGCACAGGGCTTTTATGTGTATTATCTAGCATGAATGTAAAAACGATGGCCACTTGTCACGAGGGCTGTTTTGCTACCTCTGGGCAGTATGTCTCTATCCTGCTGTGAGCTTCCCATTGGCACCTGGTTGGTCATGGTGGGAAATAAAATAGTGGATTAGAAGAGTCCTTGGTCTGATCCCCCAGGGCTCTCCTTCGGTCTGCAATTCATTGATAGGCAGAACAATTTAGTGTGATGCAAACTGGCACAGAAAAGCAGGTAAACGGTGGCCACTGCCCCTTGAGAATGTGGAACGAGCATCCATTAGAATTGTTTCAAGCTTTTCCACTGCCATCATAATTTAAGTAATAGAAGTTTAAGTGTTATGCAACATTATATAATACGTTATAGTTTTTAAGAAAATGTCATGTTCAGGTTTGCATTGTATTATGTTATGTCTCTAATGCAATATAATTTGAGACATAATTTTAAGGTAGGTTTGCTTAGGAGAAGCAAGCTTGTACAGTGGTGAATTTTATTTTATTTTATTTTATTTACCCAAGAAACAGTGGATGCATGATTTTTAGGTGCAGGCTGTAGCCATGGACATGCTATGTGATCTGATGGTGAATTTGGGGTGACCTAATGTAAAAATCCTGAAGATCTATGGGCTTTTACCTCCCCCTCCCAGGCAGCCTCCTTTATTGCTAGTGTCCCTTACCTCACTTCTGATCAGCGGCTTTGTTTCAATACCCCCTTCCCTCTTTCAAAAGAAAAAAGAAAAAAAGCATGATCTGCTTTTTGCCCCTGGGCAATTCGGCTCCAGGGACCACGCATTCGCTCCATAAGACACAGACATTCCCCCTTACTTTTTAGGAAGAAAAAAGTGCGTCTTATTGAGCAAAAAATATGGTATATACTGCCTTTCGTCATAACATTTCAGGGCAGAATATTGGATGGTAGCGTGCAATACACCCTGTACAAGTGGGAAACTTCAGGCTGGAGATGAGGAGGATGAATGTGGACCTCCAGGCTTCTCCATCTGGGCTTGGAACTTTCCCCAGGTTCCACCTCTCTTTGGTCCTGCTTCCCATCCTGGCCATTTTTGGCTGGCTAGAATGTGTCATTGAACTCTGATAATGGCTTTTTCTGCCCTTGCTGGAGGATACAGAGGAGTGAGTGTTTATGCAAACTAGCCTACTATACAAAGGTAAATTCTCATTGGCGGCTTCGCCTACTTTTACCTCTGGCTTCGCCTACCATGTGGCCACTGGAAGTTGCTCAGAAGGGAAGGCGGCCCTCGGGCTGAATAAAGGAAAGAGAGAAAACATCTCCCAGACAGAGCCAAGCTTTCAATAAGATCCCATATATGCCTCATTGTTTGGTGTGTGTGTGTGTTTAAAAAAAGTTTTGAGTTATTAGTTCAGCAAAACAGAGACGTATGATGCACAGTAAATTAAATCTGGGTAGGAATCTAAGGAAACTGCCATAGTTGGTTTGCTTCTTCCAAGTGGTGAACCCTCCTCACCAATCTAGAAGAAAAGAGATTTATGAAAATGTGTTCCTCCCCACCCTGTTCCCCACTGCTGGTCAGCCTGAAATCTATCACCCGGCAGGAGGCCTTGCCACACATCTGACTTCCTTTCTTTGAGGGAAATTCAGGGCCGTGGGCCCCAGGAACCCCTCTCAGGTGTGCAGGCGGCCACATAGTGCAATTTGATTCTTCATTAAAAAGAGCCCCGCCGAGGTGTCTTAAGTACAGAGCATCCTACGAGGAGCGAGCCTGCTGAATTGCTCTCCCTCTAATATCCGTCCATTTAACTGGTATAAAGCAACTCCCCCTTGGCTATGTACTCCCTTGAAGTCTCACAAGGAGCCTCGCTAAAGAGGCATAGGTAAATATTTTACACAGTGCAGAGTGAATTAGGAGCGCAACCACCATTAGGCAGAGCTGGAGTGGTGCAGTTGATTTCCTCCCACCCCCCGCTATACTAAGCTCAAAATGGATCCCATGGTACACAGAGTCTCCAGTCCCACGTGCCACCTTGCAAAGAAGGTGCAGTTCAATTTCATTTAATATTGCATATGTTTCCATTAGCATGAGTCAATTGCTCTCCATTCTCGGTTTAAGGCTCCCCCCTTTCCTCTCTGTTATAGCTCTGCTGTTAAGAGGCTGCCAGTCCACCCTACCCTTCTGTGCTCTGATGATATAATGCTGTGGCACCCTGGATCCCATTGTTTTCAAATCTCATATCCATATTGCAGATGGGCTGGTGCTGAGGTGCCTCTCTGTACCAGATTTTCTAGAAAACAGATATCTGTATCATATTTTTTAGAGGGGAGGGAGAGACTTTCCTAAGCATATTGCCCAAATGGAATTAGGATAATATTTTAGGCTAGAAGGATGGCTCTTAAGCACTGGGAGAACATTGACTTGGATGATAGCCTCTTGTGGACTCCTGGGGAAACAGGCAAGATGACCTGGACTTGGGGGGGGGGGAGATGAGTAGGTCAAAACTCCCTCTTCTGCAGACTCTCCAAGCATTCCTTTACTATGTGAGTTCATTAGGGACGCGGGTGGCTCTGTGATCTAAACCGCTGAGCTTCCTGGGCTTGCCGATCGGTGGGTTGGCAGTTCGAATCCCCATGACGGGGTGAGCTCCCATTGCTCTATCCCAGCTCCTGCCAACCTAGCAGTTTGAAAGCACACCAGTACAAGTAGATAAATAGGTACCGCTGTGGCGGGAAGGTAAACGGTGTTTTCGTACGCTCTACTTTCCTTCACAGTGTTCCATTGCGCCAGGAACGGTTTAGTTCTGCTGGCCATATGACCTAGAAAACTGACTGTGGACAAACGCCAGCTCCCTCGGCCTGAAAGCGAGATGAGCGCCACAACCCCATAGTTGCCTTTGACTGGACTTAACTGCCCAGGGGTCCTTTACCTTTACCTTATGCAAGTTCATTGTTAAAAGAAGCCTTTGTCATGCAGGTTACATTTCCTTCTGTCTGGTTCTACCTTATATTTGTGACTTATGTTCTAGTGGCCAAACTAGGTGTAACACTGGAGTTCCACCTGAAATTGGAGGATCTCTCTTTAAAGAAACAACAACAACATCTCTGTGTGGTGGTGATTCTGATTGGGACTGTAGTGTGAGAGATTAATCATTTCTGCTTCTACTCCCCACCGCCCCAAAATGCCCCTCTGAAGCTGCTGTTTGCCCTGCAAGGGAAAACATACATGTTTATTCAACTTGGCACCAAGTTGCTTTTATGGGGGTTTCCAGAACTCTCTGGAGCAGATCTGGAGGTGGCATGGGGCACATGTGGAGGGAGAAAGTCTTGTTGCACTAGCACTAATCTTTTGCACTAGTGCAAAAAGTTGTTGTACATACATGCGAGGCTTTTTTTCAGCCAGAACTGTCTGGTACTCAGTTATGGCACCTCTCAGGTGGATGCCATTGCCACATGGCATGGGGCACATGTGGAGGGAGAAAGTCTTGTTGCACTAGCACTAATCTTTTGCGCTAGTGCAAAAAGTTGTTGTACATACATGCGAGGCTTTTTTTCAGCCAGAACTGTCTGGTACTCAGTTCTGGCACCTCTCAGGTGGATGCCATTGCCATTCTAAGAGAATGGTGGAGGTGTTCATGGTGAACTCTGGCACCTCTACTTCTAAAAAACAGCACTGTCCCCGACATTGTGGTTAGCTTGTGGCTCTCCAGACTACAACTCCCATCATCCCTGATTAACGGTCCTGCTGGCTGGGGTTGATGGAAATTGGGGTGCAGCAACAACCAGGGAGCTATAGCTCCCCTCCTTGGTGGGTTGGTTTGATTTTTGCTCTGAAGTCCTTCATGTACGAAGTAATGTTGTTGTTTAGTCATTTAGTCGTGTCCGACTGCTCATGACCCCATGAACCAGAACACGCCAGGCACTCCTGTCTTCCACTGCCTCCCACAGTTTGGTCAAACTCATGCTGGTCGCTTATAGAACACTGTCCAACCATCTCGTCCTCTGTCGTCCCCTTCTCCTTGTGCCCTCCATCTTTCCCAACATCAGGGTCTTTTCCAGGGAGTCTTCTCTTCTCATGAGGTGGCCAAAGTATTGGAGCCTCAGCTTCAGGATCTGTCCTTCCAGTGAGCACTCAGGGCTGATTTCCTTCAGAATGGATAGGTTTGATCTTCTTGCAGTCCATGGGACTCTCAAGAGTCTCCTCCAGTACCATAATCCAAAAGCACCAATAACCTACTTTAAAAAGTCCACTTCTAGAATACCTACCCTCTCTGCAACAAAGAAGGTGTAGGCACTCAGCTTCTAGAAAAAAATAGCACTGCATATATGTATGATACGTATCTGCCCCTCTCTTGGCAAATAGCTCTTGGTGGGGTTGATTGTGACTGGAAAAACGGCAGGGGGACAGTGCCAACTCCCCCTTCCCAAAGCATTGCCATTTCAATCAGAATTGTTGGTTTTCCCTTGCGACTGCTGTTACCTTAATGACAGATCTCCCATGCCATGTGTATTTTCGCCCTAGGAGAGGATGAAAACACTTACAGATTCTTTTTGTGACCGGATTACATAAACATCATTAATAAAGCAGTGTAGTCCAAATGAGGTGAAACCAAAGCCATGTTTACATTCTTAGCACATCTAAAGGAAAATATATCGCCCTGTTTTTGCTTGTCGGGTTGTTCCATCCCTTAGTGTATGTGAGTGTTTTTTTTAAAAAAAACACACACACGCTATTTTAAATTTTCTTTTAAATATGAAGATGTTTTCAACAGGAGTACTAAGCAGCTGAATGCAGAATGTGGTGAAGGAGCCAGAGACATATTATTATGGGGATAGTGGGAGGTTTTTTTTCCAGGAGGGGAGCCTTCTCCCCCACCGCAGCAAGGAGCAAACGAATTACAAAGCAATCACACAATTCTATGGCTTCTGTGGCACAATGTTCATTCAGAATTAATCCGCTAACCCAGAAATATTACCTTGGGTTAAGAACTTTGCTTCAGGATGAGAACAGAAATCGTGCTCCGGTGGCGCGGCAGCAGCAGGAGGCTCCATTAGCTAAAGTGGTGCTTCAGGTTAAGAACAGTTTCAGGTTAAGAACGGACCCCCAGAACGAATTAAGTTCTTAACCCGAGGTACCACTGTAGTTCTTTATCTTTTTGACATCTGATGGGAGGGCGTTCCACAGGGCGGGCGCCACCACTGAGAAGGCCCTCTGCCTGGTTCCCTGTTAGTTACCAAAGCAGGGAGGGGAAGCAAACTCTTCTGTTGAAACACTGGAGATATTTTCATAAGTGAAGAACACCTTTCACTTGGAAACATTTCAACGGTAAATGCTGCTCATTCAGCAACAGAAGCAAAATAAAACAATTTTGGCAATGCATATTCTCAGTGATGTAGGTTTTTCATCCTAACAGACTCGGGAATTGCAGAAGCCGGTTTAAGCTTTATTTGTGAAAAGTTCAATACACTGGACCTTAGACCCACATAGTAGCAATAATCTGCCAATCTATTTGCTCCTAGCGCCCTCAGGAAACCCCCTCCCATTCAATCTGGAGACCTCTGCATTTACCAATCCGCATTTCATCTCTATTCCCAGCTCAGGAGTTCATAAATGAATGACAGAGTGGATCATAGCTGGCCATCTGCTAAGAATTGCCTTCATTTCTCTGCTGCCTTGCACACATGTTTGCGAGTGACCTAATCTAACTGCGAAGATTTGTCAGTCTTTCGAGGTTCTAATTCCTTGAGAACCTGATCTGACATGATCTTGATTTCCTTCCATAACTTTACCCCCCACTCTTGGGAAATTTATGTCTGCTTTGGATTTTTATCTCAGACCTTTTGCGAACAAGAAAGTAAAAGATGTATGTAATTCCCCCCCCCCCCAAGCTTTCTTTGGTCAGCAAATTACTCTGAGCATCTCTTGGAAGTCCTGCTGCCACTTTCGCTGACCTCCTATTTCTTATATTAAGGTCTTGAAACATTTTAGCCTAGGTGGAAATCTCCTCCTTATTCCTTGCCCTTAATTTTCTACAGTTTCCATTTAAGCTTTCTCCTTTCCTGTCTGCACTACATTAGAATCTTTACATTTCCCCCCTTCGCCTGTCGTTGTGCTTGACGTGTGTGTGTGTGTGTGTGTGTGTGTGTGTTTCTCTCCCCTTTTTCACTTCTTCGTTGCTTCTAAGTGCTGGTAATTCAGTACTGCAGGTGTCACTATTTCCTCTGACTCTGTGTCCTCCTGAACCATGGCCCCTGAATGATGTTAAGGGGAATAGTGACACTTTCTCAAGAAAAACTGAAACTGGGGTCCTGAACCATTTGCGTTCATTAAAAAATCTCCCAATACGTTTTTCAAGAATAGGTATTTTTAACCCTGTGCCCTGGCAAAATTCCAGCATGGGTGATTACATCCTGTCTACCTGAATCCCCTTGCATTTCAGACACACTAATTTTCGAAGTCTGTCTTAATTCGCACTATGCCACTGCCAATGGCTGTTAAATATTGGCCTGTATTGTTCCCCTGAGTAGCGGAATCCGTGTGTGTGTGTGTGTGTGTGTGTGTGTGTGCCTGTGTTTCATTTTACTAATTTTATACTATATTACGAAATAGTTTAGATGAAAGACAATTTGAAGAATTATATTATAAAATTCAAAACATTAATTTTTGTAAATAGATTTTTCTAAAACTTTGGGGGTGTTTGTGTGTGTGTGTGTGCTATATTATGTATAACCTTTATAACAGCATGAATTTGGTGAGAGCCCTTTCCTTGATTCATAGACACATGTAGTAATTTTCAAAGTATGGGTTTTTTGAAGCTTATCATCTTTATTTCATTATTTCATGATCATTACAGTCTTGTCAGAAGTGCCTCATCTGTGCTTACTTGCTATTTGGGAAGATCCAGAATGAGACCAATAGCTTCAAAATGGGTCATAATCCCCACTTGGGACTTCTGTACAAAATAATTAATTCCACAGTAACAAACCTTCGAATCGTCTCAACCTCAGTGGTTTCAACAATCAACAGCTTAGTCTGTTGTGTGTGGAGGTCCCCAAGCCACCCCTCAAAATAATTCACAAATCACACGTAGTTTTAGTTTAAGGATTTTGGCACCATTTTGTCCACAACTTTATTAAAATACAAAATCTGTGAGTGGTTGCTTAGGCATTGGTTATGACTATCTGTCCCCCCGCCTGGGACAGAACTGACTATCCGAACTCCATCAGACGCCAGTGAAGTGAAAACAATGTTGGGGATCAGTTGAGCTGAGCAACAGTCCCTCACCGCTCACCCAACCAGCTCCCCAAGGCTTGCCAGCCCTGGTCCCATTTCAGGGATTGGACGGAATCGTGGCAAGCCCCAGGATTCCTTTAACAGAATTCCCTTCCAGCACCACTGGAGGGGCAGGCACAGCCTATCCTGACCATCACCAATTTTTATAACCAATGCCTAACCGCAACCTTACAAGGGAAAAACATCTGGCTAATCAAGATCATTGAGAAAATTTCTGTCACCTCTTTGGGACAATTGACTTTATCAGCAGCACAAACATCAGCATCTTAAAGAGAACTAGATGCTTCAAGAGACATGGAGCTGCAATCAAAAGATCAACTTTTGATTTGCGAATTTGAGTAGTTTTGTTTCTAATTTTTTTAAGAGGATTGCTTTTTTCTCATTGGGTGCATAAATGCCAACCAGAATTACTTTCTCTCCCTGAATTTTAATTTGTATTATTAAGATTCTACCTTTCTCGTCCTTTTGGACCAATTTGGGTTCAAGGCACTGCACAGAAATTCTAAGGAAACAAAGAATTCGGCGCAGTTTGGAAATCAGTGATTAGAATCAGGGCAGTTTCAAAATTTTGTCTCTGCCATCTTGATTCAAAATGGCGTCCAACTGCATCCAAACATGGATGAAATCCGGCTCCTTGATCTTGGGAGCTATCATGCAGAGCATATAAAGCATTTGAGCTCCTTGAAGGAAAAGTGAGATATAAATATAAGACATAAGTAAATCGTGCCTCTTGTAAAATTTATTTCTGCCCTCAGAGTAATTTCACATTTGACATTTTGCTAATGGGTGTGCATGGGTGTAGAAAGAAAATACGTGTACACGGTTGTGCAATTATCTATGTCTGCCTCACCCTGTTAATACAGTGAGATGCCACAATGTGCATCAAATGTGCAATGCATGTATGCATAGCAACTCACACAATACATTATTCTGCACAGTGCAATACACAACTCATAACTTATGGCAATCTGTGATACAACAACAACAACAACAACAACAAACACATTGACTCTGACTTAAATTTCATAGATTTCAAATATCCAAGACTAGGAGATCACAGCAAAAGGAGAGATAGAGATAGAGAGTGCTTTTTTTCCTAAAAAAAAGTTTAGGGGTACTCTCACTTTCCTACTCATATTGAAATACTACCCCTTAATGAGGCCAAACCTAGATTCACAAAATGCGTACCCCTCCATCCCTCCAGAAAAAAGCACTGGATATAGATGATATAGATATAGATATAGATATAGATATAATCTTCATGCTCTAAGTTCAGCATAAAATGGAGATTGCAGCTGGCGAAAGGCAGTGAATGCAGAACGTATCAAATTCCTGGTAACTTTGACATATATGAAATCTGAACATTTTTATTAATAAAAAAATAATAAATTAGTTAATTAAATTTATTAGTAACTCCCCCCCCAAGTAACTGAAAACGACTTACAGTAAGAAAATAAATAACTCATGAAAAACAGCATAAAACTAAAATAGAGGCACATCTAAAACATATATATAGATATAGATATAGACATGTGTGTGTGTGTGTGTGTGTGTGTGTGTGTGTGTGTGTGTTAATTAAAATGGACAGTGTTCTCGAAGCCACAAACATGAGTCTGACCAAACTGCGGGAGGCAGTGGAAGACAGAAGTGCCTGGCGTGCTCTGGTCCATGGGGTCACGAAGAGTCGGGCACGACTAAACGACTAAACAACAACAACAAATATATTAAAAAGCAGGACGGAAACCTCCCACAGACAATTAAAAGCCAAAGGCTTTGCAGAAAAGAAGCACCTTTGCCTGGATTCTAAAGATAAGTAATGATGGCACCATGTGGCTCCCTGAAGAGAGAGTTCCATCAGCAGGGAGCCACTACCGAGAAGGCCCTGTTTTCATTCCGACACCCTTTGTGGCTCCCTTGGAGGGAGTGCTAAATCTCTTTAAACTGAATTTAATTTTTTGAATACATTTATCATAGTATAGCTTTATTATGTAATTTATACATTTATGATGGGAGCTTAAAATGCCTCTTTGCACCTTTATAAGAGCAATGTACCATGTAAATGCAGCGTGCCCCATCTAGTGCTCCAAAGGGTCTCTTGCTACACACAGAAAGCTTCCATGAAAATGGGATTTCCCCATTACTTTCAGTGTGAAGAATATACAATGCGTGTTCTCACTATTGAAGTAAAAGAAGCCCCTGCGTTTGTGGAATTCATGCGCACCTGAACAGATTGTGCAGAAAGTATTCTAACTGAACTCACAAATCCCACTAACCAAAACTATCGTTACTAGGATATAAGTGCTGTTCATTTCAATGGAACTTGCTGCTGGGATAGGAAATAATAATTTTTATTTATACCCCACCCTCCCCAGCCAGAGCCAGGCTCAGGGCGGCGAACACCAGTAAAATTACAGTAAAAACATAATGGGGGGGACCAATTTAAAATACAGGTTAAAATGCAATCTAAAATGCAGCCTCATTTTAAAAGTAGCCCATAGATCAAAACCATAAGGGGAGGGAAACATAAGGGTCAGACTGAGTCCAGACCAAAGGCCAGGCGGAACAGCTCTGTCTTGCAAGCCCTGCGGAAAGATGTCAAGTCCCGCAGGGCCCTAATATTTTGGGCCAGAGCGTTCCACCAAGTCGGGGCCAGCACTGAAAAGGCCCTGGCCCTAGTTGAGACGAATCTAACCACCTTGCGACTTGGGACCTCCAAAATGTTGTCATTTGTGGACCTTAAGGTCCTCTGAGGGGCATTTCTCTGATGAAAATAGGGATGCCCTATTCTATTGTTGTTGTTGTTATTATTACACCCTGTCCATCTGACTGGGCTGCCCCAGCTACTCTTGGCAGCTTCCAACACATAAAAACACAGTAAGACATTAAAAATTTAAAAAATCTTCCCTATACAGAGCTGCCTTCAAGTGTTTTCTAAAGGCTGTATAATTACGTATCTCCTTGGCTCAGGGGTCACATGACTCTATACCCTCCAACCGTTCTCTGATGAAAAGAGGAACATCCTAAGGAAAAACGGGACATTCCAGGATCAAATCAGAAACTGGGATGGCTTCTGTAAATCTGGGACAGTCCCTGAAAAATAAGGACACTTGGAGGCTCTGATAGGACCGTGCCTATATTTTTATCTTCAATATGCTTTTAGGTCAGCATGTAAACGGGTACACAACCGAAGTGCTGACTTTCAAAAGCAGCACTCTATAAGTAGCTGAAGTAGAAAGATGAGTGATGTGATTAAGTTGACACTGAAAACAACCACTGAGCCAACAGCTTGAGTTTCAAGTAAAACTTCTCACTTCTCTCCAGAGTTCATTTGCAAAAGGCCCCTTCCTGGGACCTTCAATAAGGGTTTAAAAATAGTGAGCCACCATGCCTTTGCATGATGCTTCCATGACCCTTAAATACCCATTTTTCAACACCTGCGTGTCTGTTGAGAAGATGTTTATGCACGGGATGGTGGGAGCAGATGCAGCGTCTAGACTTCTTTTACGCCACGAGGCATCGTATTACGTCCGATGTGTCTGCATGCAGACAAGCAAAGGTGCAAGATTTAAAATAGAACATGAGTGGAAATCTAAGAATGGGTTATTATTTCAGATCGATAGTTTTCCAGTGATTTAATGAATCATATTGTTATGAGTTTGGAGGAGGCGGAAACCCCTTCAGCCCAAGAAATTAATGAACGTCCGGATCTAGCAAATATTTGGGGTATCGAAGGGGGAAATGCAGGCTACAGCCATTCTCCTGGGTGTAGAACATTGCAAACTAGCTTGGCTGGATTAGTTGGAGGTCAGTCATTATGAAGTAATAATAATAATAATAATAATTTATTATTTGTACCCCGCCCATCTGGCTGGGTTTCCCCAGCCACTCTGGGCGGCTTCCATAAAAACCAGAAATACACTAAAATATCACAGATTAAAAACTTCCCTGAACAGGGCTGCCTTAAGATGTCTTCTGAATGTCAGGTAGTTATTTATCACTTTGACATCTGATGGGAGGGTGTTCCACAGGGCGGGTGCCACTACCGAGAAGGCCCTCTGCCTGGTTCCCTGTAGCTTTGCTTCTTGTAATGAGGGAACCGCCAGAAGGCACTCGGAGCCGGACCTCAGCGTCCGGGCAGAACGATGGGGGTGGAGACGCTCCTTCAGGTATACTGGGCCGAGGCCGTTTAGGGCTTTAAAGGTCAACACCAGCACTTTGAATTGTGCTCGGAAACGTACTGGGAGCCAATGTAGGTCTTTCAAGACCGGTGTTATGTGGTCTCGGCGGCCGCTCCCAGTCACCAGTCTAGCTGCCGCATTCTGGATTAGTTGTAGTTTCCGAGTCACCTTCAAAGGTAGCCCCACGTAGAGCGCATTGCAGTAGTCCAAGCGGGAGATAACTAGAGCATGCACCACTCTGGCGAGACAGTCCGCGGGCAGGTTGGGTCTCAGCCTGCGTACCAGGTGGAGTTGGTAAACAGCTGCCCTGGATACAGAATTGACCTGCGCCTCCATGGACAGCTGTGAGTCCAAAATGACTCCCAGGCTGCGCACCTGGTCCTTCAGGGGCACAGTTACCCTATTCAGGACCAGGGAGTCCTCCACACCAGCCCGCCCCCTGTCCCCCAAAAACAGTACTTCTGTCTTGTCAGGATTCAACCTCAATCCATTAGCCGCCATCCATCCTCCAACCGCCTCCAGGCACTCACACAGGACCTTCACCGCCTTCACTGGTTCTGATTTGAAAGAGAGGTAGAGCTGGGTATCATCTGCATATTGATGGACACCCAGTCCAAACCCCCTGATGATCTCTCCCAGCGGCTTCATATAGATGTTAAAAAGCATGGGGGAGAGGACAGAACCCTGAGGCACCCCACAAGTGAGGGCCCAGGGGTCTGAACACTCATCCCCCACCACCACTTTCTGAACACGGCCCAGGAGGAAGGAGCGAAACCACTGTATAACAGTGCCCCCAGCTCCCAGCCCCTCTAGACGGTCCAGAAGGATGTTATGGTCGATTGTATCAAAGGCCGCTGAGAGATCCAGCAGAACTAGGAAACAACTCTCACCTTTGTCCCTAGCTCGCCGGAGATCATCAACCAGCGTGACCAAGGCAGTTTCAGTCCCATTATGAGGCCTGAACCCCAATTGGAAGGGATCCAAATGGTCCGCATCCTCCAGGCGTGCCTGGAGTTGTTCAGCAACCACGCGCTCAATCACCTTGCCCAAGAATGGAAGATTTGAGACTGGGCGATAGTTGGCCATACTGGCCGGGTCTAAAGATGGTTTTTTAAGAAGCGGTTTAATGACCGCCTCTTTCAGCGGATCTGGGAATGTTCCCTCACAGAGGGAAGCATTCACCACCCCGCAGAGCCCATCGCCCAGCCCTTCCCGGCTTGCTTTTATTAGCCAGGATGGGCAAGGATCCAGGAGACAGGTGGTTGGTTTTACGCATCCAAGCAGCCTGTCCACATCCTCGGGGGTAATGGATTGAAATTGATTCCATGCAACTTGACCAGACAGAGCTCTAGCACTCTCCCGCCCCAGCCCTGCTCCCACGGTGGTGTCTAGCTCCTTCCGAATATGAGTGATTTTATCTGCAAAAAACTTTGCAAAATCGTTGCAGGAGATCTTGGGGTCTTTACAAAGCCCCGGTGGTAAAGGTGGTTCCGTTAAATTACGAACCACTTGAAAAAGTCTCCTGCTACTATTTTCTGCAGATGCAATAGAGGCGGTGAAGAAAGTCTTCTTCGCCGTCGCTATCGCCACTTGGTAGGCTCGACGTTGAGCTCTAACCTGTGTCCGGTCAGATTCGGAGTGAGTTTTTTGCCACCGACACTCTAGCTGTCTCAGCGATTGTTTCATCGCCCTCAGCTCCGAAGAAAACCACGGAGCTGTCTGGGCTCCATGCAATCGGAGAGGGCGCTTCGGAGCCAGACAGTCGATAGCCCTGGTTAACTCCGCATTCCAGCGGGCCACCAGGGAATCAGCTGAAAGGTCATCAACATGGGATAAAGCATCCCCTACCACTCTCTGGAAACCATTTGGATCCATTAAGTGGCGGGGGCGGGCCATCCGAATTGGTCCCACCTCCCTGCAGAGGGGAAGGGTCGCGGAGAAGTCCAGTTGCACCAGGAAGTGATCTGACCATGGCACTTCTTTTGTTTCACTTTTACTTAGTGTCAGATCACCAACATCCGTAGAGGTAAACACCAGGTCCAAGGCATGTCCACGGCTATGGGTTGGGCCAAATGAAGCAACCATTAAACCCCTGTGTTGCAAACAATTATCTGTAATATCCAAGGCAACATAACCTTATGACCACTGCTCCATAGCTATTGTTGTTATACAATTCCATTCACTGTATAGATAGGTTTATGAAGCATTTCTGTATCCTTCTGCTGTGCTGAAGAAGAATTCCACGAAACAGTGGGTATATCCGGAATCACTGCTCACTACGTCTGCTTGTGGACCACTTTGGCAGCACTGGATGTCATAAAACAAAGCTTTACGGCTTGTTTTCAGAAGATAAGAATCTGTGTATAAGATAACCCACAATTTTTAACATAATTTTTAAATACAAAAGCCTCATCTTATACATGGAAAAATATGGTATCTTAAAGTCACTACCATAGAAGCCAACTCCTAGGGGCCGAGGGGGCTTCAGCCATCCCAATAAAATATTTGAGGGAGCCAGTCCCCTCCCCAAAGAGCTGATGGGCAATGCCATTCAAATGCACTGCATCATGTGATCAATTATGTGGGGCGGGGCTTACCTGTCCCCCCAATATGTTATTCAAGTTGGCACCTCTGGTCACTACAGTCTTCCCCACATCTTTATTATTATTATTATTATTATTATTATTATTATTATTATTATTATTATTAAATAATAATACCCCTGTCTGGGCGGCTTACAGCATATAGAAACATAAACATCAGACATTAACTCAGTCTCCCCTTGTCTGCAATTGTTATGAAAGGGGCTTGTAGGTAGGTAAGAAACCTGACAATTTTTTATTATTATAAATTTTATTAGTTTTTTAAACAATAATTAAACATATTTATATCTTATAAAAAATTTGAATTCCATCAATCACATCTGAAAATTTTCCAGTCTATTCACTTAATTTACATTTCTTACTTTTAGTATTACATTTAAATCTCATAACTATTATCTCTATTCTTTCTCTACTTTGCAATATTTCATATATTTCTCCTTACAAAACTTCTTGTAGTCCTACTAGCGTAATTTGTTGATTACAGTTGCTCTTCAAATAGTTTGTATATTTCTTCCAATCTTCTGTAAATCTCTGGTCCCCCAGGTTTCGAATCCTTCCTTTCATTTTATCCAGTTCTGCGTAGTCCATTAATTTTGTCTGCCATTCTTCTTTTGTCGGAATTTCTTCTTGCTTCCAAGAAACCTCCCAAATTGCAACAACTTTCCTGTCCGGATTTTCACTGTTTGAAATAGGGCAACCCTAGGGTAAAAGGTAAAGAGACCCCTGACCATTAGGTCCAGTCGTGGCCGACTCTGGGGTTGTGGTGCTCATCTCGCTTTATTGGCCAAGGGAGCCGGCGTACAGCTTCCGGGTCATGTGGCCAGCATGACTAAGCCACTTCTGGCGAACCAGAGCAGAGCACGAAAACGCCGTTTACCTTCCCGCCGGAGCGGTACCTTTATCTACTTGCACTTTGAGGTGCTTTCGAACTGCTAGGTTGGCAGGAGCAGGGACCGAGCAACGGGAGCTCACCCCACTGTGGGGATTCGAACCGCCGACCTTCTGTTCGGCAAGTCCTAGGCTCTGTGGTTTAACCCACAGCGCCACCCGCGTCCCTAGGGCAACCCTAGCAGAACCGAAAAGATGCTCAGCTCTGACTGAAGCCAGACCATTTCTGCGCTGCTGCTGTAGGAACCAGAATCTCTGCCTTCATTCTGGTCTATTAGAGGGGGAATCACTTGGTACCTGTGCTGGGTATGCCTGCTCCTCTTCCACAAGCAGGACCCCAAGCTGTCTTGTTAACACTAGATGTGTAGCTGTGTGATGATGATGATGATGATGATGATAAATGCATATGTGATGCTTTGCTGCTTGCACTGTGATCAAGTAGCAAACTGCAGTGTCTATATGAAACAGCCTCTCTTTCTCTCCTCACACAGGCTCCGAGGATTTCAAAATAAACAAATAAGTAAGTAAAAATAAATACATAAATAAATCATACTTGAGTCTGGACTGGCTGATAAATAATAAAACAAAAAAGAACCTCTTGATAAAGAATTTAATAATAAGGCAGGCTACGGCTGAATAACATCACTGGAGACGGACTTAGGCCCTATCTGCAGTTATACTAAGCATCGTCATGCCACTTTGAACTGTCATGGCTTCCCCCGGAAGAATCTTGGGGTCTGTAGTTTGTTAAGGGTGGTGAGAGTTGTAGGAGATCCCTGTTCCTCTTGCAGAGTTGGGAAGAAGGATTGACTGTGAAACCATTCTTACAGAAATGGATGAATCATCAGGGCTGAGAGTGGCCGGGGAAACACAGCCAGGGGTGTGTGTATTATTATTATTATTATTACTATTATTTCAGTGTGATTGTTGCCCCACATTTCCTCCAACAAGCAGCACACACAAAGACCCTGTGAGGTGCCTTAATTTTTTTCCCATTGACACGTAACAAGCTTCACTGATAAGCAATGAATCTGGTTCTCCCTGGTCCCTGGTTTATTGACTAAGCTACAGTAATTCATTTGTTCAATGTGTGTGCATATATGCATCTGAGGCTAAAAACACAAAAAGCTCAGGAGTGCCATAAACATAACCTCCTCTCTCCTCCATCCCTGACATACATTGTTTAGAAGCATATAAAAATATGTCTGCTCTGGTTGACCTTTTTGAAGGGTGCTCTCAAAAGAGGTGACATTTTCAATATGCAGTTACTGGAATTGTTAATAAAGGGTTTGGTCTTAAATATTTTTTTTTTCCTGCTAATGAAAGAGTGAAGGGAGAAAGCCTAATGAGTACAATGTCATCTAGGTAAGATGGGAAGGGAATGCATCAGGTTTTTTTTTATTATTATTATTTTACTGTGGGCCCACCAAATTTGCACTTCCACGACCAAATGGGGGAACCAAAGCACATCTCTCTTTCAAAATCACACTGCTCCAGTGATATAAACAGAAAGGAATGTAAGCTTTTTTATATGCAACAGCAGCAGCAACAATATTATTGGCCCAAAAATGGAAGCAAGAAGAATTACCGACGATCAAAGAATGGAGGATGAAGTTAATGGACTATGCAGAATTAGATAAATTAACAGGAAGGATTCGAAACCAGCGGGACCAGAAATTCACGGAAGACTGGAGTAAATTTACAGACTATTTGAAAAGTATTTGTGAAGACCAGACAATGTTTGTAGGTTTGCAAGAAGTTTTGTGAGGAGTATTATTGGAATTATTACAAAAATGGATAAAGGGGAGGATGATTTGTTAAGAGATTTAGAGGTAATATAAAATTGAGAAATGCAGAAGAAATGATTACAACGGTGGATTTTCAAAGGTGCTGATGGAAGTCTAAAAAGATTGTATAAGTGATAAAGTGTGGTACATTTTATATATTAAAATCAGTAAAAATTATATTTAAAAAACAAAAAAAAATCACACTGCTCCAAATATTGGGGTGCATTTCTCCAACCAAATAATGCATACAAAAATGTGTGTGTGTGTGTGGAACTTCTTGCAAAAATGTGCCCGTTAATGGAAATAATATGCAAAGATGCATAGTATTAGGGCAACATTACTTGCAAATATGGACCGTATTTTCTGTGTATAACACACCCCTATGTATAAGACAACCCCTATTTTTTTGGACTGCAAGAAACATTTTTTTTTTTGGCGGGGGAGATTGCCCAGAGTTGTTGAGCTGCCATAAACAGCCCACCCAATTGCTGCAGCCACAGCCAATCGTCATCAAGTCTTGCCGCAGAAACCAATCACAAGCCCATTCGCCGCTGCCTTTCTCCTGCTGGCTGCTGCTACCAATCGCCCATCCCCCTCTGCTATCCATGTATAAGATGACACGCAATTTTGCCTCTTAATTCTAAGGAAAAAATATCGTCTTATACATGGGAAAATGCGGTATATATACATGAATGCAAAAATGAGAATGGCCACAAAATTGCGTGCGGATTTTTCATGGAGATGTAAAAAAAAGAAAAACAAATCTCAAACCGTTGTAGAAATGGGGCGACCAAAAGACTAGAAAAATGAGAAACTGAAATTTACAGAGCAGCCCATCCCTAAGGTGATATTCATTAAGAGTGCTTCTGAGAACAGTAACAAACAAATCCAGAAGGGGGGGAAACTCTTCAAGGGAAGTGATTTGGAGAAAGTGGTCCACTTCACATAGGAGCCGAAAAAGAGAGTTTCCTTGTGGTTGGAAGCCTCCAGCTGGAATCAGTTGCTGCTGCCAATTGCTTTCACCCTCCAAAACTGTGAAATTTATCTTTTGCATAACTCGGGTGGGGAGAGAACACTAGAGAGAAGGGTGTCACAGCACTGCTCCTATATCCTCAATCCCCTCTCTGACACTTAATTAATTGTATCTCCCCTTTACCTCAAAGTGGTGCACATAGTTTACTGTTGCAACCACTCTATGAGGTAGGTGAGGCTGACAGGTAGCGACTGGCACAAGGTCACCTAGTGAGCTTTGCGGCTGAGAGGTGATTCGAACCCGGGTCTCACAGTCCTAGTCTGACATCCTAACCAATCCACTGACATCCATCCCACTGGGTCTCTCAGTACATCATAAAAAAGCCCCACACTGCCAGAGGGTGAACAGGATGGAGGGGGGTGGGATCATAGAACTGTAGAATTGGAAGGGACCTAAAGGGATCATCTCTTCAAACCCCTTGCAATCCAAGAATCTCAACTAGATTACCCATGACAGGTGGCCCTCCAACTTCTGCTTAAAAACATCCAAGGAAGAAGAGTTTGCCATCTCTCATGGGAGTCTTTTCTACTGTCAAGCAGGTCTTACTGTCAGAAAGCTATTCCTGATGTTGACTCAGAATCTATTTTCTTGTAACTTGAATCCGTAGGTTGGGGTCCTAACCTCCAGAGCAAGAGAAAACAAGCTTGTCCTGTCCTCCATGTGACAGCCATTGAGATATTTTTTTAAATGTATTTTTATTAAAGATTTTCTTGATTTACAAAGGTATGTGCAATGTCTCTGTCTCGTATTCCCCCCCCCCCATGTAACACTTTTTTTTTTACAATTCAGTTTCATTTGTTGAGACATTAGGAAGAATAGGGGGAAAGAGGTGGAGGGGGGAAATATGAGTGGGGTTGGGGTTGGGCGGTGATGTTTCTATTTGACTTAATATATGTGGGGTTTGGTGTCAGCGTTGCTTGTGCAGGTTCTCTGCTCTTCACTTGTGTTCCTTTGGTGGTGAGAGAGGTTGGGGTTGGCCTAGGGTGTGGCTGTCCATTTGTGGTTGGCTGTGGTGGTCTTTGTTTTCATGTGTGAGTGGGGTGGGTCCCCAAACCATTCCTCATTGGGCTTGGTTTCCAGACCCTCGATCATCTTGGTTACCGTCTTCTTCACACGTTGCAGCTTGTCCATATCCTTCTTAAATTGTGGACACAGTGTTCAGAAAAGAGGCAGAATAGAGCGGTACTATTACTTCCCTTGATCGGGACAGTAGACTTCTGTCCCGAGAACAGCATTCGCTTTTTCAGCTGCTGCATCACACTGTTGTGATGTTAAGCTTGTCATCTGTCATCTCCAGTTAAGAACCTAAGAAATGTTCTGCTGGATCAGGGCAATGATCCCATCTAGTCCAGGGTCCTGTTCTCACAGTGGCTGATCAGATGATAATGATGATTTATTTATACCCCACCCATCTGGCTGGGTTTCCCCAGCCACTCTGGGTGGCTCCCAACAGAATATGAGAAACACAATAAAACATCAAACATTACAAACTTCCTAAATAGGGCTGCCTTCAGATGTCCTCTAAAAGTCAAATATTTATTTATTTCCTTGACATCTGACGGGAGGGCGTTCCACAGGGTGGGTGCCACCACCGAGAAGGCCTTCTGCCTGGTTCCCTGTAGCTTCACTTCTTGCAGTGAGGGAACCACCAGAAGGCCCTCGAAGGAGGACCTCAGTGTCCAGGCTGAACCATGGGGGTGGTGACGCTCCTTCAGGTATCCTGGGCTGAGGCCGTTTAGGGCTTTAAAGATCAGCACCAACACTTTGAATTGTGCTCAGAAACGTACTGGGAGCCAATGTAGGTCTCATAGATGCCTATGAGAAACCCTCAAGTAGCATCTGACCTGACCACAGCAACACTCCCTGTGTTTGCAATTCCCAGCCACTGGCATTCAAAGGCATTCTGTCAATTGTAGCACCTGTCCATAACTGTTATCAAACAATTCATGATCGTTACTGGATCTCCTTCACTACAGACCTGGGCTTAGCCCCAGTGAAATCAATGTGAATGGAGCCCTCTTTAAGTGGCATTGTGTTCAATGTAAGGGTGGCACATTTTACTTTTTCTAGAGAGTGTCCGACTTGTTGCTTTGTTATTTTTAAATAATAAACCTGATGTGGAAGTTGCATGAGAAGCAATTGTGTCATTCTTCTAAAAGGACACAATTCTGCATTGGCACAGAAATTCTTTTTGGGAGTGGACTGGCTCAAGATAATATAGAGGCCTTGCTGGGGTGTGGAAAGATTTCTAGCCACCTCCATTTGAGGTGACTGTAATTAAAAATGGCCCTTGGTCTCTTTTTATGACTTCCTTGGTATTCTCAATAGCTATCTTGTTGTGTGACAGGAGTTTACAGCCTTAACTTCACCAGGCAAGGACCAGTGAAGTAAAATTAGTCATGTATGTAAATTATAATCACGCTGAATAGTTGTATGTGCTCATTTAGCCATTTTAACCGTGTGTGATGTTATCCTCTCAGCAGGACTAATAAGCATTAGCCATAATGAGGTCAGTGAGTCAGTCAGGCATTATCATGGGATTTAATTGGGACACTGGTCTCTGCTGAAGTGAAAATTAATAACTTTTGTCAATGTTCTGGTGAAATGTTCTGTCTTATTAAACTACGAGGGTCAATTAGAATGCATTATGTAATAAAGTCCCCAGCAGCAGAAATCAAATTGAGTTATACCACAGTCATTATTCCAGGCCGGTTGCGTCTGAAAATGGAAAAAAACCAGAGTGCCATATGGAAGGGTCGGGTTGTATTTACAGGCCTGGCATGTTAAGGCTTCAACAAGAAGGAAACAATTAAATGTAATGCGCAAATAAACCAGAGTGCCATGTTTGCGTGCCAATAGCTTCCTACAGGCTGCGCACGGTCAGATGTGACTAGGCAGAATGGTACTTGTTTAATAAGCCTGATTTCAGTTCTTCGAAAGAGCTCCATCCCTGTGGATCACTTCTGTGACTGAAAATCTGGGACACACCTGGAAGTTTGATCCCCAGCACATTGGCTCGTACAAATAAATAACGGTTGATTGTACGACGATTAAGGCACAAAATTGCTTTTTATTAAAGTGCCATTATACGGGTACAACAAATTAACAAACTTTAAAGCGCGTTTTAACAGCCTCCAATATTCCCTGTTCAGCCATGTTTCCCGGCACTTCAAAACGGGCAGCATATTGTTAGGGAGTTATAAAGTCTTTGCTGGTGCTGGCATCTGAATGTAGCACAGCCAGCCAGCTAGTAAGTGGAACAAGAGGAATATGAGCGCTGTTTCTCAGCGATTGTGACAAGCTCAGATGTTAGGCTTCCCTCTCTCTCTCTCCCCCCCCATCCCTTTAGAAGAAGGTGAGCACAAGCACAGCAGACAGGCAGCGTGGGGCTGAATTGCTCTTTAAACATTCCACAGAACGCCTCTGCTATTACAGCACAAAGACTGAAGGCACGCGTTTTCATCTCCATGTGATAGGACAACGCCGGCGCGCAGTTTCTCTACGTCGACATAGTCGTCCTGTGATGTTTAGCTGCCATATTGTATAAGGTTGCCAAAGCAGTTAGGAATCACCGCAGGAACTGCTTTCCACAGGGCTTAGCTGCTCAGAAATGTAATGCAGCCGGAAGCAGAGCAGAGCACACATGAAAAGTGATGGTCGGGACACAGAGACGTTGTTTTAGTTAAAGCCAGTTAAAAACCAGCGGGTTCTCCCCCACCTTTGTCCCCTCCAAAGCAAGACTTTGGAAGCTGAACCCGGCCGTGTCTGTCGGTTATAAAAAGGGGATGAAATAGTTGAGTGTGTGGCAGTTATTCCAACCCCAAATGTACATACTAACCAAATGTATTAGTGTTTCCAAGACCCATCATGTTATAGGTGTGCTTGGGGAATTGAAATTCCTGGTACGAATTGATCTCATCTGTACTACCCAGACTAAGTGCAGATTGAAATGCTCTCTCTGGTCACATCCACACTATGCATTTAAAGTACACGGTTGTCGCCCCCAAGAATCCTGGGAGCTGTAGTTTACCTCTCAAAACTACAATTCCCAGCACCCTTAAAGGTAAAGAGACCCTGACCATTAGGTCCAGTTGTGACCGACTCTGGGGTTGCGGCGCTCATCTCGCTTTATTGGCCGAGGGAGCTGGCGTACAGCTTCCGGGTCATGGGGCCAGCATGACTAAGCCACTTCTGGCGAACCAGAACAGCGTATGGAAACGCCGTTTACCTTCCCGCCAGAGTGGTACCTATTTATCTACTTGCACTTTGATGTGCTTTCAAACTGCTAGGTTGGCAGGAGCAGGAACTGAGCAACGGGAGCTCACCCTGTCGCGGGGATTCGAACCGCCGACCTTCTGATCGACAAGTCCTAGGCTCTGTGGTTTAACCCACAGCACCACCCGCATCCCCCCCCACACCCTTAACAAGCTACAATTTCCAGGATTCTTTGAGGGAAAACAATGTGTTTCAAATGTGTGTTGAATGTATGGCTTGGATGTTCTGATGCCGCTTTTGGCTAGAAAATAGTATCTATCTACCATCTATCTACTGTCTGTATCTATCTATCTATCTATCTATCTATCATCTATCTATCTATCTATCATCTATCTATCATCTATCTATTAACTATCTATCTATCTATCATTTATCTATCTATCATCTATATCTATCATCTATCTATCTATCTGTCATCTATCTATCTATCTATCTATCTATCTATCTATCTATCTATCTATCTATCATCTAACTCTGTCTATCATCTATATCTATCTATCATCTAGCTATCTATAATGCATATTTTGAGAGAAGATATATTTACAAATTCATATTTTGGAGAAAATATTTAAATGCATATTTAAATGTTTTTTAAAAAATAATAATAATTGCAGATTAATGCAGAAATGGGCAGCATAGATTCATGATATGCCAAAACTGATACGGACCAGAAATAGAGACCAGATTCACCCATCTCTAGGATTTTGTGCAGCTGTGCATATATAAAATGGTAATATATATTAAAAAAACTACGATTCCAATTGCATATAAAAGAGATCCTTCCACACATGGATATAGCCATATATATAAATGCAAAAATATAGAGATGTAGCTGAAATCCTGAAACACTAATGCACATCATTTCCACATAGGTGAACATATTTGGCACGGTCCCTTATAGACAGATATGACCATCATTTACCATTTGAAAGTAATTAATGCTGCATCATTAGGAGCCTTCCCAGCCTAGGGAATAGTCTTCATACCACGGCAATGTTAATTACTTTCAGATGGCAAGAACATGGATATTACTATATATTTACACACACACACACACATCCTCAGTTATATGCGCAGAAGTTCAGTGACGTACATCCAGACACCCCCAGACATTACACTTGCACACTTCCTATGGGTTTTCGAGTGTGGGAGGCACCAGAGCACTCAGCTCCACTTTGTGGTTTTCCCCTGGTTTCGTAATGGTGCCTGAAGACTAATGTCAGGGAATTTGTTGCTGTTGGAGAGAGCAAGTGGTCAGGAAAGTGCTGATTCTTTTCTGTTTTCTCAATGACAGTGTCTAGGATGAGGCCTTTGCCCAAGTCCAACGCCAGGGATTTTAGTACTGGTCCTTCCAGTGATGGTATTTTGGCAGATGTGGTTAATGTTAGCAAAGAAAAGTCCGTTTAACCAGTGAATGAGCAAAAAAGGGAAGGAGAGGGGGGTATATTATGTGGTGTAGCCTTTTATAGGAGAAAAATCTAATCATTTCTGAAACAATTTTTATAAGGAATAAAAATTGTGAAATCTCTTTGATGGTATTCAAAGAGACTTCTCCTTTTTTTTTCTTTTTTTTTACTCCGTGAGAAGGAACATTTTAAATTCTTAACTCTCCCAGTGTCACTGTTGCTTCTCTACCACCCAACTAAAACGATTTTAATTCCATTATTTAGAAGACCTTGGGAAGCAGAAGGATCAAACTGCAACATAATTAGACATTTCTAAGGTGGATTTGTTCCCTGGTAAGCAAGGAAGGTCTCTGTTCCAGCTCACACAGGGAAAGAATGATTCAGAAATAGGATGCAGGGCAAATAGTTCCCACCTTGTCATGACAGACCCTTCAAGCAGAATTTCTTCTTGACTGGCAAGAGGTATCATCTGCAGAAAAATCAATAGAGGGTTTTTCAGAAGTGTCTCTGAAGAGACCGATGAGGATGAACGCTCTTCAGGAGAAGTGCATTTCTTCACCCTCGGAAAACAAAGGGGCACTGGTATTTTTTAGGGCATTCTTTGTTTATTTCCACAGTGAAATATAGGGATGCTGGAGATATCGGTTCACATTTGAAGGCGAATCTACCTAATTCACCGTTTCCCAAACAATATGAGAACCAACATGCAACCATTCAGTGAAGTTCACACTTCTCTGAATTTTGCCCTGCCGTCTAGCCAAGTAATTGCATATAGGCGTGCATTAATCTGCATATATTAGTGAAAATACCATTTACAAACACATTAGGGAATACTGCTTTGCAGAGATGTGTATTTTAGGTAAGACTGCATGTGGACATGTGTCTTTTAGGAGAAATTTGCACTAAAATGCTGATGAATTTTTGTGAAGATATATGTTTGCTTTCTTTCAAAATTACAAACTGAGGTGGAATTGTGGAGAACTGAGCTTAAGACTGAAAAAAATGAGAAACTGGGAGCAGTCAAAATTGAAAGATCCACTTAGACCTTACAATAGATATCCAGTTTTGGATTCAACTTCTACCTAGGTAAATTTGATTCCCTGCATGGGGGAGAGAAGAGTTCTACATATAAGATAGAGTTTCATAGGGAAAGGATAGAAGGTTGACTTATTAGTGAGTTTCTTTCTTTCTTTCTTTCTTTCTTTCTTTCTTTCTTTCTTTCTTTCTTTCTTTCTTTCTTTCTTTCTTTCTTTCTTTCTTTCCGAACCGTGCAGAGAACAAGAGCAAGCAGCAGTAGCTGAACATCTGCTAGAAAATCCTGACTCGCCTGTTCAGCTGAGTTCAGCAGCAGCAGCAACAGCAGCAGAGTTGGCAGGTGTCAATATGTTTTAGCTGGAAATTGCTGAAGATGAACTCAAGATGTAAATCAGATAATCGAGACAGGTACAGATGCTTTTTTAAAAACAAAGACCCTTTCTGTCCATCTCCTTAGAGCTATTAAAATGTACATACCTTGGTCTGTATACGGTAAAACCAATGTTGCTCACATGTAATTGAAAGGCGCACATTACTAACAGAGGAACATTATGCGTTGCATTGAATGGCACCAGCTAGTGGGTGGTTTATGGGCTGAAGCTGGACAGCACAAGACTAAGCAGATTTACTTAGAATAGGTCACACAGATTTCAGTGGAATTTACTCCCTAGTAAGAGCGCTTACTATGGGACGCGGGTGGCGCTGTGGGTTAAACCACAGAGCCTAGGACTTGCCGATCAGAAGGTCAGCGGTTTGAATCCCCGCAACGGGATGAGCTCCCGTTGCTTGGTCCCTGCTCCTGCCAACCTAGCAGTTCGAAAGCACGTCAAAGTGCAAGTAGATAAATAGGTACCGCTCTGGCGGGAAGGTAAACGGCGTTTCCGTGTGCTACTCTGGTTCACCAGAAGTGGCTTAGTCATTCTGGCCACATGATCCAGAAGCTGTCTGCGGACAAACGCTGGCTCCCTCGGCCTATAGAGCAAGATGAGCGAGCAACCCCAGAGTCGTCTACGACTGGACCTAATGGTCAGGGATCCCTTTACCTTTACCTTTAAGAGTGCTTAGGGTCATAAACTAGCAGCACAGTCATAAACATGTTTAAGATGTACAGGCAACGGGACTTACTCCCAGGTAAGTGTATACCGATTGCAGCCTTAATCCTTTAACACTGTGTACAGAATAGCAGTACTGCGAAACTGATTAGGGTTTCATCAAGGCTTCAACCTTAGGAGAGATCTTAGTTTCCATCATGCTGAGAACTTTGGGAGTCTTTGCTTTTTCATTGTAGAAGTGGAAGCCCACGCCAGTCCTTGGGTGCAAAGTCGCTTAGAAGAAACTTTATGGATACCGCCCTCTTTCTAAAATTCCACCAGTAGGGGTTTCCCTCCTGTGTCTTAACCAGGAAAACAGTAGAAACCATTCCAACCATTAAAGAGTATGGTGGTCAAGATTGCAAGGTGCAATCTTCATAAATGTGGTCTCACATTCTAAGATAAATTCAATGATAATTTGACTCATGACTTGCTACTCTTTTAAATGGGACATGGGTGGCATTGTGGTCTAAACCACTGAGCCCTAGGGCTTGCCGATCAGAAGGTCAGCAGTTCGAATCCGTGCAACAGGGTGAGCTCCCATTGTTTGGTCCCTGCTCCTGCCCACCTAGCAGTTCAAAAGCATGTCAACGTGCAAGTAGATAAATAGGCACCACTCTGGTGGGAAAGTAAACACTGTTTCTGTGCGCTGCTCTGGTGTTGGTGCTCCATTGCGCCAGAAGCTGCTTAGTCATGCTGGCCGCATGACCCGGAAAAACTGTCTGCGGAGTGGAGAAACGCCGGCTCCCTCGGCCTGTAAAGTGAGGTGAGCACCGCAACCCCAGAATCGTTTGTGACTGGACTTAACTGTCGGGGGTCCCTTTACTCTTTTAAAAGCCAGTTCTCAAAATTCCACCCCCTTTCCCAACATTTGGCCACACTGGTGTAACCAAGAGGCAGAAGCCCAAGTAGGGCTGTGTGCAGATGAAAAAGTGAATCTCGGAGCATTTTATGTTTTCGTACCGTAAACCACCTTGTGACCATAAATCACTGGCAATGGGTGCCTTGGTCCTGGGGTGATGTAAGGTGAGCCAAATGCCTAGCTAGCCTAGCATCCTGTTCCCACTGTGGCCAAACAGATGTCTCTGGGAAGACCGCAAACAGGCTCACAGTGCAAAAATGCTCTCCCCACTTGCGAGTCCCTGCAGTTGCTAGGCAGAGGCAAACCACCTCTGGCAATAGCCGTAGAACACGGGAATATGCGCAGTGTATCACTATGTGCATGGAGATTAACTGCCCCCTAGGGTACTTGCAAGGGACGCGGGGGGCGCTGTGGGTTAAACCACAGAGCCTAGGACTTGCTGATCAGAAGGTCGGCGGTTCGAATCCCCGCGATGGGGTGAGCTCCCGTTGCTCGGTCCCGCTCCTGCCAACCTAGCAGTTCGGAAGCACATCAAAGTGCAAGTAGATAAATAGGTACCACTCCAGCGGGAAGGTAAACGGCATCTCCGTGCACTGGCTCTGGCTTGCCAAAAGCAGTTCAGTCATACTGGCCACATCACCCGGAAGCTGTATGCCGGCTCCCTCAGCCAATAAAGCGAGATGAGCACCGCAACCCCAGAGTCGGTCACGACTGGACCTAATGTTCAGGGGTCCCTTTACCTTTACCTAGGGTACGTGCAATGGACCACCCCTCCCATCCTGTGCATAGCATGTCACAATGGTATCCATGTAACATTCGGATGGTATAAAAAAGGAAACACATGAATTTGTCTACAAAAGTGTGTTCGTGCTCCGGTGTGAATGTTAGGTAACAAGTTTGGCACGATTGTCAGTGGGAGTGTGCCTGTATGTTGTACACTGCGCACATATGAGCCACAGGGCTACAAAGGACTAATATTATGGCAAATGTTCCCCCAGTACACCACTAGCATTTCTGGCAGGCATATTTAAAGCTTAGCAACTCTGGGTTTTTCACCATTTGCTTAGTACTTTTCCCAGCTCTGCTGGCTTCACCATCTTTCCCTCTGTACCCTCTTTGAGCCGCAACGTAGCCGACAAGCTCTGGACAGCAGGACAGCTCGATCCAATAAATCTGAGACCTGTCTAGGTGCTTCATTTATCAAGAGGCCTAATTTACCCAGGCCCTTTAGACTAATTGCAGATTTGCAAAAAATGCTGAGAGTGTAGAACAGTGCATCGTGAATGTCCCTTGCCATATTTCTGCTAATGTGTTTCATCTGGAGTACATAAAGAGACAGGGATGCTGATTTTAGACACAGCACTTTGGGGCTAATCCAGTTAAATGATTATCCCTAAAAATGTGCAGTGATGTCATTTTCCCTATAGGACTCTGCTGGTTGCCTTGTTTGCTTTGTTGTGAGAAATATGTGATTCTCAGCTCGTTTTCTGTGTACTTGATATTCACGCTTAATCCCTCCCCTCTCCACTCCTAAATCGTTGCACTTCTGTCTCTCATTCCCTGGTCTCCTTCAGTGTCAGCCCCATTGTCTTCAAAGCTGTTCCTGGTGTCATACATTGCATACCTTCCAACATTTCTCCAATGAAAATAAGGACGTCCTATTCCATCATCATCATCATCATCATCATCATCATCATCATTTTATTAGTTATACCCCATCCATCTGACTGGGTTGCCCCAGCCATGCTGGGCAGCTTCCAACATATAAAAAAACATAATGAAACATTAAACATTAACAAGCTTCCCTACACAAGGCTGCCTTCAGATGTCTTCTAAAGGTTGTCTAGTTACTTATCTCCTTGGCTCGGAAGTGACATAACTCCATCCTCTCCAACACTCCTTTGATGAAAATAGGGATGTCCTAAGGAAAAGCGAGACGTTCCAGGATCAAATCAGAAACTGGGGTGGCTTCTGTAAATCCAGAACTGTCCCTAGAAAACAGGGACACTTGGATGGTCTACACACACTATTGAAGATCCATGAAGAAGAAGAAGAAGAAGAAGAAGAAGAAGAAGAAGAAGAAGAAGAAGAGTAGTAGTAGTAGTAGTAGTAGTAGTAGTAGTAGTAGTAGTAGTTTGGATTTGATATCCCGCCTTTCACTCCCCTACAGGAGTCTCAAAGCGGCTAACATTCTCCTTTCCCTTCCTCCCCCACAACAAACACCCTGTGAGGTGAGTGGGGCTGAGAGACTTCAGAGAAGTGTGACTAGCCCAAGGTCACCCAGCAGCTGCCTGTGGAGGAGCAGGGAAGCGAACCCGGTTCCCCAGATTACGAGTCCACCGCTCTTAACCACGACACCACACTGGCATTCCTTACTGTTTCCAATGCTCATCTCTAGTTTCTTCTCCAGCACTCCCTATTATTTTATATCTGTGTTATCTTGACTCCATCCCCAGTATTAATTTTACTGTCCTCATGGATGCTCATTGCGATTGCTTCTGAGATGCCGTGCATTGTCTTTCCTTCCTCAGACCAAGACCTTGCTAAAGTCCACTTAATTCTGCCCATCCAGCCAGCTAAAATGCTGATGTGCAGCCCTGCTGTTTTGAAATGAGACACTTCATCCTC
This sequence comes from Podarcis erhardii, assembly GCF_964252035.2. Classification (NCBI taxonomy): domain Eukaryota; kingdom Metazoa; phylum Chordata; class Lepidosauria; order Squamata; family Lacertidae; genus Podarcis; species Podarcis erhardii. The sequence goes on along the minus strand of NC_138515.1, from coordinate 13,702,436 downwards.
TTCTAGCAGGGGCTGTTGTACTAAACATCTGCTAACACTATGTAGCTCCAGCCTCCCATCCTTCCCCTGCCCCTTTCTTATGACACCCGCCCAGTATGCTCAGACATGCTGGTTCTTTACTTGAAGTCTGCTGCAGCAAGTGATGACTTGCATGTTTGAATGAGCCGTCCGCTAGAGACCTAACACCGGAGGAAGTATGTAAATATCTCTTCGCATCAGCTCAAATCCAACGTTTTGCAGTGGAATCAGTTCACATATTCTGCTGTGGCTCATCAAGTGTAGAGTAACGAAATGGAGAAATAAGGAGATCCATGAGTGAAGCACCCACTGAGACAGGTGTGCTTCTCCTATCTCAAAGCCCAAATCACTTACCTGTGAACCTATTGCACAGACTCTAAGCCAAACTGAAACCAGTACAAAGACTCCAGCACTGTATACGGATTCCATGCTTCATACATGTATAGATAGCAAATATATCTATCTCTTTCTTACGTAGGGCTGCCTCTAAAGACGGTTCGGAAACTTCAGCTAGTGCAGAATTCAGCGGCCGGGTTGCTCACCTGACCAAGACGGTTTGAGCATTTTACACTGCTCCTGGTCCAACTGCACCGGCTACCAATTAGTTTTTTGGGTCCAATTCAAAGTGCTGGTTGTGACCTATAAAGCCTTAAACAGCTCAGGACTGCAATACCTCAAGGACCACCTCTTTCCATGTGAACCTACCCGGACCCTGAGATCATCTTCTGAGGCTCTTCTTTGTGTGCCGCCTCCTCAAGAGGTCCGGAGGGTGGCAACATGAGAACGGGACCTTCTCTGCAGTGGCTCCCTGTCTGTGAAATGCTCTCCCCAGGGAAGTTTGCCTGGCACTTTCATTATACACCTTTAGGCACCAGGCAAAAACGTTCCTTTTTAACCAGGCCTTTGGTTGATCTTCTTGACATCCAACACCCTTTAAGCATGTGGCTTTTTTGGAGGGGGCGGGTTTATTGGGTTACTTTATATGTTGTGGTCTTGTTGTGAACCACCCTGAGACCTCTGGGTATAGGGCGGTGTATAAGTTGAATAAAATAAAATAAAATAAAATAAAATAAAATAAAATAAAATAAAATAAAATAAAATAAAATAAATACACGTGCAAACTCACTCGCAGACAAATGGTGCTTTCCCACCGTTACGGTGGGTTCCCACTTAGGTTATGACCTAAGCCTGGTCCTACACTGCAAGATCCCCAACCGCAAGCTAATTTTCTCCTTGCTGCAAGAAGCAACTTGCAAAGCAGTTCCCCAGACCCCTCTGCAATTACAGCTACACTGAGCATCTCCACCCCATAGTTATTTCCCCTTCTTCTGGCCCTTGGCAGCTGATGCATCACCTGTTTGCACATCTTGCCTCCTTCCCTTTCTGCTCATCTGTCAGTACAATCTTACTTGAGGATGGGTTTCCTCGAGAGGACAGTACATAACCTCATTCTTCTGTGTTGTGGCCATGTGATGATTTATTCCAAAAAAAGAAGCCTGCGTTGTGCACTGCCAGGGCGTGATAGTGGCTCAGTCTCTGGGTGTAAGGCAAGTTAAACATGGCTTTTGAACAAAATCAGTAACTGGGCAGGAATAGCCATGGTTTAGAATAGCCTCTAGTGGGCTCTGTGGGGAGAGTTCTTGTTCATGGTGGAACAAAAGGCTTCTGTCCTTTCTTGCCTGTGTTGGAATCTCAGAGTGATGTTCTGCTCTTTCCTTCTGCTCCATCTAAAAAAAAGTGCAACTGATGGACTGAGACAGTAGTGAGCGTTCTTATTCTTAAGAGGTTCCTACCTGGCCTTGTTTCATTTCACATTCGGAGCTGGTCCATGCCTTCAACAGCTGTGGCATGCACACACACACAGAAGCTAATAATAATAATAATAATAATAATAATAATAATAATAATAATAATAATAATAATATATTATTTATACCCCGCCCATCTGGCTGAGTTTCCCCAGCCACTCTGGGTGGCTTCCAATCAAGTGTTAAAAACAATACAGCATTAAATATTAAAAACTTCCCTGAACAGGGCTGCCTTCAGATGTCTTTTAAAGATAGGAAAGCTGCTTATTTCCTTCACATCTGAAGGGAGGGTGTTCCACAGGGCAGGCACCACTACCGAGAAGGCCCTCTGTCTGGTTCCCTGTAACCTCACTTCTCGCAATGAGGGAACCGCCAGAAGGCCCTCGGCGCTGGATTTCAGTGTCCGGGCTGAACGATGGGGGTGTTTATTTGTTTATTTTATTTTATTTATTAAATTTATATACCATCCTTCATTGTAAGATCTCAGGGTGGTTCACAGAATAAAATACAAGCAGCAAAACAACACCCACCCTTCCCACAGACACATTTGAAAGGCTATAGAAAGCCTTTGAAGACAACATTTCCAGAAAAGGCGCTTTTATTAAGTTAACAAACTAAAAGGAATTTCGGGGTAAACTTTTGGAGACTGTCCCAAAGAAGTGGGTGGGGTAGAAGGGGAATGAAAAGTGAAATTGCAGTGATCCAAAGGAGGTTACATCGTGGTGCTTTTGCATTCTGGAAGCGGCAGAGAAGTAATGAAACCTGGAAAACAGAGAAAAAAGAAGGAAATATGGAGCAATCTGAACCTGTCTCCTTATGATCTATCAATGTTTCATTAATTGACTTCCCACCCCCATTTCCACAGTGTTTTTACTCAGACCTTTTCTACCGCTTTATATCTTTATCTGTTACAAAATTTCTCTATTACGGTTATTTTATCATTTTTCTTCCGCTGCTTTTATCACGAACCCTCCCATGATTGCATTTGACTATTGTATAATCTTTTAATAGTCCACGAAAGGCCTCTGTTCTTCTATAAAAAGTTCATCATTCTGATCTCTAAGTTTTGCTCTCAGCTTTGCCATTTCTGCCTAGTCCATTACTTTCAAAATCCACTCTTCCTTCATTGGAACTTTCCCTTCTTTCCATTTCTGTGCATATAATATTCTAGCTGCTGTTGTCACATACAGAAATAGTTTGGTCATCTTCTTTGGAACATCCGTCCCTATTATACCTGTCATGGAACTGCCATCAGAACAGGGGCAGGAAACAGAGGGGCAGTTGTGTTACAGGGAGCCTCTGAAAATCTTGCGAAGCAGTTCCTCTTCCAGTGACGAGGACAACCCCACCTCCAGTGGGGAAGAGGGGAAAGGACCAGAGGATGCTGGTGGGAGCCTCAGCACCACTTCTGACAAAGCCAGCCAGGAGGGAAGCACGCCCCCTCCGGTGCCCACCCTGCGCAGAAGTCTAAAGCACAGAGAAGGAAGGAAAAGGCTGGGCGTAACGAGGCTTTTATGCTGGAGGAGGTCCAGGAAACAGGCACTCCCGGATTCTGCTAGCGATTGAGGCAGACATGAACTTTAGGGTTCTGCACTGTAAATAGTTTGCACCTAAATAAAACCTGTAAAAGACAGGTCAGACTCCTGCCTGGTTACTCGTGAGCAGCCACCCTTGACATCTGATAATACCTATAAGAAAAGCTTCTGGTCTTCTGGGAATAGCTTGTGCATTTTCTTCATTTCATTGTCTATCATTTCCCAAAAGCCTTTAGCTTTTTTTTTTTTTTTTACATGCCCACCACATATGAAAGAAGGACCCTTCTGTTTGCTTAGAGCAACCTTTCTGAACCTGGAACACCCCCCCCCCATATTTTGAACTACAACTCTTATCAGCTCCATACAGCATGGCTGCGCTAGATGGGCCTGTGGGAAGCTGTAGCCCAAAGCATGATGAGGGCGCTAGGTTCAGGAAGGATGTTGTATTTGACACTGAGCCAGGTTAACCAATGGTCTTAATTAAGGATGGTCTCCTCTGCTGAATACTCAGAAACCGTTATATAAATTTTAAGTATTTACTATTACTACTACTACAACAACAACTAATAATAATATCTGTTTTTCAAGGTAGATCCTAGTAGTATGTGTCACTACAGCTGTGGTCTACACCAATGAGCCTCTTGGGCTTGCCGATCAGAAGGTCAACAGTTCGAATCCCCATGCCGGGGTGAGCTCCTGTTGCTCTGTCCCAGCTCCTGCCAACCTAGCAGTTCAAAAGCACGCCAGTGCAAGTAGATAAATAGGTACCGCTGCAGTGGGAAGGTAAACCATGCACTCTGGTTTCCGTCATGGTGTGAGAAGCGGTTTAGTCCTGCTGGCCATGTGACCAGAAAACTGTCTGTGGGCAAATGCTGGCTCCCTCGGCCTGAAGTGAGCTGAGTGCTGCAACCCCATAGTCACCTTTGACTGGACTTAACCATCCAGGGGTCCTTTGCCTTTACCTTTTAATAGAATGGTACATAAAGTGGTCTTCTCATGGCCTTGTGGAATTTCTGCACTTGTGAGCTGTCACAGTTGCAAGGATGGGTACTGCCTGAAGCTGCCTGTTTCATTACTTCACTGATGGCTGGCTTTCCTAATTTGGATTTGGAGACAGTTCAGATCAGAGAAGACAAAGCACCAGGAAACCCTGATTTCCCCTGCCCCTTTCCCTGCAAAATAGCTGAAAATAGGCCTGTGATTAAGACAGCCTCAGGAATTTGGCACCACAAATATGTACCAATCTTAGCGAGACATTATTTCATTTTTCACATCAGCTTCTTGGTACATGCACAGGAATTTAGCTATTAAAAAGTGTTCTTACCAGGCACAGAATGATTCCATGACTTATCGTTGCTCGTTTATGTGGCAGCTTAATAGATAAAGTGCTTTAAAACTTCAACTTGCTTTCTCTCACAAAAAGTTCCACGAGGTTGGGCCCTTTTATCCCCAAGGTTTTGCAGATGATGAGCTGTGGCTGATGGACAGAAATCGAGGAGAAGAGCTCATCAAAGAGCATTCAGTGGATCTACAGCTGAGCTAAATGGCTTCTTGAGCATTCTGTAGTTGGTTATTTTTAGGACTAGTTTGTAAGCAACATAATTTAATGCATTCTTCCCCACCCTCTCCAGCAGAGCTGGCTCCAGGCTTTTTTTTTTTTTAGGGGGGCTGGCAAGGTAACCATTGTGCCCCGCCCCCTTCGGAGCTTACCTGGCAACAAAGGCTTTGGATCTGGGATACTGCCCATCATGCTTGGCAGGGGGTTGGACTCGATGGCCCTTTTGGTCTCTTCCAACTCTATGATTCTATTCTATGTTGACCGACCAGAGCACTTGTGGACATTGGGTGGATCTACACGCAGGGGGGGAAACGCTATAAATAAGTCATAAATTAAATCATTATAACAAAAAAACACTATGCAAAAATAACATAGAATTTTGGTTCTCTCCATCGCCATCTGGTGTTGCATGTTTTATAACATATTCAAAACGTTGGTTTCTTTTTTTTTTACTAATGTAGCTGAATCCATTGTGGGAAATGCAGTGTGGCAGTCTGCATCCCAAACCCAGCCAAGGAGATAAGTAACTATACAAGCTTTAGAAGACATCTGAAGGCAGAGCTGTATAGGGAAGTTTTTTATGTTTAATTTTCTTTTTTTAAAAACTATATGTTGGAAGTTGCGCAGGATGGCTGGGGCAACCCAGTCAGATGAGTGGGATTTAAATCATAAAGTTGTTGTTGATGATGATGTTGTTGTTGTTGGATAGGACATCCCTATTTTCATCAGAGAAATATTGGAGAGTATGCACTATTAAAGCACCGGTTGTTTCTTAGCCATATGATTCCTATGAACTGACAGGGTTAGAGCTTACTACTGCAATGCGCTCTATGTGTGGGGCTATCTTTGAAGGTGACCCAAAATCTACAACTAATCCAGAATGCGGCAGCTAGACTGGTGACTGGGAGCAGCCACCGATACCACACAACACTGATCTTGAAAGACCTGCATTGGCTCCCAGTACGTTTCCGAGCACAATTCAAAGTGTTGGTGCTGATCTTTAAAGCCCTAAATGGCCTCGGTCCAGTATACCCGAAGGAGCGTCTCCACCCCCATCATCCAGCCCAGACACTGAGGTCCAGCGCTGAGGGCCTTCTGGTGGTTCCCTCCCTGCGAGAAGTGAGGTTACAGCAAACCAGGCAGAGGGCCTTCTCAGTGTTGGTGCCTGCCCTGTGGAACGCCCTCCCATCAGATGTCAAGGAAATAAACAACTATCTGACTTTTAGAAAACATCTGAAGGCAGCCCTGTTTAGGGAAGTTTTTAATGTTTGAAGTTTTATTGTGTTTTAATACAGTGGTACCTTGGGTTAAGAACTTAATTCTTTCTGGAGGTCCGTTCTTAACCTGAAACTGTTCTTAACCTGAAGCACCACTTTAGCTAATGGGGCCTCCTGCTGCTGCCACACGATTTCTGTTCTCATCCTGAAGCAAAGTTCTTAACCCGAGGTACTATTTCTGGGTACACTATTAGTGGAGTCTGTAACCTGAAGCGTCTGTAACCCGAGGTACCACTGTATCCTGCTGGGAGCTGCCCAGGGTGGCTGGGGAAATCCAGCCAGATGGGTGGGTATAAATAATAATAATAATAATTATTATTATTATTATTAGAACTGAGGTGCTTTTAGCACACACTCACCCAACCTCAATCCTGCTTGTTTAGGCACACAACTGAAGTATATTCTAATTACCCGAAGTTGACAGTATTCCTTACAAATCTTTTGTCTCTCGCTTTCTTTCTTTCTGTTTGCCTGGATGCCGTACCGAAGGCAGGAGGGGTTGGCTCAATAACAGGCCTCTTTCGTCCTTCGGCTGCCTGGTGGGCACCGGAGAGCAGCAACACAGCGTGAGTTTTGCACTTCTCATTAGTGCTAAGGGGGGCAAAGAGGAATTAACATGACTGATTCCTTGAGCCCTACTCCAAATGACAAACCCTGACGGCTGTATAATTTGGATCTTACCTCTTCCAAGACTCTGACATGTACCTTCGCAACGGAAAAGGAGTGTTCTAGGGGGAGGCTGAAAACTAATGGCTGACATTTTGAGCACACGTGTGCATAGATCAAGATTATCCCACAAGGATACGTCAGAGAGAGGGGTAGTTTTTCCGTATTAACAGTGGCATTTGCTTTCTTCCCTACATCACTTCCCTCAGGCACCTCTGAACTCTGGGGGGGGGGGGGAATCAGGTGGGCCACTGAGTTTCTGAAAGCAATTTGCATCTCAGGGTTGTTGTTTTAAAGTGGTAAGATAATTGTGGCAATCTTAGAAAGGCTAAGTCATGCCTTGTCAGGAACAGAGGAAAATTAAACCCTGTCCTCATTTGACAAAGAGTTGGTGGTTTAAGTGTGAAAAGCTTTCCTCCGATTGGCAGGAGAAACAGCTCTCTGTGGCCAAATGATGCTGCTGAACTCCAGTGTGTACCCTTGCTTGGTTTAGTTTCTGCTCTTAGTGAATTATGTGTGTTTATACAGAAAACCACAGGAAGAAAAAAATGTGTGCCAGGCTAAATTAATCCCATTAACAGAATAATACACTCTGATTTCTGAATGGCGACGGAGTTTCTAAGAATGACAGATCAATCCACAAAACCTTTCTGCATCAATAACAGGACTACAGTGCCGTCATAGTTTCAATGAGATGGGAGGAGGAAGCCCAGTTGAACAACCTGCAACTTATTTCTGAGTGAACCTGCTTTGCATCAGGCTGAATTGTAACCATGTAACTTATTCAAACGATGGGTTTTGCATAGTGATTGTTATCATCGTGATAGCTGGGATATTTCTGAGCCAAACCAATGGATTCAAGTTACAAGAAAGGAGATTCCAATTAAACACCAGAAATTACTTTCTGATGGTAAGATCTGATCATCAGTGGAATGGTCTCCTCGGGAGTTGATGGACTCTCCTTCCTTGGATGCTTTTAAGCAGAGGTTGGGTGGCCATCTGTCATGGATTCTGTAGCTGAGATTCCTGCATCCCAGGGGGCTGGGTCCCTTCCAACTCTACAATTCTAAGATTTTCAAATTCTGTCTGTGATATTGCTTCTCACATAGTGGTCATACGGACTTGCTCATTCCTTAATATCTGTATAATGATCGCCGAAGAATTCATGCTTTTGAATTATGGTGCTGGAGGAGACTCTTGAGAGTCCAATGAACTGCAAGAAGATCAATCTGATCCATACTGAAGGAAATCAGCCCTGAGTGCTCACTGGAAGGACAGATCCTGAAGCTGAGACTCCAATACTTTGGCCACCTCATGAGAAGAGAAGACTCCCTGGAAAAGACCCTGATGTTGGGAAAGATGGAGGGCACAAGGAGAAGGGGACGATAGAGGATGAGATGGTTGGACAGTGTTCTCGAAGCTACCAGCATGAGTTTGACCAAACTGCTGGAGGCAGTGAAAGACAGGAGGGCCTGGCGTGCTCTGGTCCATGGGGTCACAAAGAGTCGGACCCGACTAAACGACTAAACAACAAGTAGTTCAACATTAGAAAATATATGATTGGTGGGTACCAGAATGTTGAGATGACAACTGTAGAAATTCTTCTTTTCAGAGGGCTGTATATGAATTTACAGGCTGCAAGGCTGCAAGGGAACCCAGCAAAACACAAAAGCAATTTACAGTGGTGCCCCGCAAGACGAATGCCTCGCAAGATGAAAAACCCGCTAGACGAAAGGGTTTTCCGTTTTTCGAGGCGCTTCGCAAGACGAATTTCCCTATGGGCTTGCTTCGCAAGATGAAAACGTCTTGCGAGTCTTGCAAGTTTTTTCCCTTTCCCCCCCTTTTTCTAAGCCGCTAAGCCGCTAATAGGGATGCTTCGCAAGACGAAAAAACCGCTAGACGAAGAGACTCGCGGAACGGATTATTTTCGTCTTGCGAGGCACCACTGTATATAGTTAAGACATTAAGGCTTAAAAATATTTGCTGCCATTCAAAAGGCAGGGATGCAGATGCTGAAGGTCATTGGCATAACTAAGGATCTTCGCCCACCAGTGCAAATCAGCATTGTAAAAGCATTCTTGTCTGAGGATTCATTGCCATAACTCTCCAGAAGTCGGAGTCTCTTTACAGTGTAGAAATGCAATTGGTTTTCTGGAGAGAGAGAGAGGGGGGGAGGGAAGAATATCCAAGGTAGAGAATGCATCGTTGTGCTTTAGAAGTTCGCAGCTTCAGACTGTAAGAAGTGCTTTGGCATTGAACTACTAACTTCTCAAAAAAGAAAATCATGATTTGGAGCCTCAAAGGAATTCTTCTGATGGACTCCTAAGGCTTTAAGCAACAAGGAGATTCATCCCCCCCACCCCCCAATAATGATTTCTTTACATAACAGATGATGAGCTGGAAAGATAGCCAGAAGCAATGAGTGAGTACACTTGCATTAACAGTATTACAAATATGCCTAACTTATACAAGGGGCAATTCACTGCAATTTTAAGATATTGTACAGATATACTTTATATCTAGACAACCACGTCTTTAGCTAATGTTATTGATTTCAGGAGTTACACTGACTGACATCTTCTGAGGTTCTGCCCTGAAGTATTTTTGGCATTAGGTTTTATTCCATTTAATCCAGTGCAAAACTTGGAATTTAATGAAATAATAATCAGCTCAGGTAATCAATTTGTTTTTGAACATCCCCCATGATTCTTCAAACTATGAAATTCCACTTGTTCTGGCTTTCGTCCACTGAGACAGATGCATTGTGGGAATAAGTGAACTTGAACGAGGCCTGTATAAAATTCACAGGAATCCATTGGCTTGAATGAAGATACACCATGTTTGCAACAAATCAGATAAGAACGTAGTTTTGACGAGCGGCATTTTGCAGTGGTGGAAAGCTCTCTTATTTTATTTTTTACAGAAGTGAAGTAGCATTCAAATGCAGTCCAAAGACCCTTTAAAAAATAAAAGTAAAATGACACACAAATGAAGAGCTTAATGTGCCAGTTGCAATCCTGTGCACATTTACATGGCAATAAGCGTTGAATTCAGCTGGATTTTTAAGAAACCATGGATAATTTTGGACAGCTGTTGGCTTTTTTTGTATGTCATTTTGACAAATACATGCATTTCTCATTTCTTGGCTGATGAACTGCATTGAAAAATTCAGAAATGTGTGAATTTTTAAGAGTTGCTGTGTTTTGGTTGCCATATTGATTTAGAAAGTGAAAATTAGGTAGGCTTGCCTTTAAATGTGAATGGAACCAATTTTCTTCCCTATCCTTAGCCCCTCAGCTGTGCCATCCTGGAGCTATCACAGCAAAAAGCACTCGGGGAAGGGGGCTGTCCCCACCTATAGCTCAGTTGGTTAGAGCGTGGTGCTGATAACACCAAGGTTGGAAGTTCGATCCCTGTATGGGAAATTTGCATACTTCTGCATTTCAGGGGGTTGGACTAGATGATCCTCAGGGCCCCTTCCATAGCTGTCAACGTTTCTCTTTTTTTAAGGGAAACTCCCTTATTTCGAATAGGATTCCTCACAAGAAACGGGAAAAGTTGACAGCTATGGTCCCTTCCAACTCTACAGTTCTACGATTTGACCCTGACAGCAGAAGCCAGTCCTCTGTGCCTCCTTGATATAGTTGCTCTGTAATTTGGGTGTGAGTCCCATTGAATTCCATGGCAATTACTTCCAAGTAAACATGCAGAGGATCAGATTATAAGTGATCAAACCCCCTCCCCCCCCAAGTATATACATATACATATATATTTAAAGTCATCTGTGGGAATTATTTTAATTAGATTCATCTGAAACATGCTTCGAGACCCTTCGATTCTCTCTGCTGAGCCTAATAATAAACAGATTTTTTCAAATGGACACAAGTATATTCTCATATCCTTCCGAAAGATGGCAACTGAAATTAAAGAGAGACGCTGCTTTAGCCAAAAAAACTTTAAAAGTGGAAGCCCACTGCACAGTCCCGAGGGAGCTCAAGAACACTAACTTTTGTTGTCCGTGAGAAGCAGGATCCTATCCCCTAATATTTGCCTCCTTCAAGTCTTAGTTCCAAACTGCCTCCTATTAAAGTCAGAGCTGGGGCCGTGCTGAAGCAAACCTTCTCGGCTGCATTACGAGCCAGTGTGAGTTCAAGAAAAGAATTCACTGCTCAAGGCCAAATAGGCTTCAAAGCTAACAATCCTCTGGAGTCGGTGTGAAAGTGTTGAAACTGTCAATGTCAACTTACACCGTGCATAGTGAGTGTAAAACTTCAATAATGACATCATGGTGGAAAGGACAAAGGGCACACACTACACAGAGAAGTGCCAGCGCTCCTCAAATCTTTGAAACCTTTAAGGATTTATCGGGCCTAACACTTCTACACATAGTCATTTGGGTCTTAGGCTGTACTGATTAAGGATTTAGCTTATTCAAAGGCTCCCTCTGATAGGAAGGATAGGAAGATTTCAGCAGTTCTATTGGATTCCATTACCTTGCACTTTAAAAAGAAAACACAGGAACTTGATCTCTTCCTTGCTTTCCCTTCTTCCTTTGGTGTCGATGCAGTGCTAGGGGTTTTCGGTGGTTATTCTTTCCTTCGTTTTGGTTCCTTCCTTTTCTCCCCCCCATTCCCCCCCTCCCCAAATATAACACCAGGGCAAAGTAGCAAATGGCTTTCCCAGCACTTAGCCTCTCCATACTCAGAACAAGGATCCCAGCAGAGTTTAACAAATTCCTTTGCAGCCTCCTGCAGTTTCTGACCAAACTCTTTTGTTTTTTGGCCTCATCGGGGCGGCTGCAGATACGGCTTTTATGAATCTATGTGGACGTGATTCAAAAAGGCAAAGTTCACCTCATCACAGCCAATGCTGGAAACAATTTTTGAGCGAGGCTGCCGTATGCGCGCTGGAATGTGAATTTATTAATTCGAGATGGATCCCGAAAATATCAGACGTTTTTAAGGGTGCTAAAATCCAGCTTGAAGCCAACTTTTGGGTGTTTGGAAACAAGAGCCAGAATAGGTTTGGGACTGTCTAGGTTTCCCCTCACCCCAGCCCCACAACAGATCCTGAGCAGGAGTGTTTTCATTGCTGTAGCCTTTGTTGGGACCTTAAGGGTGAGTAAATTATAGTCATCATTAAAAACATCATCATCAAAGAAGCTGGGATTACAGCAATAGTACCTTATGGCAAGACAAAACAAATTCCTTCCAGTAGCACCTTAAAGACCAACTAAGTCAGTTCTTGGTATGAGCTTTCGTGTGCATGCACACTTCTTCAGATACCTGAAGAAGTATCTGAAGAAGTGTGCATGCACACGAAAGCTCATACCAAGAACTGACTTAGTTGGTCTTTAAGGTGCTACTGGAAGGAATGTGTTTTGTTTTGACTATGGCAGACCAACACGGCTACCTATCTGTAACTGGACTTATGGCAAGAATTTGCTTCAAAGCTTGAGTGGTCCTTTAGCAAAGTGCTTTCTGGAGAGCACCTTCTGATGTCAATGGATCTATGTACTGTAAGTTTATCCTGGCAGCAAGACTGGATCTGGGAGTAGGTGGCACACTGATCTACACCCCAATACCAAAACAAAGCATGCACAACATGCTAACTCAGGCTTCCTCAACCTCGGCCCTCCAGATGTTTTGGGACTACAATTCCCAGCATCCCTGACCACTGGTCCTGCTAGCTAGGGATCATGGGAGTTGTAGGCCAAAAACATCTAGAGGTCCGAGGTTGAGGAAGCCTGTGCTAACGGAACATGCTAATTTTTACACATGCTAATTTATATATAATTTCCATACTTCAAATAGAAATATAATGTGTCTCATCACAGTAAAGACTATGACCAGGTGATCCATGCACCATTGTGTCTGCTGTCCCATTTCGGGGGGGGGGGAGTCAAAGCATTGTGGTCAAAGTGCACATTGGAAGGGGCATGCATAAGTTGGCCCCGCCCTGTTCTGCCCCTGCTTCCCCTTCATTTCCCATTTCTCCCTCTTCTGTGTCGAAAATGACCCGTGTTTGTTAAGAATGCTGAGAATTGTAGTTCTGTGAGGTCAGCTCCCTTGACAAACTACTGTTCCCAGGATTCTCTGGGGGGAAACCATGACTGTATGCTCTAAATGTATAGTGTGGGTGTGACCAAACTCATTTCTAATATAGGCTGAAGAGCAGGGTACAAATATTCTAAACAAACAAACTTTTTAGATCAAAAGGCTTAAACTTGTACTTTCCGATTAACTGGGGTACGGTCATAAGATCATTACCTTTAAAAAAAAAATATGCTGCTGGTTTTGAATTCAGAATTCTGCCAATATGTGAAGTCCATCAGTGGATGAGGTTCAAAACCAAATCGAGTACCTATCAAACTCCAGGCCAGCACAGGGCACTGAGTCTGGCGATACTCCTCATGGATGAAACCCAAAATTTCTTCTTCATATAAAGGCCACACCTGAGCCATTTCTAAATGAATCTAGGCAGAGTGTTCTCAAGAAGCATCTAGAAGCCATTATAGAGCAGTAAAACTAAACAATACACATGTATGTTAGGAAGACTGAAGGCTCCACCTGTATCTGTAACAGATTCTATTAACCACAGAGCCTAGGACTTGCCAATCAGAAGATCGGCAGTTCGAATCCCCATAACGGGGTGAGCTCCCGTTGCTCGGCCCCTGCTCCTGCCAACCTAGCAGTTTGAAAGCACCCCAAAGTGCAAGTAGATAAATAGGTACCGCTCTGGCAGGAAGGTAAACGGCGTTTCCGTGCACTGCTCTGGTTTGCCAGAAGCAGCTTAGTCATGCTGGCCACATGACCCAGAAGCTGTATGCCGGCTCCCTCAGCCAATAAAGCGAGATGAGTGCCGCAACCCCAGAGTCAGTCACAACTGGACCTAATGGTCAGGGGTCCCTTTACCTTTAAGTTTAATCTGACAAATTCATGGTGACATATGTTTGTGCCAGGAATAAGTAATACAAGGTATCTTAGATGACATAGAGAACCAAAGCCAAATTTAGCAGTAGACTTAAAACAGGGATGGGAGGACCTTCAGATGTTGTTGGACTCCAAGACCCAGGCCATTATCCCTGACCATTGGTCATTCTGGCTGAGACTCATGGGAGTTGGAGTCCAACAACATCTGGGAGGAGTACAGGTTCCCTATTCATTGGCTTTTTAAAAAATCAGCTTCTGTATTCCAGTCAAGTCAGGAAATAAACACGATCATAGTCTTATGCCAATGAACTGGGAGGAGGTAAGAAGGAAGAAACAGTATTATCTGGAACAGTTCTTATACATGATAAGTTGCATATTAATTCATCAAAAAGCACTGACCCTATAATGGGTGTAAGAAATACAATCCTTCTTGGAGCTCACTATAAAACTGCCAGAGGTTCCAAGTTGCACAGGTGGATAATTTCTAGTACTTCCTGCAAGGGCTTCTTCAAGGACAACTGTTCTGGCAGGAATAAGAACTTGGGTGTTCTGTGCCTATTTCAGTGGAAAAGACAGAGGAGTAAGTGAGGTCAGACACCCACATTCCTAACTTAGAGATGCAGATAGTAGGGACATCTTGACCTCCATAGACAAGCCACATTCCATTCTGTGCCCACTTGAGACGTCAAAACCTTTGCATTAGCTTTTATGAACCTAAATGCGTCTCTGCCTTCCCCCAGCAAAGAGTGGGACGCAGGGCTCTTTCCACAAGACCAGGCTGATGACTGTAAGTAATCAGAGGGTTGCACATTGTGTAACATCATTGCTGGCAAGGCTGCTGGTACTAATCAGAAGTGATGGCTGATCCCATTTAGAGGCAGGGAAGAGGCAAAGTATGGAGACTAGGACTCTTACATTCCAGCAGCCCCTCTCCAGGGAGCACTTGGAGATAGGGAAGATGGAGCCCTTGGATCTCTCAGCGCTTTCGTTGATGTTTTTTTAAGGCAACATCTACGTACAACAATTGTGAGCAGAATTGCCATTTTCCTATAAATTGCATCAAATGAGGAAATGGGCAAGGAGTGGAAAGATCTGTTTGCTGATTATCATCTATTCAGTATTCATAGAGCATATGTAACTGGCTGTCTAAAAACAGAAACAAAACCCCCAACCACAGATATATTACCCAACTTGGTTTTAGTGCATCTGACTCATTTATTCTGCATCTCTCATCTAAGCACCATTCCTAAGTGTTCCAAATTGACATGGAAGTTTCAATACTTTTTGTAGACATCCTTTTACTCATGGCAGTGTGATTTCTGAAGTTATCCTACCATTTGGCGAGCTCCAAGCGGAATCTGGTGTTTGTTTGTTTTCTAAGTGTTCTGCACATGTGCAGCTGGCAAGCCTGAAATACTATTTGTATGTCACGTCACAAGGAAAATGCATGTTGGGCCTTTTTCTTCAAGATCAGCACTTGCAAGGATCTCCTAACCAATGAAACGCAAAATCACATCAAGGTATGAATTAAGTTTTTTTCGTGCATCCAGAAGATAGAGTACACAAGATCCGTCCAGTGGGAAAATGTGAGATTTGAATGGAAAATAAAAGGTGGTGTAGAAATGCTAGCTCACACTTATCCTAAGAAATTTGCAGAATAGACAAGACAGGTGTTGCTTTTCATACCAGTGGCTGGAATTTTTGTGTGTGCAACCAAAGCATACCTTTCCCTCCACCAACCCAGTGCAGTATATATGCTCACACACAGTACAAGAACCTGTAAAATGTTCCCACTGGTTTACTCTGTGATGCAGAGTTTGCCTTCTGAAAAAGATACATCTCAACTTGGGGTGAATGGTTTACAAGTTATTGCTGATTTTCTGAGCTGCAAGCAATGTCACGTGTGTCAAGAAGCAAGCTCAGCTGTCTACGAACTCCACTTTGCGTCCTGACGCACAACCTTGCTTGCAGCTTAGAAAATCAGTAAACCATCTCCCTAAAGTGACACAAACCAGCTATATATGAAGAGAGGGAAACACCAGTATCTCTGGATAGTTGACCTATTTTACTCCTAGTGATGGAATGAGTCCACACGTCATGAAATTGATCCAGAATTGATGCAACATACAAGACCACATCCTTATGAGTGGTTTGGGAATTACTCGTATAGAACAACTTCCGAAGAGTATCACGAAATCAGTTAGAAGTTTAGCCTCAGCGGTGCTACTATTGTATTTTGTTGCTGTTGTCCTGAATAGGTAAAAATCCTCTGTATAGTTACAGGTAAAGCCTAAAGAGATTGTGGCCATATGGTTTCGCTCTTCCCCACTTTCCGTTCCAGCCACTGGCAAAGCAAAAGATTCTTGTTGTGCTTGTCCTTTTCTCACCGTAACCTTTGTCGCACAAATGAGGCTTCTCTATTCTTCACTCATTGCCCTCCGTGAAAGACAGCAATAGACTCCATACTCTGTAATTGGATTGACTGGCTGACTGATTCCTGTTCTTTTTTCCATTTTTACAGCCTTGGGAACCTGAGGGGGGTTGGGGAGGGGAGGGAAGAGAAAAGGTGGAACAGCCAGCCACTCAAAAATACAGAATATTTCAAAGGTTAAGGAGTACAGCGTACAACTTCTGTCTGTTACGGCCGACTGGGCTTTGAAATTCGGATGTCTTGTTTTCAATACCTCCTTACAATGATTGTCACAAGGATGACAATGGATGAGGAAGCTCAGGTCATTCTCATTAAGGACTTCACCGCCCGGGGTTTTCTTTTCGTTTCTCTACAGTATGCATAGAAGAGCTTTTGCCAGGCACATGCTGTATAGGTTTTCCCTCTATAGACTTCTGCCCGAGAATTGCATTATTGACTATAGCCTGAGCAGGGCTCAAATTAGAGAGTACACCAGTTATAATACTGTACTGCAGAAAGAGGCAAGTGTTGCATAGGGGTGTCTACTCTAGATGATGCTAAGTTTGACGCTCAATTTAACTGTTCTGATGGGTTTGTTCCATCTAGCTTTCCTTTTGCTTATTTTCCTTTTACTCATTTACCCTCCTCTGCCACTGTAATGAAAAGATCGGTAGAATCGTGGGCCACAAATTTGTACAGAGATGCTGCCGTTTTTATTGGCCTGTGCTTCCTGCATCCACCTTTGCTTCTTGTTTATTCTTCTGTAGCCTTCTGGTACCAACTCATAGTAGCAGAGTGAAGAGCTAAAGAAAAGAATTTTACCCATTCCCTTTCTGATAATAAGTACCCAGGTGTCAAAGAAGGCCCAAAAGGGAGTTTATGAGTCATGGCGGAGGTGAGAGCGTGTGTACAAATTCAACAGGGTTTTCTTTCTTTTTTGTTGTTGTTGCTATTTTGTTAATGTTTTGATATTGTTTTATAGATATGAATGCTGTCGTACTTTGTGAATCCTAAAATGTGATTTTTGGTGTAACTGTGGTGTTTATCTTATTTTCTAGTTGTTTTGTTAATAGTTTCACATAGATGGTCATTGTTTTATTTGGGATTGTTTTACTGATTATTTGTTAAATATTCTATACAATTTCACATTTGTGATGTTCCATTATGTTATTTTCATCATTTGTTTGTAAGCTGCTTTGTGATTTATTTGAATAAAAAGCAGCATAGAAAAAGAAACAATCAGTCAGTCTGTGGCAATTCTGATTCATTGACTCTGATACAACTTGTAAACTGCTTTGACTGGTTTTAATATTGCATTTTTACATTGTTGTAACCTCTCCTGGGACCTTATGGTGAAAGTTGGGCAAGAAATCTTGATGATGTTGATATAGAGTAGAATATAGAATACTGCATATCCTCCAACATTTCTCTGATGAAAATAGGAATGTCCTATTTAATAATAATAATAATAATAATAATAATAATAATAATAATAATAATACTGCTTGTGTAGCTAAGCTTAATTTATAATTTTGAATGGGGAGGGAGTCATTCCTTGGGTCTAGGGTGAGACTGACCATATTCTAGAGATGAGGGCTTGGCAAAATGTAGCTCCTTTACATTGATCTTTTATATCCACTGATCTCCAACAGGACACTGTTTCCCCAAGTTCACATGCAAGACATGAATTGCAGTACAGAAATTGGAGCATGTTGTGTAAAGTCTAAGAAGTACAATATCAGACCCTCCAAGTGTCCTTATTTTCTGATTTGATCCCGGAACTTCCCACTTTTCCTTAGAACATCCCTGTTTTCCTTGGAGACATGTTGGAGGGTATGGAATTCTACGACCTCCGAACCAAGGAGATAAGTAACCAAACCACCTTTAGAAGACATCTGAAGGCAGCCATGTATAGGGAAGCTTTTTTTAATGTTTAATGCTTTATTATGCTTTATATATGTTGGAAGCTGCCCAGAGTGGCTGGGGCAACCCAACCAGAAGGGCTGGGTATATATAATAAAATAATTGTTGTTGTTGTTAAGGGCGTCCCTATTTTTATCAAAGAAATGTTGGAAGGTATGTTAGTTAGTACTCATGCTAGTCCAACTGTTGCTCTGTCAAGGTTTTGCAATGGCCCCAGAAGAAAATAACCCTTCTCCACAGAAAAAGAGCTACTGCAATACGTCAAGGACCGCCTCTCTCCATATGAACATACCCGGACCCCGAGGTCATCTTCTGAGGTTCTTCTTTGTGTACTTCCTCCTCAAGAGGTCCGAAGGGTGGAAACATGAGAACAGGGCCTTCTCTGCAGTGGCTCCCC
Source organism: Podarcis erhardii (assembly GCF_964252035.2). Lineage (NCBI taxonomy): Eukaryota > Metazoa > Chordata > Lepidosauria > Squamata > Lacertidae > Podarcis > Podarcis erhardii. The sequence goes on along the minus strand of NC_138515.1, from coordinate 13,683,912 downwards.
ATCTGTGGAATGCTCTCCCCAGGGACGTTCGCCTGGCGCCTTCATTATACACCTTTAGACGCCAGGCAAAAACGTTCCTTTTTAACCAGGCCTTTGGTTGCCCTGATTTACATCCTATGCCCTTTTAAAATGTGCTGGGGGGGCGGGCTATTGGGTTGTTGTTGTTATTATTTTTATTATGTATTTTGTGGGTTTTTTTATCTTGATTTTATTCTGTGAACCGCCCTGAGACCCCGGGTATAGGGCGGTATATAAATTCTAACAACAACAACAGGAAGAAGAAGAAGAAGAAATCCAAGCCCAAGCCCAGGATGCAACTATTGTTCTTGGGGGAGAGACACCTCCTCTTGAGGCAGCTGGATAGTCTGCAGGGTTGGGACAATGGTGTTAATCATGGGTAAGCAAACTAAGGCCCGGGGGCCGGATCCAGCCCAATCGCCTTCTGAATCCAGCCCGCGGATGGTCTAGGAATCAGTGTGTTTTTACATGAGTAGAATGTGTGCTTTTATTTAAAATGCATCTCTCGGTTATTTGTGGGGCATAAGAATTTGTTCTTTTTTCTTCTTCTTCAAAATATAGTCTGGCCCCACACAAGGTCTGAGGGGCAGTGGACCGGCCCCCTGCTGAAAAAGTTTGCTGACCCCTGGTGTTGATGGTCATCTCCCCAAGATGTTCTCTAACAGAACATGTAAATGCCCTGTCGTATAGGCACTGTATACAAGGGGCCAAGGCCCTTTGGGCCCTCTCAATCTTTTTTTGAGGGGCCTGGGCCCCCCCCCTTGTTGAAGCTGAACATGGAGTCGGGTGTGGAGTGACGTGAGGACATCGCTTTGGGCCCTCTCAATGGACTTCGGCAGATGGCAGTTCTTTCTTTCTTGAGGCCATTCCCATTCATTTCAAGGGCCAAGCATGGAGTTCTCTTACTATGATGAAATATAATTGTGCCCATTTATGTTAAAATGCCTGGTTTTACTTTCGGTTTCATTAATTTTATACCTGTTTGTTTTTAGACTTTGATTTTACAGTGGTACCTCTGGTTGCGAATGGGATCCATTCTGGAGGCCCGTTCACAACATGAAAAGAGTGCAACCCGCAGCGGCACATCTGCGCACGGGTGGGTTGCGATTCACCACTTCTGCGCATGCGTGTGACGTCATTTTGTGCTTCTGCGCATGCGCGAGCTGCGAAACCCGGAAGTAACCCTTAGCAGTACTTCCGGGTCGCCACAGGACGTAACTTGAAAGAACGTAACATGAAGCAGACGTAACATAAGTTATGACTGTATTGGTATCTTGATGAATATTCTTGTTGTTTTATGTAATCCTCTCAGAGGTTGTTGATTAAGGGGTATATAAGTCCTGTTGGATAAACAAAGTAAGAGCACTTTGGCAAATCCCATTCATTAGTTACATAAAGCAATACGATACGTATACAACGCTTAGCAGAACACCGCAGGAAAACTTCCTGGGGGAAAACAGATCAAGGAAGGCTACTGACTGACAGGTTGAATTTGACCCTCGAAAGTGATAGTTTGAGTGATGTGGCAGCCTTTAGCATGTCACTTATTTAACTTACGGATGACGCCTCTGCTCGTTGTGCAGTACAAGTAACATTTGCATGATTTACTGGGTGGCGTCCAGGCCTTTTGACTCAGTAGGCAATGCATTTAACACCATCTAATTCAAAGGTGACATTTTTTATTCACTGGCTGATGTACCTGATTTAGAAGTTGATAGATCTAGCTCACTGCGAACGAGTCCAATTCCCCCATGGAATGTATTTACCTCAGCGTGTGATGTATGGGATTTAATAATATAATGCATGTTTCTCCTATAGCTTATGTATTGGCATCAATTTATATCCTGACCTTTCTTAACCTAGAATGAACCAACTCTTTCCAGCTGTGATTCAGGTGAAGTTCGCTAGCAATCCAGACTGGTAGAGCAGTAAAACAAAAGAGACCAAATGAGGTGATAAAAGGCAGGCTTCCCCAGTGAAATATTTTCATCAAATGTGATGTGTGGATACAAATGTCCTGTCACCACAGTTATTGCTACTTCTGCACATTGAGGGAATATCCCAAATCCATTTACGTTTTCTGTATCCTCTTCAGGATTCCATGTGCCGCAACTTATTTCCCCAGAGTGGTGTCAACTTACCAAATGTTGCACTGTGATTCTTTGTTGTTGTTTTTTTTTTAAAGTACCTCAATTTGTTTGCAATATTTTCAATTTTATTTTAAATCTAGGAAAGGATCGCAATAAATATTTTTAGGTTCGGATAAAGAAGCTGGGCTTGTGCAGTACAGCGGAAGGTGTTAGAAAATATCCCTCCTGATTTCCTAATTTGACAATCGGGTCGGCCAGGGATATGAAAGGGTGTGTCATCCGTCTCCTGTTCAACAAAATGTAGAGCCACATGGTCAGTCAAATTAGGGTGGCATGACATTCAGCAAAATCAGGTGGCAAGGGTCCCTTAGACTGCAGGTGAGAGATCACATTCCTAATGCTCTCCCAGGTTTTTGGTTTTTTTAAAAAGCAATATCTCAATGCACTTAGGACATGTCTTTGCATCAAAATTGTATTTTAAATGCAAGGTGATTTATAGCTTTATGTCAATCACGTCACTCGTGCGATAGTTTGGACTGTTATGTGAAAGTTCCCATGGGATCATCACTACACGACATCAACATCAGAATCTGTCACCATTTCCTTAATATAACTTATGGACACACTGGCGCTACATACTTAAAATAACTTATGACCTTTCACGTTTTTAACAGTTATACGGTTAAAACAATACGGTATATACAATCTGAAATGGAGGGATTCCACCACCCTCCTGCCAGTATTTTGCAAAGTAGTATTAACATCTTACTACCTGCATGTGTTACTTCATTATCAGTTGTGACCCCCCCAAGTATCTTCTTTTCTGGCACAAAGTTGTCTCTAGTAATGGTCATTGAGACTTTCTGGTGATTAGAATTATAGAATCTTAGAGTTGGAAGGGACCCCGAGGGTCATCTAGTCCAACCCCCTGCAATGCGGGAATCTCAGCTAAAGCATCCATGGCAGATGACCATCCAAGCTCTGCTTAAAACCCTCCAAGGAAGGAGAGTCCACCACCTCCTGAGGGAGACCGTTCTACAGATGAACAGCTGTTGCTATCAGAAAGTTCTTCCTGATGTTTAGTAGTAATCTCCTTTCCTGTAACTTTCTTGTAACTTGAAGCCATTGGTTTGAGTCCTGCCCTCCAGAGCAGGAGAACAGAAGAAGAAGAAGAGTTTGGATTTGATATCCCACCTTTCACTCCCTTTAAGGAGTCTCAAAGCGGCTAACATTCTCCTTTCCCTTCCTCCCCAACACTCTGTGAGGTGAGTGGGGCTGACAGAGTTCAAAGAAGTGTGACTAGCCCAAGGTCACCCAGCAGCTGCATGTGGAGGAGCGGAGACGCGAACCCGGTTCCCCAGATTATGAGACTACCGCTCTTAACCACTACACCACACTGGCTCTCAAGCATGTTCCTTCTTTCATGTGACAGCCCTTAAGAAGATTGCTCTCATATCTCCTCTCAGTCTCCTCTTTTCCAGGCTAAACATACCCAGCTCCTTCAAGCGCTCCTCATAAGGCTTAGTTTCCAGACCCTTGATCATCTTAGTTGCCCTCCTCTGCACACATTTCAGCTTGTCAGCATCCTTCTTAAATTGTGGTGCCCAGAACTGGACACAATATTCCAGGTGGGCCTCATCTAGGCAGAATAAAGTGGTACTATTACTTCCCTTGATCTGGACACTAGACTTCTGTTGATTAGGTTTCATTCAGAACATAGAATTTTTGAAGTCGTCACCTTGGAATCAATAGCACTTTTTTCATGCTTTATTTCTTCATCATCAGGATAATTTAGTAATGATACTGGACTTGGGTCCAAAGTATGACCTAACACTTTTTGAGATTTTGAAATCTTGTGTAAAATTTTTGAACCTTGTGTTAAAATTTACATTCTCAGCATGGAAGAGTTTTTTGTTATTGAAATTGTGGTGGGGGGTGGAATCTGGCAATGTCTGGCTATTTTTCAGTCCAGTCCACAACAGAAAATATTATTCAGAAGACAGATATGGAATAATGGGAGGTACCATAGTTCAATCAAAGAACACATGCTTAGCACACAGAAAGTTCCTGGTTCAATCCTTCACTTCTCCAGGTAGGGTTGAGAAAAACTCTTTGCTGAAACCTTGGAGAGAGTGCCAGTCAGGGCAGAGAGTACTGAACTCAAGATTCCCATGATCTAAAGGGGCTTATATACATGCACAGAGTGCTTCTTCATACTCACAGGGTCCGAGTCATTCCCCTCCAGGCTCTTCTCCCCTCCAATACAAAGAAAGAGGGAATCTGAGAAGCTAAGGTTCATGCACAGTACTCTGCACACTAGATCTTGCCCATAGACAAACAAATAACGATACAGGGGCTGCTAAATGTCCTTCTGCTCTTTATCGTATCACTCCTTTAGTGGCTAATGGTCCCAAGTCTTCCCATTCTCAACCACTATTAATAATCAGCCATGAAAGGAAATATAAGAAAGCCAGCCAGCGGAGTGAAATAGATTGGGCAGTCAAAACTAAATTGAGTAGCAGAAATGTTTTTCAGCAACAATGAAAGTAGAACTGAACCTGGACCTAAAACACCATTATTTGAGAAGTTCTACTAGCTTGAAGATGTTTTGGGGTTTGTTTGGTTTTTGCATTACCATTTATTTATTTATTTACGTTTAACCACTTGCTTGTCTATCTTACCATATCCACATTCCCATATTTTCCAATTTAGGTTGTAATTTCCCATGTGGTGCTGTATCAAATGCCTCGCTGGAAACCAAATAGACTAGATTGACTGACTACATTTCCCTTTTCTGTAAACTGGTTTATCTTCTCAAAAGGGATATTGGACTTAGACCAGCACGACTCATTTCTAGTAGACATATAGCACAAGAACTAAGTCCTGCTGAATACCTATATCTAGGTTAAGTCGGCACAGAAGTGTAGTTTACAATAATATTTAAGGAGAAGACATTCATGCACAGGCAGATTTCTGTACACAGTCTGTCGATAAAATGAGGAACTATCTCAGGCAGTAGATATGGAGGGTGGGACAGCAGCTCCCCTTCAAAGTGCTCCCTGGCTGGAGCCCCGCAACACCCATCCGGCTGAGACAGAGGCCCAGTGGTAGCAAAGCCTGCTTGTTGCTGGCCTTGATGCCTCACCTGTGGCCATTAAGTCTGTCTGCTACCCTCAGGTTCAGTGGAGGTTTCTATCCTGCTACCAGAGTTGACGTCAATTTCATCGGCCCATCAAGTTGTACTACCTGCAATGGGAAGGGGAGATCTTGTCCTACACCTCAGGGAGTGAAGTATCTTAGGCCAACCCTAACATTGCATGTGGGCCAGAAAAGGACCATCATGAGAAGTCAGGAGAAAAAGAGAAACTGGAAAGAACTGTTTGTTCAAAGACAAGCTGATGGGTAGCAGGATTTCAGTGATTTAATAGCTACCATGGAGTAGGGAGAAAAATAATTTAAAATACATTAAATAACCAACTTTGGAACAAAAAACAAATCATGCCTTTTAGTTTATACTTCAGGCTGTACCTGGAGACGCACCTTCCTTTCTTGCCAGGGTCTTAATAAGTCATCATTTTTCTGTCAACCTCCTTTTCTGGATTAGAATATCAGTAGTATCCTGAACATGGATCTCATCTGTAGAATGTATACATTAATGCACTTTATGTCTTAAGATAACTGGCAGTTTTAAAACATACTTTTCCTTTAGTAATCAAAATGGTATCTTATAGCAATTTGGAGTTCTGTTGGTCCATTTTTTAAAAAAGATGCTGTCAGGGGTTCAGAAGGAGAGACACAGGAGGGGGAGCAAATGGAGAGTGAGGAGGAGGAGTCCGGGGGGGAGCAGGCAGTGACAGTGGAAAGAGTTATTCCACAAGCCTCTCCAGCGAATCGGAGGACTCACAGAAGGGAGCGCCGATGGCCAGGGCGAGGGGGGTTCCAGGGGGGAAGCCCCAGGAGGAAGGGGCCAGCGGGGAGTCCCTGAGCAGCAGTTGGAAATCAGGACCAGCTTCCCCACCAGAGCGCAGTGGGGAGGGGGAGTCCCAGGAATCGGGACCAGTGCTCTCACCACCAGCGGGAGGAGAGGAGTCAGGTTTGGTCACGCCCACAACAGGAAGCGGGGAAACGGTCAGGAGGAAGGTTACCGGCTGGGTGCGCGCGCCAAGTTCAAATGTACAGGCGAGCGGCACAGCAGGGAGCCCGGGTAGGGAGCCAGGTCCTAAAGCCCGCCGGAAGAAAGGGGAAGACCAAGGGGGGTCAGCGTCAGAGGAGTCAAGAAAGGAGGAAACCCCAGAGGGCAGAAGGACCCAGCGAAGGAAAGAACAGCGTAGGAGTTGGAGCCGGGCTAGGATCTTAAACTGGTGTGGGAGGAGCAGTGAGTCAGAGGGGACTTAGCCGGTCTAGCGTCGAGAGTGGGTCTGCGCGCCCAGAGCTTTGAAATGGAAACTAAACTTCAATAAAGACTTTGTATATTATATCCACCGGGCGTTGGTCCTCTGTGAGCTGGGATCTAGAGGCAGACCTGACAGATGCGTAACATTTTTAATAATGGTAAAGATAAGCATCTTAATGGCCCTTGCTTTCTCCACTATCTTCTTTACTGAAGAAAAATGAATCGTACTACAGTGGGACCTTGGGTTAAGAACTTAATTCGTTCCGGAGGTCCATTCTTAACCTGAAACTGTTCTTAACCTGAGTTTTCACTTTAGCTAATGGGGCCTCATCCTGAAGCAGAGTTCTTAACCCGAGGTACTATTTCTGGGTTAGTGGAGTCTGTAACCCAAGGTACCACTGTACTAGTAATGAACAATGGGATAAAACCCGGCTGATGTTGCTGGTGTCGTCTCTTAAATTCAGTCATTAGATGCCAATTGGGAGAGTTAATTTCATTTCTTTCTTTATTTCTACAATAGATTGGCCACCCTATCATGAAACGTCTCTGGGTGTCTGATAGGAATAGTGCTGGGCAAGTCTACCTTTGGAAGTACTTTTTAAGAACATAAGTGGCCTTTCTTTGAGCATTGAAGATGGGGGGGGGGAGCAAACAGCCATTTGTTTTGCAAATACTGATGACACAGTCAGGAATATCACTTTCAAATGCACATTTCTCAAGAATATGGCAAAGCCTGCACACTGCTCAGAGATACAGAGCTAGTAATATTAGACTGTAACCTTTAGAACATCTAGGAAGTACATCCTGCTGAAACATGTATGGAATCGGATTATTAGACCGATCTGACACACATCCTTTTGATGTTGCTCGGCCTTCAACTGCAGATGATAAATGCCCCTTTAAAAAGACTCGGAGGCACTAAGATGGTGTGCTTTCTGCTGTGACACTGCAATGTTGCCCACCTTCATTCTCTGCTTCTACGGACAAAACAAGAGACCCACTTGCTATGGTGGGAAGGCGGCAAGGACAGAAGACTGGGCTACTGTAACAGAGCAAGGCAGAACAATCGCAATGCGCTCTCTTTGAAACGTATTTCCTATACAAACGTGTTAAAAATTATGCCAAAGGTGATTAAAGTTCAGTGTTAAGCACAAGTAATGAGTTCAGAAATGTCTGTTTATTAACGGTTGGGGGGTATATAATCTCACCACTTTACAAGATCTTAGAGGTCATAAAAGGAAATAATGGTGCTAAAGTAAAGAGTTTCACCATTCCATTTTTACAAAGCAGGTTTCTAACACATACGGTGATAGAAAACATGCCTGCAGTCAACAAAAATATTGAAAACAATCTCATTTGTTTTTAAACCTCATTTTAAAGAGCAGTTTTGATAATTTACAGTTTTTAAAGTTGGTAACTGTGGACTTGCCATACTGGTATATGGGCACAATTTCTTTTTCTGTCGCCAATCAAGTAAAGTTTTAGTGATTCTTTGATAGCTTTGCGTGGGCCCTAAAGGAGGATTACAAAATGTGAAAAACATCCAGGAACAAAATTGACCCCCCCCCACCTCCTTTTTGAAATAAACAGCAGGGATGGGGGGAAGGGGAGAGAAGCAAGCCAATCTGAGGATGGGAAACAAGAGTTAAAGAAATCCTCACATTTTGTATGACATCCAAGATTTTTCCCCAGTGAGGTTTTCACAAAAGCTCCATAACTCCATTCTTCTGGGGGCAGGGGAGAGTGGGTGAGTTACCTCACCTTTTGATCTAAACCCTAACAATAGCACTACATCTGCTACTAAGCTGGGCTGTAAATGTCTTTAATTTTTTATATTTCATCTGAAGGGAGTTGTTAAAACAGGTTTACTGGGTGATGGCTCTTTTGAATAGAAGATACCATTTCTGAAGTTGATCTCAGCATGACACTTCATTTTCACTCTAATAAGCCCTCCTAAAATATTACAGAGGAATTGTTAATTTTTTAAAGCTCTGTTTGGGTTCTCCCCCCCCCCCTTTCCGTTGAAGTTGCTCGCATCTCCTGTGTGACTTTTGGAGGTTTGCTGCTCTTTCGCTTTTACTAGAAAAAAAGAAGAAGACGAAGAAGAAGAAGAGGAGAAACATTTGAAGAAAACTATCTTTCTTCTCGTTCCCCCTTTCCTTTCTGTGCAGATGACACCAACATCTCTTTCACCTCAAGCCAGATGTGTTCCTCTCTTGGAGAATCTCTCTGAAGTTGTTCAAAGCTTATTTCTTTTTCTTTCTTTCTTTTTTTAAAAAAGGATATTCCTTTTCCTCAAGGCTATATCCAGGCAGTTCTATGTTTTGTAGATCAGGTGCATCATTTTATCACTTACGATTCCTTCAGCCAAGACTTGAGGTGCTTCAACCCATGTTCCTCACACACAGGTCACACAGAACTAGCAGGGTCAAGTGAGCAACACACGCCATTTTACACAATAAACAAGATGACTTGTGGGTTGGAGACAGGCAACAGTTGTTTTTAAAAGGAAGATTAAGGTAGGATGAAAGAGGCATTCTTGCCGGTGGGGTCCACTCTCAGCCTAGTATTCTCTCAACTTGTCAGGTCTTCACAAAATGTACTAATACCCCTGTCTGACCAAAGAGAAAAACAGGACAATAGTGTGTGTGTACACCATAAGAAACGATGCTTTGCCATAACCTTATTGTTTTGTTCCATTAAAAACATGCATATCATAAGCACTTGTAATAAGTATAAGATGACACCCACACTTTATCTAATTTTCATAATATCACAGTCACAGCACTGCGTGCTCCTGGACCATTCAGTCCACTGCAGCATTCCACTTAGACCAGGCATGGCCATACTTGGCCCTCCAGATGTTTTGGGACTACAATCCCAATAATAATAATAATAATAATAATAATAATAATAATAATAATTTTTATTCATACCCCGCCCTCCCCAGCCAAGGCCGGGCTCAGAGCGGCTTACAAGCAATAATAAAAACAAGTTGAATGATTACAACTTAAAAACAAAATTAAAATACAACATTAAAATATTGAAACATTAAAATATTAAAATGTAGCCTCATCGCAGGAGGAGAAGGAAAGGAAAAAAGAAAGAGAGGGAGGGAATCAAATTGGCTCCAAGCCAAAGGGCAGGCGGAACAACTCTGTCTTACAGGCCCTGCGGAAAGAAATCAGATCCTGCAGGGCCCTGGTCTCATGAGGCAGAGCGTTCCACCAGGCCGGAGCCAGAGGTGAAAAGGCCCTGGCTCTGGTTGAAGCCAATCTAAGTTCCTTAGGGCCTGGGACCACTAGGGTGTTGCTATTTATGAACCTTGAGGCTCTCCGTGGGGCATACCGGGAGAGGTGGTCCCGTAGGTACAAGGGTCCTAGGCCGTGAAGGGCTTTAAAGGTCAAAAGCAGCATCTTAAATCTGACCCTGTACTCTACCGGGAGCCAGTGCAGTTTGAAAAGCACTGGGTGAATATGCTCCCATGGCAGAGACCCCGTGAGGAGCCTCGCTGCAGCATTCTGCACCCTCTGGAGTTTCTGGGTCAGCTTCAAGGGCAGCCCCGCATAGAGCGAATTACAGTAGTCAAGCCTGGAGGTGACCGTCGCATGGATCACTGTGGCCAGGTCGGGACGGGGTGACCACTGGTCCTGTTAGCTAGGGATGATGGGAGTTCTAGTCCCAAAGCATCAAAGAGGAATCAGAACCTAACATGGCTACCAAAAAGACTTGAGCCACTTGAAAATAACTGAGGGGAGGTTATAGCTCAGTGGTAGAACATCTGCTTTGGGTTTGATCTCCAGCATCTCCCAGTAGGGCTGGGAATGTCCCCTGCCTGAAATCCCCATCTGACATAGTGTAACACAGCTTCCTATGCTCCTTGTTTGTGGCAGAAGAGGAAACAACATGGATGTTTTTCATGTGTGTATTAGGAAATTAGGTGTCCCTGCAGGACCCATGACAACAGGAGAAGGAGGTCACTGAATGGTGGATCCATTCCTTGATCCAAAAAGACCCCAAATCTCAGCTGGTCTATCCTAGGCCATCTACTACAGTTGTCAGTCAGAATACATTTTTGGAAGAAGAGCTTCATGCCTATATGGAACTTGAGATATTAAACCTGCCCACTGTTTTAAAGCTTCATACCTTATATCTAAGATTTCTGAGATTCCCTATGTACAGGCACAGAACCACAATAAGGATGACTACATTGGGAGAGGACATAGCTGTCAACTTACAGATTTGAAATAAGGGACCAGCAGCCAAAATAAGGGACCTGCAGCCTCACCTGTTCCAGGCACTCCAGTCTTCCTGTCCTCCTGCAGTCTGGTCAAACTCATTCTGGTAGCTTCAAGAACACTGTCCAACCAACTTTGTAACCAAAGGTTCAACTGAATAGAATCTGAATCACATGCACCACAAGGCCTATGCAGCCTCAACTTAAGATGGCTCCCCGGCCTGGCTTTGCACTGCAAAGTTTGCAGCAGCACGTGCAACAAAATGGCGTCCAGCATTCAAAAACCCTCTCAGCTTCCATTAACTAGCCACACACAAGGCATGCAAGCTCCACCCCCCAGTCGTTCTTAGACTTCTTATTGGGTGAGCAACACAGCCAAGCAACACAGTTGGAGCCTCCCTCCTCCCCGGCCGGTGGGGAGGGAAGGAGAGGAGCTGCTTCCTTTGGAATTTAAGGGACATCATTTAAGGGACATTTAAGGGACATCCATCAATAAGGGACAGCAGCGGGACATGGCGCTGGAATAAGGGACTGTCCCTTCAAATAAGGGACACTTGACAGCTATGGGAGAGGAAAACCTCTGATGATGAGGGGGTTTCAGGCTGATTTTTGGTTTAGAAAGATGGAAAGTAACTAATTCACCAATGTATCTCTGCTTGAAGCTTGGATGTCTTGTGTTGAGTAAACGCCAGTTCAGGTATCCTCGCCCTGTGAGCTATTATGAATAAAATGTTCAGTTTTCCCTGAACAACAGAAGAGGAAGAGGAAGAGGAAGAGGAAGAGGAAGAGGAAGAGGAAGAGGAAGAGGAAGAGGAAGAGGAACAAGAACAAGAACAAGAACAAGAACAAGAACAAGAACAAGAACAAGAACAAGAACAAGACAGACATACAATGATAGTTTTGTTTTTTGTTACAATAATATTCAAAGTGACAAGCAATAAACACTATAAAAGGCAGTGTACCACAAATAACTTCAGGGATATATCTGAACAGAAATACTGTTCCTGAATAATATACAGCACTATAGGTTGCTTCCAATTTTTGATGAAGGCTTACCTAATGGGGACAAGGGGAAATGAAGACCAGCATTTTAGTCATGGCTATGCTGCTAGAAATTTCTGTTGAGGGATAATTTGAGACACTCGTAGGCTGCATTTTCTCTCTCGAGATCTCTCAAAGTCCAACCAGTAAATATCATCCATGTAGTTTGCCTGTTCGCTCCATGTATGTCACAGCTATTTCTAGTAGTTGTGACATGCTAACATAAGCACTTGCGACCAAGCATACATCTGTATGATTTTCACAGTTCTGCACAGAAAAGTTTCAATGGACCCTAAACCACATGCAAACATTTGCAGGAATGTACAGAATTTAGCACTGGAGTTTTGCCACATAGCAAAACATGTGACCATCCTCATAAAAAATACTCCCAACATACAGTTTGTCCTCTTGGTGTAAAAACGTGAATAGATGGCGATCTCCGCATGTGCTTTTTGAGCTTTCCAGATCTGCCCATATGGCAAAAATTTAAGTGATAAATATCAAGGCACATCTGGTTTTCCCAGCAGGCGATCAGCTATAACTATGTTCTGCAGTGAAGCAGGATGTGCTTAGTGGGTGTACCAGTGTTTTATAAATTCAACACCTTGGTTCCTATTTTTATCGTGCAATTGTTCTAGAATCATTACTGCAATTATCCTTATTTGAATCAAAGAATAGTGTAGCCTTACTGGCTCCAACATGTGAGGAGAGACCAGTGCAAGACTTTGGGGCTAAGTTTTCAATTTGCACCCGGAGACCTCATATTCCAGCTCTCTTGGGACTCGAGAACTCTCTCCTCCACCACCACCATAGTCGGTTCAGCTGTACCTCCTGTCGGCAAATACTCAGTGCTGTATTCCTTGAAATAAGATTTTCACATTGGCTCCGATATGCATGGTGAGGCATGTAAAGGTAAAGGGACCCCTGACCATTAGGTCCCATCGCGGACGACTCTGGGGTTGTGGCGCTCATCTCGCTTTACTGGCTGAGGGAGCCGGCATACAGCTTCTGGGTCATGTGGCCAGCATGACTAAGCCGCTTCTGGCGAAAACGCCGTTTACCTTCCCGCCGGAGCGGTACCTATTTATCTACTTGCACTTTGATGTGCTTTCGAACTGCTAGGTTGGCAGGAGCAGGGACCGATCAATGGGAGCTCACCCCGTCACGGGGATTTGAACCGCCAACCTTCTGATCGGCAAGCCCAAGAGGCTCAGTGGTTTAGACCACAGCGCCACCCGCATGTACTCTATACCCAAACCCACATGGTAAAGAAACATTCAAAACTCTTTCTCTCCCTTCTTAACCCCCCCCATTTTACCAGATATTAACTCTAGCTTTTGTGTGTCCCATGTAAGATCCTGACATGCTTTCCTGTCTCCCCATGACACTGTATGTACAGTATGTATATGTTAAATATATCTAATCTGCAGCTATAAACAGATTCCCATAAGATTTGAAGGAGTTCAAGTTTCCCTGCAGCTTGACAGCATAAAGAGAATCAAGCACACATAAAACTCTCCCAAGCATATTTTTCACCTGGTTTAAGAAAACCACCCACAAAATGACTACATTTCCAAATCAGAATATGTGAGAGCAACATTCCATGCTCCTTTTCATAACTCGAAGACACCCATGACTTTTAAATCAGCAGACAGTCAGACATGCGCCTGAGACGTGTGTTAAAAGCGGCAGTTTTGGAAAACTTTGCCAGACTTGTGTCTGACAAATGTCACTTTAGCAAAAGACACATCCTTGGCTGTATTCCAGCTACTTCTCTAAATGCTTTTTAAGAAGGAGTGGGAGCGGGAAGTGGCCCCTTGTAAGCTCTTGGCTCTTGGAAGATTCTGAGAGTTTATTTATTCAAATATTTATATGCCACCTTTCAGGACAAAGCCCTCTCAAGGTGGCTCACCTGAACAATTTTTTTAAAATTGTAGCATTCATATTGCAATGAAGACTTTTCCCAACACTAAAATCTGCCTTAGCTTAAAATAATACAAAATTTAGCACACATCACATATTAAATTCAGACTAACTAGGCGAGTCTTTAAGCACCGTGTAAAAAATGGTAAATATGAGGCCATGCATATCTTCCTTGAGAAAGATATATAGTGCTACCACCAAGCAGACCCTGTCTCTAGTGTCTTGCCAATCTCACAGACCTTGATGGTGTGCCTCTGTAGCCAATCTTAAGGTTTCTGGTTCTAAACAATTTCAGGCAGAGATGAGGAGGGTGCCACCAAGAGCAAAAGAAGAGATCCTCACTGGATCAGACCAAAGACTTAACATGTTGTTGCAATGGCCAGCCAGATGCCTCTGGGGAGCCCACAAGTAGAAATCTGACTTCCACCATCTCTAGTTAGCATGGCTAATGGTGAGGGATGGTGGTAGCTGGAGTGCAACAATGTCTGTAGGCTCAGACCTTCCCCATTGCCAGGTTAAGGTTCAACACCAGTATTGCAGTATTGGACCCAGAAACACGCAGGCAGCCAGTACCACTGATACCAAACAAAGGGACCCCTGACCATTAGGTCCAGTCGTGACCGACTCTGGGGTTGTGGTGCTCATCTCGCTTTATTGGCCAAGGGAGCCGGCGTTTGTCCGCAGACAGCTTCTGGGTCATGTGGCCAGCATGACTAAGCCGCTTCTGGCGAACCAGAGCAGCACTTGGAAACACCGTTTACTTTCCCACCAGAGCGGTACCTATTTATCTACTTGCAATTTGTGCTTTCGAATTGCTAGGTCGGCAGGAGCTGGGACTGAACAACGGGAGCTCACCCCGTTGCAGGGATTCAAACCGCCGACCTTCTGATCGGCAAGTCCTAGGCTCTGTGGTTTAACCCACAGCGCCACCCGCGTCCCAAACAGGTGTTACCTGATCAGAATTCCTGGCCCCAGCAAACAGCCAATCAGCTGAATTCTACACCAGCTGAAGCTTCCAAGCAATCTTTATAAAGCAGCCAATATCACCTTGCAATATCACCTTGCAATAATCATAGTACATGTAAACAAGGGAATGTTGCGTTCCAAGGGGATGAAATGAACTTAAAATCGAATGGATTTGAAGCATTAAATCCCAAACAAAATCTTCATCATGTCTACTTCTAGAGCCTTTAATGGTAGAGCAACCAACTGAACTATTAGTTGATTGAAGTGCAGTTTCAACCTGTGAGCACAACTTTTGTCCAGTAGGGTTGAGAGTTAAGGGCTCTCCTAATTTTTAGAGGCTACTGAGGTTCAGGTGTGTTACTGTAATTGGGAATGGATATTTCAGGTGTACTGTAATGGGGAAAATATTTCAGGTGAATGGCAATCTTCGTCTATTACAATTGTTGGTCATCTTTCTTTAACAGGAGCCAGGAGGATACGGACATTGCCTTGTACTAAGCCAGACTATAAGCCTGCCTAGTTTAATGTTGTCTGCACTGACTGGCAGCCGCTCCCCAGAGTTTTGAACAGGAGTCTTTCCCAGCCCTACTTTGAAATGCAAGGGGCTGAAACTGGGACCTTTGGTACGAAAAGCATGTCTTCCACCTCTGAGCCACAACCCTTTCCTGGTAAGTAGGAACGTTATCTAACTATTAAACTCTCCATTTTATAAAACCAGTGCTTTTTTCTGGGGGGGACGCATACCCTTAAACATTTTGTGCACCTAAGCTTGGTCTCATTGAGGGGCAGTATTTCAATATGAGCAGGAAAATGAGAGTACCCCTAAACATTTTTTTAAAGAAAAAAAAAGCACTGTTCACAGTGTACCTCGGTTCTCAAATGCCTTGGTACTCAAACACCTTGAAACCCAAACACTGCAAACCCAGAAGTAAGTGTTCTGGTTTGTGAACTTTTTTCAGAAGCCAAACATGCTCTGTTTTGAGTGCCACTCTTCCGTTTTAAGTGTTACACTTAGGTCTGTCTGTTTTTGCTATTTATTTTGCGGTTTTGTTTTCGCAACTCTTTTTTGTTTTGTTTTTGTGACTGTGTGGAACCCAGTTCGGCTGCTGATTGATTGATTGATTGTGTGACTGCAGTATACTGTTTATTGCTTTCATTTTATGGATTAATGGTCTCGTTAGATAGCAAAATTCATGTTAAATTGCTGATTTAGGGGTTGTTTTTAAAAGTCTGGAACGGATTAATCCATTTTGCATTCCTTTCTATGAGAAAGCACGCCTTGGTTTTGGAACGCATTGGTTTTGGAATGGACTTCCAGGACGGATTAAGTTTGAGAACCAAGGTACCGCTGTAAAACTATTTTACCAGATGTACAGGTGGGTGGGAGAGACAGTGTTGAGATTATGACAACCACAGTGCAGACAGAAGAAGAAATGGCATCGCATCACAACTCCTTGTTTGCTAGATGATGGAAAATTTGACTAAAACCCATTATAAAAGTAGAGCTGGTGTCAGGAGCTGGCATCCATGTTCAAGCTGCCAGGGCTCTGGCAGGCACATGGCAGATGTCAGACGTGGGGCCCTCTTACATTTTTTCTGGCCCAGAACTTTAAGCAATGTTAGGCAGAGGGCTCTAGCTGCTCTTTCGATTTTCTGCAATGCCCCTTCCACCATCTAGCATTGCTCTGGAACTTTGCGGGAAATTAAATGGACGGGCTAGACCCAGCCATGCTTGGATTGCTGCCAAGGAAGCCCACCAAAGGTCCAATGACTGAGGAGGGGACCCACTGGCAAACCCAGGCATAGGCAACCTCAGCCCTCCAGATGTTTTGGGACTACAACTCCCATCATCCCTGACCACTGGTCGTGTTAGCTAGGGATGATGGGAGTTGTAGTCCCAAAACATCTGGAGGTCTGGGTTTGGGCAAACCTTTCCCATCCACCTACCCCAGATCCCACTGAACCTGGAGTCAGCCCTGGCAAAGTTCAAATATATATCGCTGAACTCCTCCTCAGCATAGAAGCAGGATGCACTGATCGTCCAAGCATTTTTGGGGAGCTGTCTGTATTAAGGGAGTCTTCATACGTACAGCTCTGATCACGCCTGATTCCAGGGTACATGGAAGCTTTTGTCTGTATGCATGAGGACTTCCTCAATAGTATCACAATGTTTGTGTCAAGGCTAAGTGGCAGGGCTGCCCAGCAAGCCCCGCTCCCTATTCATGTGTTTTGAGTAACCAATACAAGAAATCTCATGCCTTGATTCTGGCCTATATTTTTGACACACACCAACTTCAAACCCTTTCCAGAAAATATTGCCTTCGGTGCTATCCAAAGAAAGAAGCTGGTTGAGCTCAGGCAAGGCCACATAGTTGTGACAGTGGAGGGTATGGCAATAGCCATCGTGTAGAAATTCCCCACATTGCTTTCTCATGCGTACACTCTTGGGTTGGGGCAACTGGCTAAAATGTTTTAAAATGTTTTAAACGGTTCGAATTCTGGGTCCTCTGTTTTGTTTTTGTCGGGCTGATGTTGGTTAATTGTTGGGATTGGCAGTTATTTTAATTTGGGTATAACTGCAAACTGTTTGTTGTTGTTGTTGGTTTCTATTGATTTGTTTGTTGCTCATATAGGATATTTTGGTTTTTTAATATTTGATGCTTTGTTGTGTTTTTATATATGTTGTAGGCTGCCCTGAGTGGCTGGGAAAACCCAGCAAGATGGACGGGATATAATTTTTTTAAATTATTATTGTTATTTTATCGTTGTCATCATCATGTAGCCACTGATAGCTTTATTCTCCATGATAATCTTCTTTTAAAGCCATCCAAGATGGTGTCCATAATTGCCACTTGTGGGGGAATGAATTCCATGTTAGCTTTTCGCTGTGCTTTCTTTGTCTGTCCTGAATCTTCAAGCTTCAATGGGCTGTACTGGGACCTAGTATTATGAGAGAGGAAGAACAAAACCTTTCCTCTATCAACTTTCTCCACCAAATCCATAATTTTATATGCCTCTATCAACTCACCCAGCCTTTCCTTTTCCCTCTGGTTTGCACCTGCTCTTTCCTAACCTAGTAATAATTCACAACCAAGCGGCAAAGGCCTCTAGCGGCACCTTTTCAAATTATGAGCAAATACTGCCATCTGAATATTTCTCAGACCCGTTCTTACGTATGGTTTGATTTGCGTGACCTGCCAACTTCTATGCTAGCAAAAGTGCCTTATAATTCCAACACTTGCCACCCTTTTGCCTAATGAGGAAGTAAGGCAAGGAAATTTATATGTGGTGAATATTGAAGCAGACTTCATGAGAGATCAATAGGAATCGACACAGTTGTGTGCTTCCAGCACTGAGTGAGCCCTGAGTAATCCTTACCACATTGCATGTTGATGTTGAGTTAACTTGCAAGAGAAATATGTGCCTCCTTATTGTCCTGTGCCTCATTAAAATAGAGAGAGGAAATTAAAATGCAGTTGACATAGGGTTTTGTGTTTTGGTTTAAAGGGAGCGCCCTGGAGCATATTTCTTTCCTGCAGCACAAAAAAATACTGAGCACCAAAGTAATCTGTAAAATGTCTGCCTTGTTATCAGACAAAGAGAATATTATATTATCACGTCGTTCCTGTCCTGACGTATCTTTGACTTCTCTTGCCTGACCGACAGAACTAACTTAAAATTGCTGTTATGAGTAGCATCAGCAAAAGAGCCTGACCTGCGTCAGCAGAAGTTCCTCTCAGTAACAAGGTCCGATGTGCCAGTGCCTTCCGTTAAGAGTTTGGGTGTAATCCTTGATACCTTCCTTTCCATGGAGGCACAGGTTACAGCAACAGCCAAGGCGACATTTTTCCACCTTTGCCGCATTAAGCAGTTGGTCCCTTACCTTTCCCGCCCCGATCTGGCCACAGTGAGCCATGTGACGGTCACCTCCAGGCTTGACTACTGTAACTCGCTCTACGCGGGGCTGCTCTTGAAGCTGTCCCAGAAACTCCAGCGGGTGCAGAATGCTGCAGCAAGGCTCTTCACGGGCTCCCTGCCATGGGAGCATATTCACCCAGTGCTTTACCAGTTGCACTGGCTCCCTGTGGAGTATTGGGTCAGGTTTAAGGTGCTGGTTTTGACCTTTAAAGGCCTTTGTGGCTTTGGGCCCTCGTATTTAAAGGACCGCCTCTTCTAGTATGCCCTGCAGAGGACATTAAGGTCCATGAATAATCATAGTTTAGAGGTCCCGAGCCCTAAGGAAGTCAGATTATCCTCCACCAGGGCCAGGGCCTTCTCAGTGATGGCTCTGACCTGGTGGAATGCTCTGTCCCATGAGACCAGGGCCCTGCAGGATTTAACTTCCTTCCACAGGGCCTGTAAGGCAGAGCTATTCTGCCTGGCTTTTAATTTGAATTCAGCCTGATCTTTTATTTCCCTTCCTTCCCTCCCCCTCCCCTTTTTATGAAGATTACCCTCTCTGGGATCCCACAGCTAATTCTCCCCTGGTCTCCTCGCTGGCCCAAATAGTACTAATTTAGCCAGCTAGCCCCGGTGATCATCTAATGTTTATTGGATGGATTTCCCCCCAAAATTGATCTTTGAATTCTGAATCTATTGTTAGTCATGCTTTATACTGTATTTTATACTAATAATAATAATAATAATAATAATAATAATAATAATAATAATAATAAATACATTCCAAACACAATTCAAAGTGTTGGTGCTGACCTTTAAAGCCCTAAATGGCCTTGGTCCAGTATATCTGAAGGAGCATCTCCACCCACATCGTTCTGCCCGGACACTGAGGTCCAGTGCCGAGGGACTTCTGGCTGTTCCCTCACTGTGAGAAGCGAAGCTACAGGGAACCAGGCAGAGGGCCTTCTCAGTAGCGGCACCCGCCCTGTGGAACACCCTCCCATCAGATGTCAAAGAGAAAAACAACTACTAGACTTTTAGAAGACATCTGAAGGCAGCCCTGTTTAGGGAAGCTTTTAATGTTTGATGCATTAATGTATTTTAATATTTTGTTGAAAGCCGCCCAGAGTGGCTGGGGAAGCCCAGCCAGATGGGCAGGGTATAAATTATTTATTTATTTATTTATTTTATTTATTTAATGGCTGGATTCAGTGCTGGTGTGATGACTGACATAGGCTTACAATGCCAGTATGAGAAACAATTACCTGGGCCTCTATACTAGGTGTTCAAATCAAATGAACAAAACCAAAGTCAAGAGGAGGTATAAAGCAGAGGTAGTCAACCAACATGGTGCAACACCGATGTCATTTGACTCCACCTCCCATCAGCCCAAGCCAGCATAGCCAATGGTAAAAGATGATGGGAATTGTAGTCCAGCAAAATCTGGAAGGCACTGCCTTCACTATCTTGGGTACATGGCATTTGAAATGTTCTTTTGATATATATATATATATATCAATGAGGTTTCAGAGGAGCAGCAAATAATATTGTGCCGCCTTCAGGACTATCCAAAAGTGTGTCTTTAAACTTTGCTCTCTCCCACCTTAACAAAATCTGGCAACAAATAATTCATATTCACAATGTTTTCCTCCTTTGGTTGTCTTCCCCTGCGCCGAGTGACTACTCATTCACAACTATAGGATGAAAAAGGCAAACTGGTGTTCAAAGGTTCTGTAATAAATATACTGAGACACACATAATAGAGAGGAAGGCACATTGGGCGTTAAGTTAATAGACGATAAAGCAAATCACAGCTGGAACAGCGCTTGTTTCTTGCTGAGATAAGTTCCGGCATTTGGGAGACAGTTTTGCACTGCACTCCTGAGGAGGCTGGCCCTGTGAGTCATGATTGAAGTTCAACATCCGGGCAAAAACATTGCCGCGCTCTCCTCGGCAACAAACTCTACTCTGTTCCTGACCTTCACACTTAACACAAAAGGTGGGGCAGCAGAGACAGGGACATCTGTCATGAGCACCCTTTGCCTATCCCAGGATTTCATTTGCAGCAAGATATGAAGAAGAAATGGGTGTTGGATGCCTGCAGTAATGAAAATCCATGATTCGGCTGTGCATTCATAATTATTTTATAAATAAATGGCTGCCAGAGAGCCACATCTGTCTCTTCCAACAGAGTGTACGTCTTTCATTAATGTATCATAGGCTGAATGAAGCTGGCCTGAGTGCTTGGCTTGCAGTTTCCCCCTTCCCTCCATCATTGTCCACGGATAGGTTTTTGTGGTTCAGAAAGAGCTGCAAGCCCCACACTTCTCTGCAAGACTGATGGCTCGTCAATAACATTAGCCAGCATTATGGGCCGCATCAGTGTAGAACAGAATCGATACAGCCAAGTAAAAAGTCTAATAAGTTGACATGACCATCCTCAGCAGGGCTCACGTTACAAGAAATGAGTTTTTTTAAGGAATCAGCGTCAGCGCTGCTTATTCACCCCACACTGAGATGCCTTGACTAAGATTTATTGCTCCTGCTTTTTGCCAGCAGTGCTGGCTAAGCTGGTAAAAGTAAAATAATCACTGAAGATAAAAGAATAATAAAGAAGTTTTTTGTTTGTTTGTTTTTTAATAAACACTGGTCACAGAGAAGGTAGGAGGACCTGCCGGAACAGTAGCTTGGTAAATGATGAAAGCCAGGATCTAGGGAATAAATAGAAGTTGAACAATATAACCCAGGGATTTTATTTTAGCATCTGAGCAGGCCTCTCTCTCTCTCTCTCTCTCTCTCTCTCTCTCTCTCTCTCTCTCTCATATTCTCATTCTCTTTCTCTTTCTTGGTCCCTCATGTATTTGCCTAGGCGTTCTTTAGGGTATAAGATGATTTAAAGTGGTGCAGTTCTAGAGTAAATCCAGTAGACCCAATGATGTTACTTGCCATTGCACCTGGAAGTAGCAATTGGTCCCTAGGACCTAACAGTAATAAATGTAAACATGTATACCGCCTAAAGGAAGTGGCTCTGTTATACCATTCATCAGGCACATGGAAGATACAATTGAAAAATGCTATTGCAAATATACAGAGAACCTCAGAGGCGCTTCTCTCATTCTTCTTTAAAAGCGGAGGACAATCATCCCTTCATCCCTCCATGTCTTAGGTCAGTTGCTATATGGAGTGGAAGTATCGATCTACAAGGAACCTTGGAGGCTGTGCAAACGGAAATTTTAAGAGCCATATTTTTGGTACCCAGTTGTGTACCAAATGCAGTAATATGCTTGGAAGTGGGCCTAGGGCTCTGTGTTTATAATTATGGAAGTCCCCTCAGCTCCCCTCTTCTCATCTTAAGAACTGGATGCTGAAGGTTGCATCTCAGTTGTAATGGCACTCACTCTTCCAGGACCGTTAAGTTAGACTGAATTACTTTCCTGATGCTACAGACTGTGAGGCCATATCCATTAAAGGATGACATGATCAGAGGCTGACGTTTTTTGTATTTCCTCATCAGCCTGAATAAGCAAAAGGCATTCTTGTGAGCCAGCCAGCTCTGGAAAACTGCTGGCACCTGGACTATGAGAACACAATTAAAAGTTGCAGTAAAAATTGACAGATCTCAGTGTAGAGTGCAGAAAATACATTACAATCCCAATCAAATGATAAAATAAAATATCTTAAATCTTCTACAATTATGGATTAAAATACACTGGGTTTAATGACTTAGAACACCATTCTGAACATCTGAAATTCTACCAGAGCATCAGCTGCTGGTAATATAATATTTAATTATAATACAGTACAATATATAATATACAGACTGCTATTGATGCAGTTCGGCATAGGGCATTTGAAAGGGAGAAACTCCATTTTACCCTGCCAGTACCAAATGAGCTACTTTTCAAGGTTTTATTTAAAAAATTGGCTTCATTTTAGTTCAGTTTCCCCCTAACCTGGTGCCTTCCAGATGTTCTGGAATGGAGCTTCCAGAATCTCTGGCCATTGGCCATGCTGGTTGGGGCTGATAGATTTAGTCCAAAATGTTGGGAGGGCACTAGATATGGAATGGCTTATCTCAGTGGTGAAGTTTGAACTGGGAACATAGGAAGCTGTATTATATGAGATCTGCCTAGACAGGCAACAGCTCTTTAGGTTTGTAGATAGAGGTTTATCAGCTACTGGCTGTTTTAACCATCTGCAGGCGCAGCACAGACTTTCTCAGTGAGAGATTATTGCTCCCCTATGGGACACTAGTTCTCAGTCCATGTTAAGTAATACAGTTTTTAGTGTCCTAGATTTTTTCCGTGCAAGGGGAGGAAGCAGCTGTGGAACCATCTTTCCTGTCCAGTTCCTTAGACGTTAAGTCCCACTGAATTCAGTGCAGCTTACTTGAGAGGATGAATGGCAGGGTCTGTGAAATTTGGTTTTCTCCCCTTCTCAGTCTTAAATGCAGTTCTCTGCATTTCTCTAGCTCGTGGATAGCTCTTCAACATTATCTCCTAATTCTTTTGTATGTAGTTTTGACTAATATGCACATTTTTGCAACCAGCTTCTCCCAACACAATGCATACAGGGTGTTATTTTCATGAATATATTCATTTTATGCACACTTTTACCTGATAAATACATTTATGTAAACACTGCTGGGTTGGAGAATTGCGTTGCAAAATTCAGATAAGTGTGACTTTCAAAAGGTGGCTACATTTCAGTTATCCTATTGTCTCAGGAAGTTCAGATTTGATAGATCCAGCTTTAAATATAAATGGAATTGAATTTTCCCATTATTCCTACTTGTGAGTTAACAGTGCACAGTGCCTTCAGCAAGTAAAGGGTTACAAGTTACAGCAACCCACATCTGATCCTGCACAAAGATAGTGGTGATATAACCTTAGTCATGCTGAATGTACATGCACACAAACCGCACATTAACTCAGAATTAGTCTTAGTCTGAACTATGAGAATATTGCAGTTTGCTAGAGAGAGACCTGGACTCAGTGTAAATGCAGCCTTTTTCAAAACCATCAGATCTGATCTCCCAACTGACTAGTTACAAGTTTTGTTGGCATTACTAATAGTTCCATATCACTTGTACTATAACACTTGGAAAAACAAGATTTAGTTGCTTAGAGTAAGAGCCCACAAACTGATACAGTATTGAAGTTTATTTTTAGGAAGACCTAAAATTCTTGATGAAATGTCAAGAACCTTTCACACCACATATATTTGATTATTCTTTAAAAAAGTTAAAATGCTAATAGTTTGATCCACCATGAAATGAATGAAATTTGTTTTTTTTAATGAAGAGGTCCCCAGGAATACTTCAGCTGTGGACTGCATCTTCCCGCTGGTAAAATGTGCTGTTTGTGTGGAGCACTTGTTATATTATCAGTGATGGTGGTCATTATCTGTGGCAATTTGACACAGACTAGGTCAGGGGTAGGCAGCCTAAGGCCTGTGGGCCGGATGCGGCCCAATCGCCTTGTAAATCCGGCTCGTGGATGGTCCAAGGAATCAGTGTGTTTTCACATGAGTAGAATGTGTCCTTTTATTTAAACTGCATCTCTGGGTTATCTGTGGGGCCTGCCTGGTGTTTTTACATGAGTAGAATGTGTGCTTTTATTTAAAATGCATCTCTGGGTTATTTGTGGGGCATAGGAATTCGTTCATTTTCCCCCCCTCCAAAATATAGTCTGGGCCCCCACATGGTCTGAGAGATGGTGGACTGTCCACGGCTGAAAAAGGTTGCTGACCCCTGGGCTAGGTACACGCAGCCCTGGCAACTTGGTGGGACTTCTTAGTATTGAGAGCTACTTAATCAGCAATCGGTTACTAAAGTCTGATGGGAAGTCACGACGAGGCACATACTTCCCCCCCCCAAATGTCCCTGAATGTCAAGTGGCCCTTAACATTCTTTCCATTGAGACAGAAATTTAGATTCGAGATGGGACATGAGATGTGACAACATTCATGCAATTAGTCAAGTGTGTGACTGTGTTTGAGTACAGCAACAGGTGTAGGGGAGTCAATCCATATTGGTGCAGGAGAGGCAAGGGAATTTCACCTTTGCTTTCTACTGCAATCCCAGTTTGAACTGTCCCTCTCGGGCCTGTTACTTGGATTGAGATTAAATCTCCCACTGGGGTCTTTTGTGAGCCAGAGTTAGTGCTCCAGCTGCAGCCTCTCCTAGAGAGAGGACAACTTCTTGGAGATCTGTGCTGTGACTACAAGAAGCTGCCTAAGTCAGGCTATTGGTTCATCTAGCTCAGTATCTTCTACATCACTGGTCTTCAACAGGTGGGTCAGGACCATGGCCTGGTCCAAGGTGGGTTGTGCAGGAGCAGCTGAAGCCTGCAAGGGATCAATTTATCCACTAGCACCATGAAAATATATGGCAAAAGATCTTACAATGAAGGATGGTATATAAATTTAATAAATAAAATAAAATAAACAAATAAACACCCCCATCGTTCAGCCCGGACACTAAAATCCAGCTCCGAGGGCCTTCTGGTGGTTCCCTCACTGTGAGAAGTGAGGTTACAGGGAACCAGGCAGAGAGCCTTCTTGGTAGTGGCGCCCGCCCATCAGATGTCAAGGAAACAAACAACTACCTGACTTTTAGAAGACATGTGAAGGCAGCCCTGTTTAGGGAAGTTTTTAATGTTTTGTTGGGAACCACCCAGATTGGCTGGGGAAACCTAGCCGGATAGGTGGGGTATAAATGAAGAAGAAGGAGGAGGAGGAGGAGGAGGAGAAGGAGGTGAAGGTGAAGGTGAAGGTGAAGGTGAAGTTGAAGGTGAAGGTGAAGGTGAAGGTGAAGGTGAAGGTGAAGGTGAAGGTGAAGGTGAAGGTGAAGGTGTAGGTGGTCCCCAAATGTATCTTTGGGTTAAAAGTGGGACCTGGGGCTGAGACGGTTGAAGATCTTTGGAAAACTGTTAAAATGATATACATTGAAACTCAACTAGGGGGATGCGAGGAAGTCACTTAAGAATGTTAAGAGGATTAGTTTTAATAAGGTTATGATTTATGTTTGTCTGTTTATTTGTTAGTGTGTTTTTTAATTTTGTGAAAATCAATAAAAAAATTGGGGGGGGGGAGAGAAGGTTGAAGATCTCCTGTCTTCTACAAATGTGGGGAACGCCTGGTCATTCAGATGTTGCTGACCTACAGCTCTCAATCCTGGGTCATTGGGCATGCTTGCTGGGACAGATGGGAGTTGTAGTTCAGTGACATCTGCATGACCAAAGGTTTCCCACACCTGGCCTAAACTGACTGGCAGTGGTGCTCCAGGATTTCAGACAGACAACACTCCCAGCCCTGCCTGGAGATGCCAGAAATCAAACCTTTGGCATGCAGAGCAGATGCTCTGCTTCTGCACTATATCCTCTTCCCCACACCTGCTATTTTCATTGGGAGGAAGTCTCTTACAGATGCACTGTCTTCAGAAGAAGTTGGTGCTCCAGGTGCAATCTCTCCTAGGCAGAAAAATAGCCTGGCCATGACCACTCATGCTCTGCTAACATTGAGGGTTGACTGTAATGTGTTATATGTGAGACCTACCTTTTCAAGACAGTCCAGAATTCATTTCAGAACATTTTGCTAGGCTCCTAACCCTACTGGGGTAGCTAACCTGCGGTTCTCCAGCTGTTGTACTGCAGCTACCATTGTTTCTGAAAGGGACAGGGGTGGCGCGGTGGTCTAAACTACTAAACCTCTTGGGCTTGCAGATCAGAAGGTCGGCGATTCAAATCCCCGTGACGGGGTGAGCTCCCATTGTTCTGTCCCAGTTCCTGCCAAACTAGCAGTTCGAAAGCATACCAGTGCAAGTAGATAAATAGGTACCTCTGCGGTGGGAAGGTAAACAGTGTTTTCATGCACTCTGGTTTCCATCACAGTGTCCTCCTGTGCCATAAGTGGTTTAGTCCTGCTGGCCACATGACCCGGAAAGCTGTCTGTGGACAAACACTGTCTCCCTATGCCTGAAAGCAAGATGAGCGCCGCAAGCCCATAGTCCCCTTTGACTGGACTTAACCATCCAGGGGTCCTTTACCTTTACCTTTTTACCATTGTTCCTGACCATTGTCCATGCTGGCTGGGGATGATGGGAATCCAGCATCTGATGTACCCCTGCACAGGGTAGTGATCCCTGGCTAGCTGCTCCATTTCTGTTTCAGTGTATCTGAAGAAGTGTGCATGCACACGAAAGCTCATACCTAGAACTAACTCAGTTGGTCTTTAAGGTGCTACTGGAAGGATTTTTTTTATTTTGTTTTGCTCCATTTCTGTTTGCCTTTAAAGCGCCACACATTTTGGGAACTAAGTATCTTAAGGAAAGCCTGTTCCCAGATCAGCCTGCCCATACATTCAGCTAATCAAGGCTGGTGTTCTTCTGGGTGGTGAATGGGGATATAGCCTTTTTGCTAGTGGCACCTTGTCTGCAGAATGCCCTCCTCAGAGAGGCTTGCTTGGTGCCTGCTTTGCTGTCCTTTCAGCACTACGAAATGACCTTGCTCCCTTCTCTTTGTATCTCGTGCGATTTGTACTGACTTTATTGGCATTTTGTATTGCTATGAAAAATCCTGAAAAATCCTGAAAAATCCTGAAAGGCAGTATATAAATGCATAAAACAAATAAATCATGCTGTATTTGGTGCAAGTGAGAAAGGACTCAAGTTAACCTTTAGAATATGTGTGCGCACACAAATGTGTGTGTGTTTGTGTGTTGCCTAGAGGAGCTGTGGCAGTGACAATGTTATTAAATGCTACTAAAGTGTACGTTGAACTCTTGTATGAGATAACACTTCCCCTCGGCTGCGGCTGTAAACAGGGAGACATGTTACATTCTGCCTGGCTTGTCTTAAACCAAAGTGACACAGAGAGAGCGAAAATATGGTGCTCTTTAGCTTCTACTTCCAGGGGTATGAGGCTAATTGTGCCAGCTGCCAAGCTCTCTGCTCTTTGGCTGAATGCTCTTGTGGAACAGGTCAGGTTGAGGCACCACTGCCGAAGCTGCGCTCTGACACAAGGGCTAATGTTTATTCGCCCTGTCATTTCTTGTTCTACTTTCAAGAGAGGTTATAGCTAAAGGTCAAGGGAGAGCCACTGTCTTATTCCACCCCCCACCCCCCACCCCAGAAACAAAAATCAATTGAAGGACCTAGAACACAATAAGTTATGTTACAGCGCTACACTCACGCGAATATTCCCATTGGAGACCTATCAATGTGAGCTAGCACTGTTGGGAAATCTCTCCAGCTGCCCCAGTTAATCAATACCTTTGTTCATTATGCTGTCTCTGATAGATATGGATAATGATTGGGCAAGCGTTGGTCAGGTGACTAGAAATAACAGCACCTCGTAAACAATCAATAGAATCTCCCCCATCCTGTATTATTCAAGCTGTTGAATATTCCCTCCCTCCCCCTTTTCTAACACAAGTCACACATTGTTGATAGATCAACATCATTATAGGAGCAGCTTTATTAAATTAATGGCACTTAATTGCCTGCCATTGTTGACCCACATGGAGTGAATGAGCAGACAGCGAGGGTGCAAGTAGCCCAGTGACCAGGCAATTAAGCAGGGGCCATTACCACAAGCCGCCTTTATGGGTGCTTGCTTAACTCTCTCCTCCTGCTATTAAAAACTCTTGCAGAAAGAACAGTTCCACACAGCTGGGAGAATTCTTGCCAATTGTAAATGTACTGCAGCAGGTGAAAAGACCATAAGTGTGCCTGGTTTCCTTGCAGAACTGTATTAACACATTTAATAGAACCATAGGAATTTATAGTATTAAAAATTATAGGATAACAGGTATGTGTTTAATTCGAGGTTATCTTACCCAGCATTGCTTAGCTTTTCATCTGGTCCCCAAGTTTTAAAAACACAAAACCTAGCAATAATGGTGCAATCCATACAGGAGATCAACATGCAGAAGGTTTTGATATGTGCAGCTGATATAGATGTGCATTTGCATCATTATATTGTAACCTGGGACCGATTGGACTAGCTGGATTTGTCTTTTCGTGTAAATGGCAGCATTCATGGTAGCAGGAGCAGGAGCCAGAGAGG
The DNA here is from genome assembly GCF_964252035.2 of Podarcis erhardii. Classification (NCBI taxonomy): domain Eukaryota; kingdom Metazoa; phylum Chordata; class Lepidosauria; order Squamata; family Lacertidae; genus Podarcis; species Podarcis erhardii. The sequence continues at coordinate 13,655,277 of NC_138515.1, read as the reverse complement.
TGATAATCGCGAAAGAACATTTAGAGCCATTTATACCAAGCCAATGTGGATGATGGACACCTGAAACTTCAAAACAGCAATTCCTCATTTTGATAAAAAGCCACCACACCGCCACCTAAATCTGAGAAAAATCCTGAAATTCATGTTAGGTCAAAACCTTTATTAGGCCAACCAGAATATCACAAAGTAGTGTGCAAGCCTTGGAGATCTGCAGAATTCTTCATCAGGCTGGATGGTAAACCGAGCAAATTGGAGGGGGATGCAGAGTGTTTGATGCTGAAACAGGTGAGTCTCCATTTGGTGAGATTGTTAAGATGGAAGGGAAAGAAGGTAGCCAGCAGGGGCCCTTTTGGGTGCAACGGAAGTTTCAGCTTCAAGGCATTTAAAAAGGTAAAGGTAACGGACCCCTGACAGTTAAGTCCAGTCGCAGACGACTCTGGGGTTCCGGTGCTCATCTCGCTTTCAGGCTGAGGGAGCCGACGTTTGTCTGCAGACAGTTTTTGCAGGTCATGTGGCCAGCATGACTAAGCCATTTCTGACGAAACCAGAGCAGCACATGGAAATGACGTTTACCTTCCCGCCAGTGCAGTACCTATTTATCTACTTGTGCTGGTGTGCTTTCAAACTGCTAGGTTGGCTGGAGCTGGGACCGAGCAACGGAACTCACCCCATCATGTGGATTCAAACCGCCGACCTTCCAGTCAGCAAGCCCAGAGGCTCAGTGGTTTTGACCACAGCACCACCTGCATCCCTTGTCAGGGCATTTAACAACGGCCAAAATTCCTCATCTCTGAAAATACAAATTGTCAGTAGAGATGGACCTAGCCAGTTCTTGTGTTTTCAGAGATGGGGAATTGGCTGTTGTTAAATGCCTTGAAGCTGAAACTTCCATTGCACCCAAAGGAGCCTCTGCTGCCTATCTTCTTTCCCATTCCACTTTAACATTGGGTGCATCAGACCTAGGGTTGCCATATATCCAGAATTTCCCAGATAAAGCTGGAGTATGGCAGTTGGAGACAGCGTCCAGGCTGAAGTTCCTGAAATGTCCAGGAAAATCTGGATGTATGGCAACCAATGTTGTAAGACTAGATTTTGGCGAGTTAAAAATAACGAGATTTTGCAGAAAAAGTTCAACAACTTTGGGCAAAAACAGATTCACCTTTTGACACACCTCTGCACATGGTCATGTTTTTATGTGCTGGAAGCCAGCAAGAGTGGCTGGGGGAAACCCAACCACATGGGCAGGGTATAAATAATAAAAGTGTTGTTGTTGTTGTTGTTGTTGTTGTTACCACTGTTACTATGATCAGGAGCGATGAGATGAACGGTTTTCAACCCCCCTTGGCAAGCTGTGTTTTATGTTGTTTTCTTTGATATCCCAGGCAGTAGCCTGCAACATGAGGTCCCTATAACTGGGGGTGACACCCTCCCCCCTTGATTGCCATGTGTATTACATGATGTATTTTAAAATGCTACATTTGGGTGCCCTCCTGTTCATTCTGCGGACTGGGGGTCTGGACAGTCTTGCCCTGATGGCATCGCCGCTGCCTGGAATTAGGCCCCCACCCCCACCCACCCCCGCTTGCCAGTGGCTGTCCTAGCCAGCAAAAGTGAGCTGCAACAAGAACTAGGCCTTTCTATTTTCTTTTTAAAAAATATTATTTTTATGAATTTTCCAAAAATAATAATAAAATAAAAACAACAATACATATTCAAACATAGAAAAAAATAGAGTTGACTTCCCCCTATTCCCTTACCTGGTTCCATTGTTTATCATCGCACCACATGCCCATTTTAAATTATAAAATCATTAAAATTACTTATTGTCCAGTCTTAATGTCTCTACAAGTATTTTTAAAATCCTGCTAATGTATTAACCTGTGTACATTGCTGCTTCTGTATAGATGCAATAAAGTCCTTCCAATCTTCTTTAAATTCATTGTCATCTCTTCCTCCTAATTTCAAAGTCTATTTTGCCATTTCAGCATATTCCATTAATTTCACTTGCCAATCTTCTTTAGCTGGGACACCTTCTTTTTTCCACAGGCCTTTCTGTTTTCCTCCCTCTGTTCAACTTCCAGAAAGCACTGTGTCACTTAATGCAGCCATAAGGCAATTAGTTTCTCCATAAGCAGGCAAAAGTGCCGTGACCGACAGCATTTCTCAGCTGACCTTTTGTTTAAGAAGGCACCTTGTTACTGTCTGCCTGATAGCAGAACGGGAGTGGTCCCTACCCACAAATCAATAGTCAGTTGTAACAAAAACTAATCCATTCAAAAGTATGTATTCTGACAAGGATTACAAACTCAAACAGAGATTACAAACTAAAACTCATAAGGATATGTATAACACAATAATTTGTTTCAGAATTAGAGATGAATTTATGAACAGAGATAAGTTCATGTTAGTCCATAGTCAGATTCCCACTACTGAAACTTACATTGGCCTGAGTTCTTGGTGTGCTTTTCTCTTGGTATATTTAATAACAAGAACTCCAACTTATTTAATGATAGCGGAACGGAGCAGCCTGTGGCAGCCTTGGGCTTCCCAAAGACAAATCAAAGCGCTCCTGGCAGGGCCTCTCTGCCCTTGCTACCACAGGCATTGAGAGAGCGCACTTGCGTACTCGGAGGGGGGCGCCAGGGGAAGCCCTAGTTCTTGTACTCAATTTCCCCTTCGCAAGGGATAAACAGGCAATTACGCATCCTTTAATAGTTGATGGCCAAGTGCTGAACTTGAGAAGAGACTATTAGTTTGTGTCCCTTCAGGGCCAGGGCAATAAGTAGCCGGGAGAGATGGGGGCGGCGAACAGAGGGTGTAGCCTGCTGTTAAGCGTGACAGTTTTGTCAGCGGCGCTCACATTAGCGGAAGGTAATAAAGTGACAAGCAAGTTATTAGAAAGATATGAGGTGAAATTGAACGGGAGCTTCTTGTCGCTTGCCTCGGCTTTTTCCTCTTTGGTAATGGCCTGCTATTTGTTACAAATCGAGCCTTGGCTTGATCTCTTATATATATATATATGTAACAGAAGTATTTGTTCTCTGCAGGAAAGGTCACATGAATTTATTACAACACATTAGAAGAGAGGAAATAAATAAGTGTTTTATGACAACTAGTACGTCGGAAGTTAAAAAACAACGCTGCTGCTTCGTAACTGACAAGGGACAGCTGGCTTCTCAAAACTGCCTTTTTAAACTCCTCTCTTTCCTCAGGGATAATTAATACCAAAACGCATGAAGAGAGTTTTGAGAGATTGTTAGCTGCTAACTTGTTTGTAAAACACCGGGGAATTTTGCCTGCTCTGCTTAGCAAAGACGGCAAAATATAGCCAAAATGGAGGACAGAGTCAAACTCAAGGGCACAGGATTGGTTTAGCATCCTGATCTCTGCGTGACTTGCCCTTCTGAACCTTGGATGCACAAAAGGGGCAGCTAGGAAAGAAGAGCAGCATGTGGCCGTGCTTGCGCGGTGCTCCCAAAATCATGCACACATGCACTTCCAAACAGATGGCTTGTTTTGTTCATTTTGGGGCACATGTGTGGGGAGATGGGTGACTCATTTGAAACACTTCCTTCCTCCTTCCAACAGATGATCTGTTCTATCAAAGTTTGTTTGAGGGAGAAAGGGAGAAAGATCATTGCATTCGATGGAAGCATTTTCTTATGTTTCTGGTGGGGGGCCGGGTAGAGTGGTGACATGGAAAAAATGGATCCCCACTGGTTGCTGTGAAGCATCTTCCACTCACCATCTCCCCATGGAAGATGACAAGGCCCTCTTCTGTATCTTCTAATGGTCAATAGTATCCCTTCCCTCCAGAATATAATTATTTTATATCACGTACTTAACAAAAGAAAGATGGGTTGTAGAAAATGACAGTGATGGGTGGCTTTCAGTTAGAATAACAATCAGCCAGGAGGAATACTATAAACTTTTTTTTTTTGGGGGGGGGGGAGATACATCAGGAATATTTTTGGATATTCTTTTAGTTTCTTTTAGCCAAGCACCTCCCCTCCCTGCAAAGTAGTATATGACAATTCAAAACCTTACCTTCCAGAGAAGTCAAGAGAGAAGGGTCTTTCATTTCAGATTTTAGACATCGCCATGCAAAAGCTGCAGTTTGCTGTATTTGTGATATAAGCACACCCCAAAAGGGAATAGGCTGCTGGGGGATCAGCAATGATGCAAAGAGAGGCTGCTGCATAGCCAGAGAACTTCACGGATTTGCTAACTTGAATTGATGCATATTTTGTGCAGCTTTGTTTCTGTGCTTTACCATCAAAACACCTTTCCGAGGAGCATAGGAAACTGCCTCATACTAAGTCATTAGTTCATCTAGTAATTCTTCTCCAAGGTGTCAGGGATCTCCTTTCGCCAACCTCGACTGCTACCTGGGATTCTTTTCACTGCAGGTGGCAGAGAGTTCACCTGGAATCATCTACCTAGCAACACAAATGCTGTACTCCTGAGCTATGGCTCATCTCCTACATTTCGTCAAAATATGTGCCTTTCCAGATGATGGCCCTACATGCACATCGTTCTGTTGCACAGGAGTCTGTGGAGTAAATTGTGTTGGGCAAAAGAGCCCTAGGCACCAACCTTGCACTAGGGAGCAGCTTGAGACTGCCGATTCTCTTCTAATCAGGCTTCATATAGGCTAAAGTTCTACAGGAAGAGAGAAAGGAGAAAAGAATGAATTAAAACCTTATGGCAGTAGCAAAATCTTGTTTGTTCTTTTGAAAAACAAAGCTGAAAACTGTAGATTATGTTCAACAGAGCACCAAGGCTAAGAGTCTTGTCAGTGCAAGAATTTCTCAGTCTGTGAAATTTTCCCTCTCCTTCCCCTGCACCCCCCCAATTTTTTTCTGGGGGTTTCCCAATCCTCCAGAGCAGATCTGGGGGTGGCATGGGGTGCACATGGCGTGAGAAGAGGGAGAAATCCATTGCACTATTGCTAACTTCTTGGCAAAGTCATAATAATGTTTGCCATAAAATATGAAAATGCAAAATTGCAGATGTGAAATTTGATTTTTTTATATCAATGTTGGAGTGTTTCAGGCCTGGTAACTTGTTTGTTTAGAAGGTACCAAAACATTAAATGTTATAAGCAGTTAGCTGTAGAATGCTAAATAGCTATTAAAATCTGTCAGGTGTCCAAAATTTCAATAACATTGTTGAATATTGAATAATACTGAATATTGAATATTTCATTCAAACATTAAATATCAAATGTTTACATGTATCACCGGATACCACATACAAGTATATGCATTTGGTGCATATGTGGATACCAAAGTAATATCCTAAGAATGTTTAACATCAACCCAGGAGAAATTTGGAAATCATTTCAGCCTGAAAAGGAACAGAGAGCAAGGCTGATATATGCCTTTAGTGGAATGTGTGCTATTGTGTAGGTTCCTGGAAAAAAAATGCATTTCATCTCTCATGTAGATATTGGCAGGTACTAAAGAGGGCCTGAAAACTCACGTCTTCCACATTTTCTAAATTAAATGATGATTTAATGACTGAACACTTAGATTGCATGCATGTCTGTTACTACAATGTCACCGCGGTTTCTGCTGCAGGTTAATTGATGCTCGTATTTTGCATTTTGACCCTTTGCTTCAGGGGGCAAAGGTTGGTGAGACGGCTGCATTTTTACATTCATCCTGTGGAAACAAAATAGATAACTGTGATTTAAAGGCACACGTACCCCTATCCTAATGTTTGCATATCTGCCTGCCACATGCAGTTGTGTAACGGTCAACACATCCTTTCTAAAATATCTAGCCGCCAGCTCAGATATATTCACATGTATAGCTGAAACCAGTTAAAAAATATGTAGATAGGATTTGGTGGTATGCATAGTTGTGGGGGGCATTCAATATCTCAGGTCTGGAGATGCATTGCAGTTCAAATGCACATCTACATTTAAGTCCTTCATCCAAATGTTTGCATCTAGTCTTTGCACAGCACAGCAGCCTACTTGCCTAAGTGGTCTCTGCCTTCTTAGATCCCTTATTACATAAGGACAAAGGTGCGCTTCTCACAACCAGTTACATTTTCCAGCAATTCCAGAATGCTGAACCAATAAATGGTCCAGTCAGATGTCCAGATCGCAACTACCATATTTTTCTGTCTATAAGATGCCCCCATGTATAAGACATTATACCCCCCATGTTTCTGGGGACTCTGGTTTAAGAAAATAGGGGGAGATGGCTGCTGTGTATAAGATGCCCCCAAATTTTGGAAATTATTTTTTAGGGGGGGACCTAGTCTTATACATGGAAAAATACGGTACTTTTTTTCTTGCAAAGGAGTTTGTGACTCACAGCATTCTGATTTTAAAACAACAAGGACCAAAGACTATTTGACACAAGACAGGTTAAACATGCCAAATATCCACTGAAAAATTAGCTCAAGTTGTCTTCACGTTGTTAAAAAATGGTCTTGTGTAATAATGTTTAAGAACTGGGTGACACAGAATTGGATCCAGACTTTGCTTCTACTGGCAAGGAAGGACAAATTTTGTTTATTCTTCCTCCTCCTGCTCCCAGAACAATGTGGGATATGGCACTTACGGTTGCAACGATGGACAAATGTCAAAGGGCAAACATCTCCTTACCCTCTTCCAGTGCAATCCCTCCATTGGATCAAAAACCTTCCATGGGTGGAAATATCCTTTCCAGGCCATGGGTCTGTCTTTGCAGAAGGTGAGGTCTGGATCTAATCCATTAAATAGCAATGTGCATTAATAATAATAATAATTTTGCTGGCAAAGTTATTTCCAGTGTAATGTTGAAGGCCACACACACTGAGCATGTGTATGCAGTGAGGAGTAACACTCACTGGCTCATCACACACATGCTCATACACAATTCATTATTTTTTCCCAGACCAATGTTTAATAAAATCATCCCTTTAAATTTCCCAATAATTAAGCATAAATAGGAAATGGCATTTATACCTGTTGAAGCACACAGGTGGGATACCTGGAGGTCTCCGCCTACCCCAGTCAGCTGTCCAATCCCATCTGGGGGAAGCGTTGCCAAGGAGATCAGGCCAGGTAGGGGAGGGATTACCTGCCCACACAATAGAGGGAGGATCTTACCTGGGAATCCTCACTTGAATAAACAAGAGTTGTCCTTAGTGTACAAACCATCTCATTGGAGGGGTCCCTTCCAACTCTACAAATCTATTCAGTTGTCAGAGAAAATTCTCCAAAGCTATAGAAATCACAGCAAGGATAAGTAGGGATGGTAACCCAGTCAGATGGGTGGGGTACAAATTGTATTTACTTACTTACCCACCTGTGACCATTCTGATGCTGCTGGACTACAAAACCCATCATCCTGAACCATGGGCCAGTCTGACTGGATCTGATGGGAGTTGGAATCCAACATCTGCAGGGCCATACGTTTTGCCGCAAATGCAAGCTTTCAGAGAACAGTGAATGGAGAAGAGGCAAGAGCGCTTTGCTCTTCCTATTCTGATTATCCCCCGCAAATGTCTCCTGCAGCTGCCCCACTTCTTGTGATTTAGCATGTATTTATAACGCCCATCTGTGAAGGGAGGGATTATTTAAAAATGGCCTGACTTGGGGGATTTTGAGAGGAGAGTCAGTGCACAGGAGACCGACTAACACCACTGGGCCCCCGTCTGACCAACAGTCCTCCCTTATAAGCCTCTCCCATCATTGGCTTCCTTTGCCACACGCAGGATTGTTAGCTCTGAAGTACCACCCTAAATTTAACAAGGCTCTGGGAAACTTTCTCAAAATGTCTGTTGCAAATGCATTGGGGAATATTAAATGAGGCTAGGCAGAAATTCATCCTAAATACAAAAAAAAGTGCTGAGGGTGAAAAACATCTGTATTTTGATGTTGAAAGCCAATGATTAGAAAACATTCCTTTCTTTACCAATTTTGGGTCAGAGGAACCATTTGTAACTTCCTCTGTCTCCTAATAAGTTAGAGGTATATATTTTTTTTAAGGACTACAAAGGGTTTCATTATTTAGGTCTTTAAAAAAACAAAAAACAACTTATCAAATGTTACTAGTGGTTGAGGTGTGGGAAAAAATGCTTCATAAGAGATGTGGGACCCAGAGACCCTTCAAAATGAATCTGTCCTCAGTTTTTGAAGCTGAAGATCTAAATGCCAGTGAAACGGTGATTTACCCCCATACCTGCAAAATTAAGAGATGAATGACAACTCCACATAACTGAGCGTCATTGTGTGAATCTTTCAAAGGGCACATTTTATTATTAGCATTTCAGAAACTTCCTAACAGGCCGACTGCTCCTGTGCTGTTCGGCTCCTTCACCACTAATGTCAATAAAAAAAGTTACAAGCATAAACTCATTTGCTCCCCTGTCCCAGCAGCATTGCCCCCACAACTTGGGGCTGCTTCTTCTCCCTTCAGCACTGGAGTGCACCAGTCTTAAGGGAAATGGCATTCATCTTCTGAAATTCAGAAACTGCAAGAGTTGTACCCTTTTCTGACTGCATAGATGTGCCCTTTGGGCAGTGTTTTCCAAACCCTTTGATACCTGGGGGGCAGCTTCTTTGAATGAAAGTGGTGGGTACAATTCACTCTTTTAAATAAAAGCACCACCTAAATGTCACCAGCATTGAGAACAATGGTCAGGCACTCTCCCAGTATCCCACCTTCCTCTTTGCCTGGTCAGTCAGGGCTTAAAAATAATGGCAATGGACAATGGCGGTTTAGTAGGAGATCCCATCACTCTGTCACCAAAATGTAGTGGATCACACCGCTCTGTCACCGATTGCAGTAGATCCCACCTAGGTACACACTCTGTACCCAGGGTTATCGTAAGGGCTTTGTGTGGAGGTAAAGTTAGATCCTTGGAGGCTCAGGCAGAAGTTGAACCAATACAAAAAGATTTTGCAGAACGAAGTTGATAAAACGAAGGATGTGTCAGGAGATAATGTTCTTTCAGGAAACAGTTAACTCATTAATAATTATACTAAATCTAGTGGATGTTTCAGGCTTCTAACAGGGTCATAAACACACAGCTTCTTTTAAATGCTGGTTGCTTAATTCAGTTACTGCTCTTCCGTTAGGTGTTGCAGGTTTCTAAACTAGATGGTAAATGCTCAGCTTCTTTCCACTTACTATGGTATTTCACTTCACTTCGTTAGCTTGGTTGCATAGGTGTTGCAGCTTAATACTTTAGTTCTTAAGCAAGGTGGTACTTTCTGTCAGTTTTCCAGCCTTTTATCAACCACATTCCTGAGGCACTTCTAGCAGTGTAGCAGGTCCAGGGGATTCCCACACCCCTAACTGGTCTCGAAGTCTTCTCTTTCTCTCCTCTCCTGACTGATATGAAACCCAAGGAGACAATCTCCTCACAGTGTTTACTTCTCCTGCTCAAACTCAAGCCTTCCCGTTAACTCCTCTCTGAATATTCTCTCCCAAAACACTACACACAGTCTTCGAATCTAAGCTCAGAAACTCCTTTCTCTAGCTGTAGATACTTTCCTCAGAGTGGGTGTTACACACAGACCAGAGCCAACTCTCCTGTCCCTCCTGCTCTCTCTCTAACCATCTCCCTATCTGAACCCTCTCTCAGAAACGGATCCTTTTATTCTCCCTCCCAAAGTTCTGGCTCCACCCCACTCTGACTAGCTGTTTTGGTAGCCCATCAGACAGAGGCTCCAGCCCTCTGGTGAAATTCCAAGGCCCTGCATCACAAGACATTGGTCTAGCTTAGCTGTCCATCACAGGTGACTTATTTGGGATTACCCGGTGCCTACTTGCTGAGTTGGGACGTGGGTGGTGCTGTGGGTTAAACCACAGAGCCTAGGACTTGCCGATCAAAAGGTCGGTGGTTCGAATCCCCGTGATGAGGTGAGCTCCTGTTGCTCGGTCCCTGCTCCTGCCAACCTAGCAGTTTGAAAGCATGTCAAAGTGCAAGTAGATAAATAGGTACCGCTCCGGCGGAAAGGTAAACGGCGTTTCTGTGCACTGCTCTGGTTTGCCAGAAGTGGCTTACTCATGCTGGCCACATGAGCCAGAAGCTGTACACCGGCTCCCTCGGCCAATAAAGTGAGATGAGCACTGCAACCCCCAGAGTTCGCCACGACTGGACCTAATGGTCAGAGGTCCCTTTACCTTTACTTGCTGAGTTACACCAAGGAATCCCACTCTGTCTCCCTTACTTGGAAGTTGTTTTAGACCAAGTCAAGTCATTAGTCCCTCTAGTTCATTATTGCCTACACTGTCTGGAAGTAACTCTCCAGGTGTTTCTCCCACCCGCTACCTGGAACTGAATCTGGAACCTTTTGCATGCAAAGCCCTTGAGATGATGGTGGTTCTTCTATACCAAGACAGTGCATACACTGCATGGTTTTTTTAGTCTGGGGGGGCCTAGAGTGGCACTTGCTTCCAAAACGATGGCTTCATTTTTCAAGACGCACATTAGTTCTTCCGGCAGCATACAGTTTGGGAATCACCGCCTTAGGCAGAAGCCAGGCAGTTAAGTAATTTTAAACCATATTTATGTTTAGTGTGTGCAGCCTATCTCACCACAAGCTTCTCCCATACTTTCAAATGTTGGTAGGTATGAAAGAATGTTAATGCCTAAACCGTGTGTCTGTTTTTCTCTGATTCACTACAATTATCTACCATCCTGTTTCGTTTTGTGTAACAAACAGATGTTGCCTGTGCAACTCATTTGCTGAATAAGGCCTACTTGATGATGTTTAAGTTTCCAATCTAGTTTTACCAAAGCCATTTGACCTTTAGCAGAAACAAAAGTAAAATGAGAATGCAGAACAGTGATTTATTCAGGAAAGAATTATTTATATACCTCAAATATGTTTTTCATTAAAAACGATATTTATTTATACCATACATACTTCAAAAACAGTGTTGGGTTTTTTTAATTTTTTAAAAAAATGTTCCTTAGATATCATTTAGCCATTTTTTAAGGTTTGTTTTGCCTTTTTCAACATGTCTTCTCACTTGGTTCCTAATAGCTGGGCAGAGGGCAGGGTTTGAAGAGACAGTGCAGTACAGATAACACTACAAATGTTAATTTGTTTGGGAAGAACAAACCTTTACTTTTCTATGTTCCCTTTCACAAGCATACCGTACATACGTAGCATAAAACAAAACAAAGCATCTCTCCATTTAATTTTTATAAACAAAAGTAATTAAGACTTTGGAAAAAAGACAAAGCACAAATGAAAAAAAAATCAAGTCAGCAAAAATTGTGGAGGTTTTTGATGTAAACATATTTTTTTGACATACTGGTCGGTAACACTTTTAAAAGAGTCTGTAGGAAATCTGTAAATAATGTCAGAAGTTGTGTCCACTATTTGAAAACAAAGAAATATGGCCTAAGATAAGGCATTTCAATTAATAAAGACATCTTTTTCTTTTTTACACACACATGGAGATACTGCAACTAGTATTTATATTTTTGTTTTAGGAGAAAAAAAGTACTGTAGCATATACTGCTTCCAAACAAGGAAAAGTTCGACAAGCCTAAGTCCCAATGAAAGGATAGGGTTTAGTTCAGTTGAGACTAATGTCTTCCTGTTGGTTCAAATGAGACTCAGCCACAACTAACTAGAGGTGGATGAGGGCCAAGGAAGATGGGGAATCTATTTAACTGGAATAGTTTCCGCTAGTAAAATTAAGACTGGATTGCTAATGCCAATTTGCAATGAACAGTGGTTGAAATTGCACAACAGAGTCAACTTGGAAGCTGAAAGCAACCCAAGTATTTCTGGTTTCGCAGTTACAAGAGAAATGTTCTAGGAAAGAAAAGCACTCTCTTTAAGTTAGCAATGTACTCTGTGCAGAAATATTCCTTGTGTATTCTTTTTTTTAAAAAAAAAAAAGAGAGAGAGAGAGAAAAGATCTGTTATATGACACACACCATAATGGTCTTGGCTGTAGGCTGAGCTTAAGTAAATATCATCATTCAGTCAGTATGCTGTGGTAACGCAGGCTGCCAGTGCGGTTTGCCATGCTCAGACAACACATGTAAACACCAGAAACAAAAAGAAGAAGAAGAAAAAAAGATTTGGTGAGCAGCTTCTCCCTGTCTTCCTCAATCATTGGCCTCTCCTCTAACACACTCTTTCCCAACTCTACTGTAATTGTTCTCTGACAAATCATGTTGGGAAAGTACAAAAGATGAAAACATGAATTTTCGGTTTGGGTCCCTCCCTATACGCAGCCACCAGCTTCCGATTTCTCCAAAGGGGAAGTTACCCAATCTAATGAATGGCACACCGTTTCCAAGCTTTAAGTGCTTGTGCCATTAATGGCTTTCGATTGCTTCTATTAAAAAAAAGAAAAACCATGCCTTGATCATACCTCGGCACTTTCCAGTGCACACCAGACAACTTTGCAGAGGTTAGAATTGTTTTTCATTTTCATGCAACTAAAGCCCAAGTCTTCAGTAGAGAACACATAAATTCATTTCAGGAATTCGGATTTGGCCCTTAAGTTACTGTGACCTCCTTCTAAGCTACTACAGATCAAAAGTAAGTCCCAGAGAATTGAACTGGACAATTTCAACTGGAAGCCCATCCTTTCTCAGTTGAAGAAATGTCTCACACTGCGAAGCTCTGCTTTTCTTGTCTATAAACCTACAGACTCACTTGTGGATAATATTTAGAACCTGAGAAGGACATTCATGTGTATTCTCTCATTGCTCCCAAATTCCTAGGATATTTTTCCCCGCAGGCCACAGCAGCTGATTATATTTTGGTTACTGAAAACTTGTGCAAAGTTGGCAGTTTCGTGTTAACATTTAACACTTTTATTTTTTATTTTATTTGTTCGGCATTCTCGTCCCATACTGACCGGACCACTTCTAACAAAGTGTTAATTCTTTCCTTTCTTTTTTTCTTAATCAATAAGACACTGAAAGTATGGCAATACTTTTTAAGGGAAAAAAGGGTATGGATATTATTACACATTCCCACATTGTGTAAGAAAAAAGTGCATGACTGGATTTATGTAATAGTAACAAGACAAAAAAAAAATCCCTTAAAAAAAAAACTATATCAGATCAGGTGCTCTAAAGCATGCCAGCACCTCCTCATTAAGCATCTCTAGCAGGTAGTTAAAAAACAAGACCTTGTGTTTTCTTCTTTTTTTCTTTTTTCTAAATGTGCACTGAAGCTAATATAAATGAACAGAGCTAGCCAGCAAACTATTCTCCCCCCCTTCCCCGCATATCTAACAGCTGGATGTAAATGTAAAACCGAACCAAACAAAAACAACCCCCCCAAATAAAAATAAAACAAAAAGTTAACCACCATCAATACAATTGTTTTACATGATAGGCCCTTCAAGGCTCAATATATACAAGTGTAACAGCCATGTGTAGTTGATGGTCCTCTCAAAGGTTTAACATACACAAAAGACAATTGTACTTGTTCTCCCCCCCCTCCCCTCTCTCTGCAGTGCTGTGTTTCCTTGTGCCCCCCTCCCCTGCATTTCTCCCCTTCCTCAATATTGCAGGCGACAGTCAAAGGTAAAAGAAACAGTCTCTTTGGAGATGACCACGGGTTTTATAACAAAAGTGGGGCTTCAAAATGCAATTTTGTTTGTGTTCGTGTGTGTGTACGTTCGTTTGTTCTCTTTGAAGCAGTGGAAATTTCCTCCCAGGTTAAACTTACTACCCCAACCCACACAAAATAAAAACAGACAAACAAGAAAAGGGGAAAAAAATAGAAAAAGGAAAAGGAAAAAAAAAGCACCTGGTGTTTGTTTTTTTCTGTTTTGTTAAAAAAGAAAAAAAAAGATATATATTTATATTTATATTTATATATATTTATATAATAGTCTGTAAATGGCAGTTCAAAGTAGAGGAAACCCTCTGCGAGAGCTACTGGCGTTGGCCACGTCCATCTTTGAACTAGTCTAGTGAAGCGAAGGGAATGTTTTTATGCAGGTTTGGGTTCTGACTGTGCCGGTTCCGGCTGCGGACAGAAGAAAACATCATGTTGCACCCAGGGATTTTGCACTTGTGCATCTCCCGCAGGTGCACAGTCTTGTAATGCACCCTGAGAGTCCCCTTGTTGCTGTACATTTTGTGGCAAATGTTACACACGATCCCCCCGTTGCTCATGGAAACGCTGTTGAACATGAGGGAGCCCGGGACTTCGGCGCCCACGCCAACCCCTAAGGCCGGGGGGTCCGCCTTGTGTGATGACTCCCCACTGTCACTTGCGCCATCCACGTCATCAAGGAGAATCCCCTCGTCGCTCCCCGCGTCGGATTCTCTGGAGGAATGGATGCTACTGCTAGACTGGATGCTGGAGGTGGTGCTGAGGTCTAGCACCATGTATTCTTCTGACATGCCCCTTCCGTACCCGTTCAGGTGGGAGTCCTCAGTACCTGCCGGGGAGGAGGTGTCTTCCCGTATGTCAAAGCCCATCTGATGCGGGGCGCCGTAGATCTTCATCAAAAACTCGTCGCGGAGGTCTTTGCTAAGCGAGGGCTGCGAAGTGTCCAGGCCCATGTCATCCAGTTCTTTGGTCAACAGTTTACGGTGCAGGTTTATGTTAGCACTGTGTCTAGGAAAGAAATAGGAAGAGGGGGCAGGGAGGGAGAATAAAACAACACACCGTATCGCTGATTACATTTGTAACGCAAAACTTGCAGGTCAAAACATAAGTTAGCAAGATGGGGATTTTCATGCAATCCTACTTCTATTTCCTCTTCTCTCAGAAATCCAGGCATTACTATAATGGACACAAATGCAGGGCAAAAATGCTACAAATCCACGCTAGCCTGGTCTCTGCCCCACCCCATTTAGGATTACAAGGAACTTCAGCTATTCAGCAACGTACCCTGTTTTGGTTTTGGACCAACAGATTACTGCAGCTCTTACAAAAGGAGCCTCTTTCAAAAAGAACTAGGCAAGAGGGAGAGAAATCAGTAGAATCTCTTTCTATATATACACAACATTGGAGCTGCTGGTTATAGATTGGGATTGTAATCAAAAAGACCAGTATAAACTGGAGAGACTCTGTAAGAAGTTAGGCTAGTTTTATCTTTTTCCCCAATAATGAGGGGGGACCTTAAATGTTTCTGGGCAAGACCAATCTTAAATGGAATAAAACAGTGAAATCTTTGAATGGATAAGGTCTTTTGAGCCTGATTCAACAAGTGTTTAATATAATCCTTGCTTAGGGCTACCACAGATTCCAGTCAGGCATTTTGGCTTAAAAGTTACGCGTGCAGTGAAATTTGGGGCTGCAAGGGTAACTAAAAAACTAAAGCCATGTTGAGTGGAATGCCTTATAAGAGGAGTTGTTTTTAAATAGTAGTGGAAGAATGTGTGATTCTGTGCAACTTAAAACTGAACCATGTCCACACAAATTGGGCCTTATTATATTGATTCACATGATCGTTTCAATGCCCTTATTATGTTTATTTAAATCCATTGATTTCTCCTCTCCCTCCCACCCCAGAAAATCCTCAGGGTTTGGGCAGAAAACAATAAATGAAAAGTGGAATATGCAAATTCATTACTGAAACTTATTGTTTTAAATTCCATAGATTATTTGTCACTGTCTGCAAAGCAAGTTTGGAGGCCTGTAACAGACAGCATGGGCCACAATACATCTCTCATTATGGGCTCAATTAATTGCCAGGTTTACATATCTTCCTGTTTCCAGGTGTCATTTGGCAAAAAGCAATTGGGAGGGCTACAAGGTTACTGAATACCTTGAAGAGCATGAGTTTGCAGGCTGTCAGGGTCACTCAACATGCACAGCCAAGAGGAACAATGATACTTTATTATATGCAGCCAGTAAAGGCTGAGGAGGTGGGGTTCCTTGAGCTTGGCACTGTCACAATGTGAACCCACAAACTTTTGCTCCGGCTGACAGCCCCAAAAGTAGAGGTGGGCACACTCAACATTTCAGTTGTGCATTTACACAAAGCAGATGCCCAGCTGAAAAATTGGAGTGGGGTGGGGGAAAGATGTCCTAAAAAAAAAAAAAGAAGAAGACTTTCAAATCCAGTTATAGTTGCACACTACAGCAGTGGCGTAGCATGGGTTGTCAGCACCTGGGGCAAGGCAAGTAATTTGCGCCCCCTAACCCGTGGATTTGCGCCCCCTAACCCATGGATTTGCGCCCCCTAACCCTAACCCCCAGATGTTGCGCCCAGTGCGGCCGGCCCCCCCTGCACCCCCACGCTACGCCACTGCACTACAGTGTGTTCCGGGGGATGCGGGTGGCACTGTAGGTTGAACCACAGAGCCTAGGACTTGCTAATCAGAAGGTCGGCGGTTCGAATCCCCGCCACGGGGTGAGCTCCCGTTGCTCAGTCCCTGCTCCTGCCAACCTAGCAGTTCAAAAGCACGTCAAAGTGCAAGTAGGTAAATAGGTACCACTCCGGAGGGAAGGTAAACGGCATTTCCGTGCGCTGCTCTGGTTTGCCAGAAGTGGCTTAGTCATGCTGGCCACATGACCCGGAAGCTGTACGCCGGTTCCCTCGGCCAATAAAATGAGATGAGCACCGCAACCCCAGAGTCGGTCATGACTGGACCTAATGGTCAGGGGTCCCTTTACCCTTCACCGTGTGTTCCTGTCTAAGGAAGTGGTGGGCAATGTGCTTTGCTATGTGGGTGAAAATGCTTGCCCTCGTTCTCTGCTTGCAGTTCAAATGGGGGCTGTGCTGGATGCCGGCTGCTCAAATGCGCATTGTAAGGCAAGATGCACATCTGGGTGCAATCTGGGTGTGTGGCTCCCAATCTAACAAAGCCAACTGTTTCTGCACATGGATGCGCCTTCCAAATTTGTGTGACTTAAGTGTAGAAAACCCAAGATGACAATGCAATATTTCTTTGTCATTTGAACGTCATTGGTTCAAACAGGAGATTCGCCAAGAGCCTTTCTCTCAACCAGCTGGGCTCCCAAAAGGAGCAGAATAACCCAAGTGTGCATTATAGTGGGCTGGGAGGGTGTAGAATTATGTAAACTTAATTTTCCATATCTATTTACATGATTCATCATATATTGTCATAACTCATTTACCTTATTAAATATAGCAAAGTAGGATAACAACCTACTTTTCCCTTTGACAGACGGCAGGTGGCTGTTCCTGGTTTAAGGATGATTGATAATTGAGGGGATGTAAATTTGGGTCCCATAGGAGCTTCCTCCATGGAGAAGAACTAGCGAGAAATATGTCTGATATTTTGGGGGGGGGCGGGGTGGGGAAGGAGAGATGCAAGGCATATACTGTCCGTTCATTCCCAACGAGACAGCGATCCTTTCACAGAAACTATTGTACTACTGTTTCTTTCTAAGCACACAAGTGTGTTACACATGTACCCCACACTGCGCTTACGAAGGCTGAGCTTACCTTGTGATAAGATCAGCTTTCTAATCTTTTGCTAAATCGAGATCACAAAAGAAAGAGGGAGACAGTGAGAGAGATAGAAAGAAGGAGACAAGAGAGAAAGAGAAAGAGAGAAAGAGAACAAATTCACATTCCAATCCAGTCACATCTGGCTTTAAAAAAAAGGGAAAAAAAAGAAAAGAGAATCTTAAAACAATAAAATACAGGCTAAAAATGCTTCGGCCATGAGATCATTTTCTGTCACCCATCATCTCACTTACACTGTTGTCCTGATGGTTACCGGACCAACTGCACAATCTAAAACCATAAATCAAATCAGACACAGGCAAATTCACATCATCCACAGATTTGTTCTGAACAGATGCATGCTGTATTCACATCCATGAATGATAAATAAACAGAAAAAAAGGCCGTACAGGCTCCTAGACAGAATTATTTCTTGCCCATTCTAGTGTCAGATGGCAAATGATTCAAAGGGAAAGTTTCTAAGCAAAATACAGGAAGCACTTAGCTGTGAAGGCCTGCATGTTAACAAGCTGCAGTTGTTTTTGCGAGTTATTGCACATGTGTAACAGTGCTATTGAGATTCATGGTCCAGTTACTGACACCAAGAAACCGTATCTAGGATGTCTGCTTGCTTCCCTGACTGCATATTACAAGCAAGCAGAAACATGTGGCAGCTTTGGCTGTGGCAGTTGTGGTTGTTCCATGAACAAGCTATCTGAGCTTGCCATGCCACTGCCAACTCTCATGGCAAAAACAAACAGGAGCACATAGTCAGCTATTGCACTTGAGCAACTCCCTCTTTTAAATGTGTGCATCCCGCCCTCTTTCTGAGAAGTTCCCGGTGGCAGCATTTTAGTCTCACGACTAGGGTTGCCAGAACACACTGCAGAGAACATGCATGTAGTTTCTCCCTCCAATTATCTCCCAGTCTCGACACACACCTGCCTGTTCTAAGAAGCAGGGATCCAGGTGTGCCATAGAGCCGTAGGGTTGGTAAACAATGGGACTGGGTTAGGAATGGGCGAGAGATGGCTGCCCAGTCTTCTGATTCACATAGAGCTACACACACACTTTCTGGGATGCAACCCAGCAATCCTAATGGCAGCAGCCCACGGTGGTCATTTAGAGGGAGGGTGTCTGACATGCCTAAGTAAGGCCAACTACCAGTGCTGGATTTACGTATAAGCTAAACAAGCTATAGCTTAGCCCTCGCCCCCCCAAAAAAAATTAAAGAAAAAATTGTCAATGCCACTGTGTTTGCATTATTAAGTTTGTTATGAATAATAAAAAACAATTTTAAGTTAGAGCTTAATAATTACCGTATTTTTTGCTCTATAAGACTCACTTTTTCCCTCCTAAAAAGTAAGGGGAAATGTGTGTGCGTCTTATGGAGCGAATGCAGGCTGCGCAGCTATCCCAGAAGCCAGAACAGCAAGAGGGATTGCTGCTTTCACTGCGCAGCGATCCCTCTTGCTGTTCTGGCTTCTGAGATTCAGAATATTTTTTTTCTTGTTTTCCTCCTCCAAAAACTAGGTGCGTCTTGTGGTTTGGTGCATCTTATAGAGCGAAAAATACGGGACTTCACTATTAATATACTTCTTCTTAATTGTATTTCAGTTCAACAATTACTTTGATAAAATATGTATTTTGTTATGTGCAAACGGCTTTAGATACCTATTAGGTCCATAAATTACCATATAGCATATATTCAACACAGCGACAATTTGTTGTGGACAAAGGACAGCTGGACATATAAAGGGCCCCGTTCCTTCAGTAGCTGAGGGCTTCATCAAACCGAAATCCGGCCCTGCCAACTACTGAACTACGTAACTATGCAGATAATTGAACTAGGGGGGTTTCTGACATCCAAACCCACCAGGCTGTTCACTGCACTGTACTGGGCTGGCCTTGCCTTTATGTAGAGCAGCCTAACAGCATGGCACTGAGTCGAACTTAGGCTTATCTTTTCCCAATTTCCCCCATGCCCCACTAAAATATACTACAAGCTGAGTTTTGTGTAAATGTAGCTAGGAAATACCAAGCCTGCCATTTCTCTCTTGCTTTGTTCCTTGGTTTCCTGCTAGAACAGCCAGATTTGTCATGCAAATAGCATCAGGGTTTACTGAATGCAATACAATGCAAAGAAATGTTAATATTGTTTCACCCTCTTCTCCAAGCGAAAGTTGCTTTCCTGATTGGTGACCTGTTAAAAGTTGCAGCTGGTTTCAGCTATCAATAGGAAATGATGCCATATCCATTCACTTATCATTTATAGCAGTAGCTATCAGTAATCTCATTAAACTTATGTACTGGTCGTTAATGTCTGTCAGGCAAATGATGTGCAGAAATGTGTGGACAAGTTCTGGCACTTTCGTCGACAAAGTCCCTTATCCGTTTGTCAGCAGTACCATTGGCTTCTCCTAATATAATTACATTGACTTTTATTCAATTAAGTGCCATTCCTAGCTTTTTTTTAAAAAAAAAACTTGCTTTATCAATTGATTCAGGTGTAATGCAATAATAAAGATGAACTCATTGCAGTGCATTAGCCCTGCTGTTCATAACTTTTGAACATGGGTTCATTCATAGCAGTCGATTTCCATTATGCAACCACAGTTCAAAAGAATTGATTCTGTTACATTCATTTCTTAATCTATATCACTCATGTTGGAGAATCCTCTCCAAGATCATGCGAAAATATAACCGGATACCTTGTGTTTGTGTGTGTTAGTGGGGGGCATACTATTATTTATTTGGATTTTTATTTTTTAAAAACATTTTCAGATTAATAGCGAAATCATGGAGTTCAAAGATACATTAGGACAGGGGATGCTTTATTCAAATGTAAAGAAATGTTCAGAGAGTTGTCGTGTTACAGGCCTGGAGCTACTGGGCTGGGTGGGTGCAGCGCAGATATGCTAGTATTATACTCAAATGTTCAGTGATAAGTGCATGATAAATGCATGATAAGTACATTCAACAGGGACAGGGTGCATGTTGAATACTTAAAAGGCTAAGCGCTTTAAATCTAGCTTCAGCCCTAAGACTGACCATTTCTACCTTACATCTGGAGATATGTAAAATCTTCCTGGGAAATGCTACTACTCTTACAGAAGTTCATCAAATGTTGCACCAGAGGGCAGACATCTAAAATTACTTTCTTTAGGCAAAAATCAAACAGCTTAAAAGTGTCAGAATTGCCCTAAGAAATGTCATCAGTCTTACAAAACCTCTTTTGGCTTCTCTGCCCATCCCAATTATCTTTAAATTTCACTTTAGGTAAAAAAAAATCTGGTGAAAATCTTACTTAGTTCTTTCCTCTTCAGGCATGCGGAAACACCTGTAGGGAAGTTCTGCTTCTAAATGTCCATAAAATGGGAGATGGATTAATTTGTCAGTTTGGGTCAGTTTGGTTTCATATACACTTTCATGCAATTTTCTCCTAATACGCACATTTTAACTTTGCAGTTTTGTATGATGTGCATATTTTTGAAAGCAATTCCCCCCTCTAATGTGCTGATCTTTAGGTGTTATGTTCACTGATGTATATGCATTTTGTGTGTGCAGTTTTCCATAATGTGTACATTTCCAATGCCTTTTCTGTTTAAAAATGCATTGCAAAATTCAGAGAAATACATTTCCAAGAATGGCTGCATTTTTTAAACAAATAAAACCACACTCACTGCAATGCAATACATGATTTTAAAAAAAGATAAAGAGCATATAGATGACACAGCTTACTTCTTACTGTGTACACAATGAAGGCAATACTATATTATTTCCCCCAATTATTATTATTCTGTCGCACTTCCAGTTTGGTTTGTGCAATGGTATGAAAATTGAATTAAGTAGGCTCACATTGAAATGTGAACTGAACAAATTTCTCCCCCACTGGTACGTTAAATATATTTTAAAGCTTTTCCTTAAATATCAGAGAACATCAAAGAAAGATGGTCAAACATTTTCTGCCTTTTATAAAGCTTTCACTTTGGCCTTTCTTCAGCCATATGACCTACAATTCTTACTGATTTTGACAACTGGTTACATCATATTTATTGTGTGAAATAAGTAAAATGATTGAGCTTATCCCCCCCCCCCCCGGCTTTGGAACTGTGTGTGAGATCCTCCCCCCAATGATAGCCAATATAAACAGTCTATGAAAAAATGTTCTCTGCTGCAGCCCCACTGAATTAACTGTGACAGGCTCCAGTGCAGGAGAAATGAGTCCATCTAACTCAGGCATAGGCAAACGCGGCCCTCCAGATGTTTTGGGACTACAACTCCCATCCCCCCTAGCTAACAGGACCAGTGGTCAGGGATGATGTGAGTTGTAGTCCCAAAACATCTGGAGGGCCGAGTTTGCCTATGCCTGATCTAACTAGATTATGCAATGGTTAAATGTCACCTAGCTACAGTACACCAAGTAAGTTATCCCAGAGCATGTCTGAAAGCACATATGCAAAACCTGTCTGGGTCTGGCCAGCACCTGGCTAGGAGACTGCCTGGGAACCATATGTATGTGGCCTTAGGTCCCACAATGAAATAAAAGAAGGATATAAGACGATTAATAGAACCACAGAATTGCAGAGTTGGAAAGGGACACCCAAGCAACATGTACTCCCAGGGGTGTCAACTAGTATAAAATATTGGAGGGACCCAGATAATCCCCGCCCCACATAATCGATCACAAGACCTGGCACATACACACCATTTGAATGGCAATGTCCATCAACTTGGGGGGGGGGTTGGCTCCCTCAAATATTTTATTGGGGGGCCCAAAGGGACCACGGTCCCTAGCAGTTGGCTCCTGTTTCTACTCCTTCCCCCTACAATGCAGGAATCTGCTATACGATGGAAGGAATCTACTAGAGATTGTCAGCATCGTTACAAACACAAGTTCCAATAGTTCCATTGTCTTACATCCTTAGTGTCCATGAATTCAAAGCCTCTAAGAAGACTGGTGACTATAACATTTTCTGTACTGAGACTAACCTAGCCATTTCATCAAATCTTTTAATAATACAAGTGTTACAGAAAATGCCACAAATTGAGTGAATGTGACATCCACATATGGATCCTGACAATTTCAGATAAATTCATAAGTATCAGTAAATACATATATTTCTCCGAAGCTATCCCCTGACCCTAACCCCAACATACACCAAAGAGTGTTTGTCTGAAGGCTGCCGCTCACATTTAGCTGAGTATCGGTATATCTCTGAGATTTCAGATAGCTACAAAAATTGCCTGAGACTTTCAGTGGTCTTAAGAAGTTTCAGCTGCTTAAGAGGCCTTCTTTTTAAACAATCAAGCAATATATAATTTTTGCTAAATAAAGACGGACACCCAATTTCAGCTATTTATGGTACATATACACAATGCAAGGGTCATGTATCAGCAGGGAGAGCAGATAAGGCAGGTTCCCCACTCTGTGAAACATTTACATTCCTATGCTCCATGAAAAGACTTCCTGGCACCTTTGCCTGCCCCCTCCCCAAACCAAACAACCAATAATCATTTGCCTTCCTCCACTCCGTTTGGCTGGCAAGGCCTTTCAAAAATCTCTTCTTCCAGAGGCTGTCCTTGGAAGTGTCTGATTCTTCAGCCCACAAGAGTAAACAAGGGAATAAAATACACTCCTAGGTAATTTTCCACTTTTATTAGTAAGAACCTTACTAAAGTACTCTTTTGATGGACTGCATGAAAGAAATTGACAGAGCACTATTATTTTCCATTTAATGTTGATGTATTTAGGGATTTTATTTACCGTATTTTTCACTCTATAAGACGCACCAGACCACAAGACGCACCTAGTTTTTGGAGGAGGAAAACAAGAAAAAAAATATTCTGAATCTCAGAAGCCAGAACAACAAGAGGGATCACTGCGCAGCGAAAGCAGCGATCCCTCTTGCTGTTCTGGCTTCTGGGATAGCTGCACAGCCTGCATTCACTCCATAAGACGCACACATATTTTCCCTTACTTTTTAGGAGGGAAAAAGTGAGTCTTATAGAGCAAAAAATACGGTAATTTTTTCTTATTTTTCCTTCTGTGAGTGTATCTACCCTGTATCTGAAGATGCATTCAAGGGGGCTGCATAACTGTGACTAGCTATGCAAAAGCCTTCATCTCAAAAAACGATCCTTTCTCTTTTTGGCATACAAACTCCAAGCACTACTGGAAGCAGTCGATGGTTCCGTCTATATGCATACAAAACTAATGGCATCCTGTTGTTGTTTTTTCCAAAAACAAAGTGATGGAGTTTTGTCTTTGCCTTGTTTATGCTTGTATGTTTACTTTGGCCTGAAATTCAAAACAAAGCTTAGCTTGTGGGAAAATGTGTAAGCCAAAGCTATGATCCACTGTGCATTTAAATATTCAATAGTCAGATGTTTTGTAGTGAGGGAGGCCCAAAGGGGAGGAGAATAATTACAGAATAGCCAGAAAATAATTTATGGTTGCCGAATACGATTCAAAGCAAGGGTGGCTAGCCCTGAGGCCCTCCAAATGTTGTTGGACTGAAACACCAGCCTGGTCAATGGTCAGGGATGAAAGAAGTTGTAAGTCCAATAACATCTGGAGGGCCACAGGTTCCCTATCCTTATTTTAAAGGTTAACAGTTGATTTAATGAAATTTAAAACCAAGACCGAGTGCTTATCAGGTAACCCAGTGCTTTGCATTCGTTGGCCAACACAATGAAAGGTGGGTGCAGGTTGAATTTATACTGAATAATCTGGTACGATCTTGCCTTTATGCCTCTCCTTAGGTTTGCACAAACGTAAGGGGGCTAGGGAGCCGCTTTTATTCCCAAAAGCTGAAAATCCAGGCAGGGAATTTCCACAAAGGTGTAAAAGATCCCTCCCTCAGCTACAGTCTTGCACGAAATCTAAATGGAAACATCAGAATGAACAATCTGTCTCAGTATGCAAATTTCCAAGAACAGATAAATCCTGATGTTTCCTTTAAACAGAAGGAAGCCCTCAACTCCTTTGACACGATTGTGAGCAGATATGGCATTCTGATTTTACCTAAAAACTGGAAACCAAATCTTTCTTATTTCCTAATCTTATCTTCTCAGCGCCACAGAAACTGCCTTCCACCTTGCCTTTTCTTGCACTGAAAAATTGGGCTACCCCCAGAGGCCTGAAGAGTATATCTTCATATTTTGCTGTGTGCACGCATCATCTGATGTGTCCATAACTGGTGATGCTTAATGGTAGTTTCCCCCCCATTGCCAGCGTTTCAGAGCAGTGGCTGTAGACAGGGCACTACTTTGCTGCCCAGTGAAATGCAAAACATTCTACTCCAGCAGCACAAGGGACATTTGTTTCTAAAGCTTTTTTGATGAATTGCATAGAATCTGAGAAAATATTAACCTTTCATTGGAAGAAAATCCAAAAGGTAAAATACAGTTCAGCACCTATTAAAAAAAAAAGAAAAGAAAAGAAGAAGAAGAAGTAAAGAAGTGCTTATTAAATGCGGGAAATAAAGGACAAGCAAATTCTTGCAAATAAGACGCGGAGCCCCAGTCATTACCATCCCTTTCAATATGAAACAAATCATTCACACTGGTCACGAAGACAGCTCCCTCTCCACTCAAATTATTCACTTGAAGATAAGCTCTCACCAAACTCTTTAGGGGTTTAACTAATTTACTGCACAGATACGGCACGTCTGTTGTAATAACAGGTAGGATGTATTGGGGTCGACCATTTATCAGAATTAGACTTCTTTTCTCAATTCGCAGTGAATGATGCTGCCTCCACCGTTCCTCATTCTCAGAGCTTGCCATCCCCTTATGGCCCCTAATGTGGCAGGCAAACAAAATTGACAGTCTCATCTTGTCAACAAGGGGCGATTCTCCCGAGAAGCCACTTAACTTTGCAGAGGAAGCAATGTATTAATGTGCCTGTCCCAGGAATGTTAATCATCTTCGAGCTCCCTCTGACTTTGACATGAACAAAATCACCAAATTTGTTTACTAAATGAATCGTAATATGCTAATAAGAGAGCATGACATATATGGTAAAGCCAAACAGATGGTTTGTTTACCCCACTTTGCAACTTTATAAATGCTGTAACTCGGAAGATGTTAGCAAGAATTATTGGCCTGCTGGCAGGGGTGGCCAAGACTTTTGCATACAAAATGCAGAGCCAGAGTAAAAGGAAAAGCAATTTGTTATCACCAAGGAATGCACGCTTCTGCTGATACTGATATTATGATGTTTGGGCAGGTCATGCAAGGGGTTTTAGCATGGATTTTTCTGTCTGCCATGTCATCTGCTAGTGCAGTTCTGTCACAGAAGCAAGACCTGAGAGTGCTGCACTCCAGGACAGCCTGGTAATTCAGTACATACCTGTTGAGGTGTTAAATGAGATGGCTCTTACGGTGTGAACAGAATTACATTTTTCCAACAGCTGCATGTGCTCACAAGCATCAAGGTCAAGGCACGTTCTAAATATATTACTATTGTTGTTCATTAAAAGATCAAAAGGCATTACAAACAAGAAGCACAACCACTGGCGTTAGTTGCCAGAGTTATTCAGGAGCACTTGTAAGTTTCATTGTGACACGTCAACCTCACGCTTTACCAGCTGCATGGATGCAAACTGGTCTAGAAAATTTAAACAAAAATATCAACCAAAATTATCAACATTTATCCACCATTTTTTCTCAGATATAAAAGACAGCAGCGATTTAGGCAGGCCAGCTTCACAGACCTCATTGCTTGGTATGATCAGGCCTCTGCCATTATCTAGGTTTTTCATCTACACACAAAAGCTTCATACATACCTGTGGAACATAACTCTGGTGGCTTTTTTATAGGCTATCCACAAAAAGCAAAATTCCTTCTCAATGAATAACAACTTCCTGAGATTTATTTCTCGGAACATATTTTGAAGTGAGAGTGATTTTTAAAATGAAATATTTAATCCAAACTTCCTCCTCCCCTTTCTTATCAGAACATCCAAGCAGGCATTTGTTACACTGTTTGGGAATCTCTGAACTGAGTCCAGTGCCACCTTGTTCACCGGTTGGTGAACGAATAATAAATACATGGCCAAAATACCAGTCTTTGATATTTTTAAGTTGACTTGTCTGCCTATTGCAGTGGTATAACATTTATTATTTCGCTTAATTTATATACTGCTCAATTCCAAAATGAAAAGCAAAACCCTAAAAATGGTTTTGTGGTGCTGTATTGGAATGCCACCCACAATGTACTTGTGTTCCAACACATCACTTAGGCAAGTTCTGCAATCCCTCTTCCCCCATTCCAAAGGAGCACGCTAGGGAAATATATAGGCTGTGATATATTTTGTGCCTTTTTTGTGTGTAAACAGCTCTGCTAGGAGCTCCGCTATAGAGTCATATAGAAGATAAAAAGTATTATTTTATATTAGAAATAATAACAATAACCTCAGAAAAAAATAGATGGAGCGATGTCCCTGTGATGCTATGTGGCTATTTTGGTTCACTGTGGTGCAAATCCCTTTGAGTGATTACAATGTTCATGTAAGGTGACTAAAACATATAAAGTCTCCAGCATAACCTTGCTCCTAGCAGGCTTGGAGAATTTGCAGCACACTTTAGAATGCACTTTGAATTAAACGCTGGATATATGCAGAACTTTGAAAGGAAATGGTTGAACAGGAGACTGCTCACACATGCATGCCCATCAGTTGATTCTTCTCCCTTTTATGACTCACGGTGAAATGCGTGAACTTCCTCTGCCGAAAAAGCACTTGTGTTGCAAGATGATATGACAAGGGGAACTGTGCTGCTTGATCGGGTGAACAGCAGTTCAGTTTTCCATATCATATGATTGTAACATACATTTATATGCTAAACTTCAGCCCACGAATGTAAGCTATTACTATATGCTACAGTCAAGGTGTGATGAACATGCATGCCTATCTGAGATAATGGCCTCCTGTTACAAACCAAAATGAGTATAATGGTAACAAGTTCTACAATATAATCCCCCTGAGTTAGGGGTGAAATTAAAGCTTGGAGAAATACTCCTAAAACTGACGTCATTTTCAGTTGGATAAGCTGGCATTGTGCTATGGGCTACTTGTTAATTTAGGATAAGGACCGTGGATAACACGTGGACTGCATTTGAAATGATGGAAGTCATATGGAATGTGGAAGTTGTGGGGAAGTGTGTGGAACAGGTCTTGGTGTTCCAATTTCTGGGAATGGAGTTGAGAGATGACCTAACCTGGGGAGAAAACAGTAAAGACCTGATGAAGAGAGCACAGCAGAGGTTATATTTTCTGAGAATCCTCCAGAAAAATAATCTTTCAAAGGACCTGTTGATGGCATTTTACCATTGTACTGTTGAGAGTGTATTAACTTATGGTCTGTGTGTGAGGTTTGGGAGCTGCACGGCCAGGGAAAAAACAATGCTGTCCAGGGTTGTAAAGACTGCAGAGAGAATAATTGGGTGCACTCTTCCCACCTTGGGTGCCATAATGAAAGCTGCAGAGATAGCGCAGGATAGTGCAGACCCCAGAAATGATCTCTTTCAGCTTTTGCCTTCTGGAAGAAGGTACTTGGTTATAAAGACTAGGACTAGCCACCTGAGAAACAAGTTTCTATCCAAATGCGATTTTGGTTTTAAATGCATTGTAAGGTAGTTTCTATGGGAGTATATTGTATTTAATTATGGGGTATCAGAGTTTTTAGGGGGTTAACCAGGCTGGGATAGCTGGCTTGTTGGCTTTTGAATGTCTGATGTAGATTTTGTTGTTCTGTATGGGACAATGACAATAAATATTATCGTATAATGAAGTCAAGCGTTCTTGAATCAGAGTTACTTTGGCTTGGGTTCTAAGATAAACTGACTAAAAGAAGTTTGTGGGGAAATGTTCCCCTGGCAACTTTCCCCCATTGAAGGCACCTACACTCCCTGATATGGCTATCTACAGGATGGGGGGGCGGCGGCTCCTGAACAATGCAGAATGTAATGTGGGGAAGAAGGAGGTGGGGAAACTTTCCTTCCATGACCTTCCTTATCTTAGCATCCTACCTCAAATCTAGCTGATTTCCCCCCACCTGCTACAGCTCCTCCCTAGTCCAAAGGTGTCTTGGACTACTGTTGGACGTTGACAGTATTTTAAACACACTGGGTTTGTTATAAGTGCCTTCTTGACTTTGTCTCTCTCTCTCTCTCTCTCTCTCTCTCTCTCTCTCTCTCTCTCTCTCTCACACACACACACACACACACACTGTTTCTTATGATATTTTTAGTAGTCGTCTAGCTGTGCTTCAATGGCTGATTACCACCACCAGGGTATCTGCACCAGCTCCAGATTAAAGTGCTGGGATCCCACGAAATTGTTCTGTACTAACTATTGCTATTGGTTATTAAATTCTGAGAGACTTTTTTTTTTTTTAAGAAAAACCTATCCACTGGAGGCCCAAGCAAAGAGGGAAGTATGAATTCAGCTTGGCTTCCAAGGATTACTTTACAGCAAGAATGGTGAGCAACTGTCCCAGCCTGGCGCTTATATCTCATTTGAAACATCTACTCACTCCTGACCAACAAAGAAAATTTCAATAAAGAAGTTTTACTGGTTTAACAGCAGCAAGCTCCTGGGATTGTCAAAGTGCTAAGGCTTTTCCAAGGAGAGAAGGAATCAGCAGCTGAAATATAATTAACCTTCCATTCTCAATGCAAAACTGCCACACACACAGGAGCTCTGCGGTCTATTAGTGAAGTTATAACGGCCAACAGGCAGAAGGAAAATTGGTCAAAAGTTGGCGGCTGCTGTCATATTTTTAGAATTATGATTAATGACACTAATAATGCAGATGATTACTGATATGTGTATCTCCTGCAGTTTATCATATTGCACTGGCTGCCTACGTCCACAATAAACACGGTGCTATCATTTACCTCTTTATTGAAGGCAATCCTTTCTCTGGTGAAGGAGCTCGCTCTAATTACTTTGTAATGTTTTATGTCTCGAGCATTTTGCAGCTCTGGACCCCAACAACTGCTTCATATCTACCATTGATTAATTACAGAAGGTTTAATCAAAATTTAGAACCTAATGTTGTCATTTATGAGCATCCTGCATTGCCAAGGTACTTAAGGTCTCATTCCAAGTACTGAGAGAGTGCTGGGTTCAAAATAAGTCCCACGAAGGCGCAAGGTGCCAAACACTTTTACCTCAGGTATTTTGAGTTTATTAGTCCTTCCTTGGTTGGCTTCTGTTTTAATTACCTATTGAACCCAACAGGCAAATACTCATTGACATCAGTATGTTTTGGAACAGATGTGGTAAATGGAGGGTTATTTCCCTCTGGTTCCTAAACAACAGACATTTGGGCTCCTGGATTTTTATTTTTATTTGCCTTTAAACTGCTCTCATTTCTCCCCACTTCTGGGAAACGAGGGGGTGAGGAGAGCAGTTGAGCTGGTCTCTTTTGGGTTTCCGTCAGAGCAAAAAGTTTTTTTTTTTTGCAAATGACAGCACAGTTTTGAAGCGGTTAAACAAGTGAGGGGGCAAAAATTGCAGGGACAAATACATAAGTTTTTTTTAATGTGGATTTTTATGGCACTGTCATACAACCATTCACCGTTGAAGTTAAGTGTTTTTTTAATACCATTACTGAACTGCTGAAATGGATGCTAATATAGCTTGGAGTGCTAATGTCAAGTCCTGGTAATAAAAAAGACAGACTGCTGAATGAAATAATTTCAAGTAAAAAAAATAGAACAAAAGTGCTCTCGCTCTCCACTTTTATTGAATTGGGACTGACTGAGCCAATTGCTTTAGAAGTCTGTAAAACACAATTACTAGTGAGCCGAGTGACCCAGCTGTGCCCTCTTTGTGACGGTACAGGCTAAAAAGGCTGTAGAATTAGTGCTGCTTCTATATCTGGCGATCAGGGCTGTCCCCTCTACTAACAACCTGGCTCCTTTTCTCACTGTGTGATCACTAATGGATCTTTGTCACACATCAAGGGCCCAGCTAACCGATCCAACTTGTTCTTTTCCTTACTTGTATGAAACAAGATCGGTGGCTGTCAGTATATTTTAAAAAAAAATGGATTTAAAGATGACTTGTTCTTTTTAATCGTCAGAATACACAATGCAAAAAACATGACTTGAAATAATCAGGTATAAACATTAACTCTTTTCTCCTTTCTGCTTTTAGCTAAGATCTCTCAAGCTTAGACACTGGCCCGAGAGTTTTCCATAGGAAAGAAAAGGGCTCAGCTGGAAAGCAGTTAATACAAGAAGTGAGGAACTCCATAAAGTAGAAGGCCTAGTATATAACAGCTTTTTATCCTGAATTTAGAACTCGTGCTTCAAATCATACAATCTGACGCAAGAGGTCTAAATCTGGGAAGATTGTGAAAATTAATGAACTAACGCAACATTCTACCTAACTAAATCCTAGCCTGCTCACCTTCCTCTGTTTCACTCCTCAGAAACAAATACACATTTGCAATGCAACCTACGGATAGGTTTTTACAGTAAGACTAGTTTGGGCAAACGGAAAGCTTTTTGAAACCTTGCTTTCTTCTTCATATAGGCAGTAATAACTCTTCTTATGGGAGAAAGCTACATTTTAAAAAGCTGCCCTAGCTTCAGTCCTCGAACAAAAGACTCTGGAAATCCCAGCAGCTTTGTTGGTGAAATCAGAGCACAGTCTCAGATTCAGCAAGAAGGGCAGTACACAAGGTTCAACAACTTGTAAGCACAATTCTAGGACGCGGAGCCAGACACAAGTGACTACATTGTCCCAAAGAGTGTGTGTGCTCTTCCTTCTCTGCTTTTAAAGAGTGGGATGGGACCAGTCATTTGCACAGTTCTTATTCTGGGCAAGAGGACTGTACTTGCAAAGGATTGCTCCGACCTGGGTGGGGGCTGTGTGCCCTTGGTGGCAAAATCTGTGTCCAAAATCTCTGCCTCTCCCTTAGTTGGCTTTGCCAGCTGCCTGTTCTGAGGCGGCAGATCAGGACCTAGCCAGCTAACTCCCCTTGTCTTATAGAGGTGCCCGGCCACAGGGGCACGGGACCCTTCTCCATCACCACCAGAGCTCCCTCCCCCCAAAAATCTCACAGCCCTCTTCCTCTTGACAGACCCAGCTCTTCCTGCCCCATTTCAGCTTGTGCCAGAGAGCCCACAAGAAAGCTGAATTATTACACAGTACAATAGGGATTGGTTTGTTTGTTGTTGTTTTAAAAAGATAGGGCATTACCCCAAGTTATTTGTTATTCTGTATGTAACTGAGCTGCTGCTGTTAAGTTACACTTCTGTATTTGTCTCATATTTAATATTTTGGTGTACAGTATGGTTTATTTCTGGTCTGGTGACCATAGCAAACCGCCGGCGATGATTTCATGATCAAAAAGCGCTTTAAAAGACAAACTTAAATGTGAAACGAGTTCCGAATTTACCTCACTTTTTGTGCTAAGGGAAGTTTTCTTTTAAACTTTCATAGCGGAGTATCTATTTACAAATTCTTGTTCCTAGAAAACAGAAAAGAGATTGGTTTCAAATCTTGTGGATAGTGCTCACCACTGAAATGTCAACAAACAGGCTGCTATCTCCATCTCTATGATTCTTCTCTCAGACTGGTTTTGAAGATACTACAGCTCTATCCAATAATCTCTCTCTCTAATAGGGTAATAACTGCTACGGCACACTTCACTAAATGGTAAACTGCCAGGTAAATATTGAGTTTCTAAAAGCTGCCATAGCTGGCCTTAACTGCTAATTTTCTTTTTAAAAGGGAAAAGGGGGGTTGGGACAGATGATGCATTTGCAGAGCTAAAAACCAAGAGGAAAACAGTTCTTCGGAGCTACTTCTGGAAAAGCCACATAATGGCCATATGGTTCAGTCATACAAGAAATTCTCATCTGTAATAATGAGTGTGAAACACATGGATTCTGGTAAAGATTTCCTTCGCGCATGGCTTTGTTTAACAAGTGCTTTTAATCTGTCTCTTATCTCTGCTGACTGTCCTAATCTTTACAGGATAGCATATATTTAGACTTAGCAAAACCCCTTCTTTTTTCACAATCCCCATTTCTTTCTTCTTCTGCACCAGCGTATATGGTCTTCATTATGTCTCAAGAAAGGCACCTGAAGCTCTCTGAGAAAAGCAATTAACGCCATGCTTTAGCTTAACTTTCCTGCAATATCAATTTATTTGACAGGGTTGCATTGTTTTAAAATTGCCTGGTTACAGTTAAATTGCATCTAGTTGTGGATTTAGATACCATTCTAACACTGCAAACACATACAGAACAATCAGCTTTTCTATCAACTTCATTATATCTCAGCATACCTTTGTGAAGACAATTGATTTCAGCCAACTTAAACACGCTGATATTTTTCCCCTTTCAAGGAGGTCGCCAGCTGCCTTTAAAGTGATAGTGCTTTACATTTTATATGACACTTTTAGTTGCAGTTAATAGTGCGCTTTAAAATATATATATGAATGTTAGCTGAGAACAGTTTGCAAATGAGCAGCCATGTGATCAGGACAGTGTTCAAGGGGGACCAATGGGAAGTATCTAAGGAACTCATGTTCAACCAGAAATGCCTTTATTCAATAGAAACAGGGATTTGCCAAGGTCACTGGATGAAGAACTTTGTGCTGGATTTATTATTTGCCAGCCCTTGTAAAGTCTTGGTACCGTTGGGAGTCTAAAATTACAATGGGATTCATAGCCATTTTCAAACCAAGAGAGTTCTGAAAACGACAGTATAATGGTAGTAGTTGTAGTAATAATGATAGAGATTATGGTTGAACCTACTTCTAAATCCCCCCCCCCCAATGAAGATAGCAATGAAGTTAACTGAGGAGGACATTAGTAAATAAAAAGGAAGTTTGGTCTGTATGGTAGATTCTCCAAGACAAGAAACTAGTTCCTAGGGCTGCAAAGCAGTGCCCATTAACCAGTTGAATGGGCTACTAGTTAGGGCACCAACTGAAGTCCAGATATCTTTTTTTAAAGAAAGAAAAACACAATTTCACTAACTATTTAAAGTTGTCTGATGAAATGATTACCCAAAGAGCTATACGCTATGTCTTCATCTACAGAGTTGGAAGCCACAGCCAACTGAAAATAGATTTAAGGCAACTACAAACTAGTATAAAGTACCTTCTTTTTTGTAGCTATGGGATCCCCAAATTGCGTACACTTCTTGGAAAAGCAATCTCAAAAAGTTTGCTTTATAAGTTTCCAAACGTAGCGGGATGATTGGGAAAAGGGGGGGAAGGTTGCTGTTGTGTTGAAGAGGTGATAACAGGAGGCAGGTAGCATGTTTTCACATCTTCACCTTTGTTGATAATGTATGCAGTGGCTCATCAGAGGTATTTGATGTTAATTTATTCAAGCACACCTGTACAGGGCTGGAAGTCAGGTAACTAGATAAGCAAGTTGTATATGCTTCCGCTTTCTTGATATAACCACCCAGAGGCCTATCTGCACACAAATTTAGTTCTGGAAACATCAGCAGGTTTTAATAAACCAAATACAGATGTCTTTCTCCATACAAATCAAGGAGTTTACAAGTTTAAATCTGGACTGATTTAACTAGCAACCTAATGGCAGAATCACACTTGGCACCAATAGTTGCCTCATATTTATTTATAAGTCACCCTGAGCAAATATTATTTTGTTTTTAAATTTATTCATGGGGCTCAATCACCTTTCCCACCTTGCAGACAAACACACATGCTTTTGGTTCTGCGAAAATTTAAAAACAAACTTCAACAATTAGCATCCTTCACTCAAAGAAAGGCAAAGCATAAAGTTCCTTTCTTTGCAACTTGGAGCTGTTGGAAGTGCATGTATTTTACATAAATTTAGGAAATAAAAAGTGAAGTAACATGAACTAACCAGACTCAAAGTAAAAAGAAAGAAAGAAAGATTTTCATTGCCAATTGCTGATAGCAATAGAAAATGGATATTAACTTTAGCAGGCCTTGGGCTGATAAAAAAAAGAAAGAAAGGAGCAACTTTCATTCATTTTGAAGCCTGTCAATACAACTTGTGTCCCACCAAGGCAAATGTAGCCCACAAACCATGAAGTGTGGTCCTTCACCTGAAATCCCCCTGCAACTGCAGTCTCAAGCAGGAAATTAAAAACAGAGCTTCCCTGTGCTCCTTGTACTTTGAAGTGCACAGCTGATGGGCTACAAAGTTGTGTAGCTCTTCTTTAATACTAGGCAGGACTGAGTTCTTACAAGGGGGGAGACACCTGACAGTTTGATCCAAAGGTTTTCGTCACCTGCCTATAGAGGGCATGGGGGAAATCACTGATCCCCATGGGTGAATTACACTGTCTTGGCCAAAGAGTATTCTAAATATGGTCGTCTTTCTGCATGCAGAAGCCTCAAAAGGCAAAGGATAGGAGGGCTATAACAGTTCTATACTTCTTCCCCATCTGTCTGCCTAAAATGACATATCTTTCCCATTTCTACTACTGCCCCACCCCCATGACCCTTCAATAAGCACGCTTCTAATAGGCAAGAAAGATTATCCTTCCAGGTTCCCTCTTTCATTTTTCTTAGGGTTGTTCTATAGTCTTGAGACATTATCCTTTGCCACTGCTGATTGTCAATAAGGTTTCTGCTACCTTTTGACATGAGGGGAAAGGGCAGAAAGGCTAAACTGAAGGTTGGGAAGAGAAATGCATTTGTTTATTTTTTGGAATGGAATAGTCCAGGGAAATGATTGACAGAAGATATAGCTTTGGAAAGATTCCATTTCAAACATCTTCGTCAATGGGTTCCCTTGCCTGCCTGATTCCAGGACTGAGAGGAGAGGGTAAAGGATGCTATGAATGATAGGCCCCATACCTTGATTGGTGGGAATTTGATTGTGCAGTTCCCAATGAACTAGCTGTTGCTGTGAGAAACAAAAATACTTCAAGTGAAATACTTAAACTCCGTATAACAATGAAGCCTCTTTTGTCATAGGAGAATACTACATTTTTAAAGAATGCTTCGTAGAACCTCCATTCCTTGGTTCTTCCTTGCAGAGTGACAACTGTTTGAAACGGCATCATTAAAGGACACTTCATAAGCTGGCGAGTTTACCAGAGTATTTAAAAGAATACTCAGTATTATTTCCATGAAGGTGCTCAGTCAAACACCGTCTTAAATATGGTGTTAAAATGTGACATTCTTCATGTGCACATTAGGCTGGTTGTTTCACATTTCTGGTACAGCAATTAGTGCTGAAATGGCTATAATTGGGTTCTAAAGTTAACAGCCCATTAAGGTGACTGAAATAAGTTCTCCACTCAGTGTTATTATTCCACTTATTTGGCAGTGGAGTCAATAAGGCACTATACACTGGTTTACATCTTCAAGGTCTTCCTTGCTACCTGAAGGGCTAGACATTTAATGGGCTTCCTCTGTAAGAGTTCATTTAAGAAACAATCTCCAAGAAGGTCAACGAGAAAACCTTAAATTACAGAAAAGCTCACTGGGCTACGATTTTACCTCAAATGCTCACCGCACTATCTGGAGATAATGACTGGCATAATGCCAATATAAAGAACTAACAATGAAAAGCAGGCCCTAATTTCAAATGCATTTATACACTGGCATGTGAGTTCTTCCAGAAATGTAGGGACTTGTAAGCAGCTCTAAGACCGCTTACTAATTCTTTCACACTCATGTTTCAGTCATAGTTTATCTGACCATATACTGAAATACTGAGTAACCTGCTCTTTTGTGAAACCTGCTAGAATTTTATAAAATTATTATTATTTATGCAGGTTGCATTGGCAAATTGTGCAAACAACTGAAATGTGGACTGTTGTTCAAAGTTTATAATTCCTAGGGCGAAAGACAGCGCTTCAGCCAAAACCATCTTGCAGACTTTCCAATGCACACTACATGAAGACCTTGCAGTTTTGAAGTTCACAGACTAATTTCTGGAACTCGAGTGTACCTGTTTATAAAGGAAATAATTAAGGGAACAAACTTCCTTTGCACTTTGTTCCATGGTTGAGTAGGAAAAAACTGCTACACTGTATGCTAGAATAATACAGAAGTATACATTATATTTAGGGATTCAACATATCCCGGATTTGTAGTTTTGAGTTGTTATTTACAAACTAGCTAGAAGAATGCTGCTAGAGAATATTGGGGTTTTTTAAAGCTTTAAATCTTTGGATCATAACTTTTCACAAATACATTATAGGCAGCATATGAACTTCATTATCAGATTCTGTTTTGTCCATCCAGCACTGCTGCCAATTAAATATATTATCCAAAGACATTTTCTATGATACACGAGGTTCTTTTTTATGTTTCAAAGAACACAATAATATTATAGACTTTGTTATTTCTCTCTCTCCCCCCCCCCCGACTTAAGGGGGGGAAGAGACATACGTTTTCTGTTTGCATACTGTTTGACTCCAAGTCCATGAGGCAAAGCAGATTGGCCACAGAGCCAAACTGATCTCAGAAGACTGGTTATCATTGTTCATACAATGACACTTGCAACACAAAGAAGCCAAGCTGCTGCCAAAATTCCACCGGAGTTTACTCTTAAGTAAGCATAGATCACGATCCAAAGAGCTTCTTCAGGTCACACAATGAGCTCAGTGGAATTCTTAACTTGTTTTCCTTTGAACATCCCCTGCCCATGGGGATTTTCTGTTGGAGAAAAACAACTGTAAAGTTTCTTTGGGCTAATGAAATGAGTTTCACTATTCTTTGGATCCCGGCCAAGCTTAGCATTGTGCTTAAAATTAAGGCACATTTAACACATTAAATAGAGATAAAACTAGTTTTGCACAGCTGCCCAGTTCAGCAAATTATCTAAACAAAGGTTCAGGTGATTAGAAATGAAATGGACTGAGCATCGGAGTCATGTTCTTCCTCTTCCTCCTCCTTCACCCATTAGGAAAATGTGGGTTATTCTAATCAAAATCACTTAAGCCAGGATCAAACCATATCGAAGTTTGTTACTTAGAACACGCTACAGTTCCCTGAGTTAGCATGTGACAAAACATAACGTCTGAAAAGGTCCTAAATATATCTGTTTAACTAGGTTGTGGTGAATCAGAATTGAAGTGTTTGGTCCTCCATTTTGATTTGTTTGCTCAGTTCTGTCCACTCAGCTCTGACAGCTAAGAACAGACAATGGGAGGCCCACTGGGGCTCAGTTTAACGGGGCAAGTTATAGGATGAACCAACTAGGGGCTACTGGGATTTAATACATTGCCTTTCCTTCTTGAGAATTTTAGTATGTGGGAGGTAAGTGATTCAGCCCAAATGGTGGCATTTAAATGATGTATCTGTCTTCATATCATGGTCCCAATTTTGTCTATCTATTACATTATTATTATTATTATTATTATTATTATTATTATTATTATTAGGAAACCCTATGCAGATATATGTGTGCGTTTAAATCCATAAATATGGAATAAATATGTTAACCTGCCACTGACCCACTTTGGGAAATTCCATCTACATTACACTTTTCTTTTTGGAATAATAAAAAGGGGACTCTGTTTCTTAAAAAACAGCTACAACATTTAGGGCCAGCTGCTTCCGTTTAAACTGAACTCTTTCAGAACCGACGTAGCATAACTGCAGTGTGATATCATCCCAGTGCCCAGCTGAAATGAAAGGCTGTTATTAAGGTGAAAAATATGCCTGAGTTTCCCTTTATCTGGGCGCATAGTGCTCACCTGATGGAATGGGGATATGCATACATGCAGAGAACAAAACTCGGGCACATGTGCAAAGGAACATCCCCCCCAAAAACTGCTGCTCTGCTTCCTGTACACATTTCATTGTTCAGGTCTCCAAGGCTGCACTCCATCAATATAATCATGCACGTTGAGCATTAATACTATATCTGATGCTTTCCCACGTGAATTGCTGCACAGTTTCACCAAATGACCACTATATATTTTAGCATACATTTGATAGGAGCTTCCCCACTGTCCGCTGCATATAATTTTGAATAATTCTAAGTAGGAACTTTTCCTTAACTTCACTTGGAAGCTGAGGAAAGAAGACAATGAATGTAACAGAAGTGGTAGCCTCTGCGGAAAGGTTTTATATCTCCTGCTTTTAAACTTAGACAACACTGTAGGTCGTATGTATAGAAATAACTTATATGGGATACTTAAAATATCAGGTAATCATTCCTTGGGAGAAGAAGTGGGAGATCTATACACATAGCAGTGTGTATAGATACATAGAGATTTAATGCAAGTCCCACTATCTAGTGTGCAAGCACACCAAAAACATTTGTGTGTACTAATAAAATCTATTTCCAACTATATCTCCACAGAATTATTATCATTACATAAGTTGATGACATAATATTTGTATTATTATTCCAGGTAAAAAATGGGAATGAAGATAATGTTGAAGCTCACCCACTCTTTTGTGCTAGACACAGGTCTGGGCTTTCCAGGTGAGTCTGAGCGTTGGTGTTGTCCTGGCGCTTTTCTTGGGGAAACCTGCATTTTTTTCTGCTGAATTGGAGCATATGACAATTGCCATTGGCTCAGTGGTAAAATGCAGGGTTTTTTCCTGGGGAAAGTGCTGGGACAAAACCCCCCACCTGGACCTGGAAATCCCAGACCTTTGTCTAGTATGTGTGGAGCAAAGTGTAGATGAACCCTCACTCTGCACAGAGGTCATTTGTATATGTGTACGGTGTGCATATTCTACTTAAATTATGTGCTTGGCTTGCTTATATAATTTAAAACCAAAGTTAAGAAAAACCAGTTAATAAATGAGGTATTTACTGACCTGTCTCTGCTTCGCCTTGAAGGGAAGGCCGCATTACAACCAGCCACTGTGCAGACATGCATCTCTTTTAGATGCACATTCCTATAGTGGAGCTTCACGCTGTACGAGCTCTTGAAACTCTTCTTGCACACGTAGCAGATCTTGGGATCTGGGCTTGAGCACAAATCACCCTCTGGGGAGAACTTCTGGGGACTGTTATAGTTGAAAGTTGAAGTGAAGCTTTCGTGAAGGGCAGCCATACTGGCACTGCCCCCGTTGTAAAGTCCATATTGGCTCATGTAGAACATCTCATAGGTAGGGTCGGTAAATTCTTCCTTCACCTTAACTTCATCTTGGTGGGAAATGCCGTGGTGGTTTTCATCTGGCCTGTCGTGGTTCATCATGGATGTGTGGTTTCTTTCATGCATCATGGGTTCGTCGCCTTCCATGGATTCCTCACACAGTTTTGGTTCCGAGGATTCTGACTCATTTTCATAGTCTCTCTCATGCTCTTGATCTTCCGACGTCATGCTATCTGCCCTTCTCAGCTCCGTCCTCGAAATGCACCTGTTCCTCCCGTTTTTGGAGAAGTCTTTCACAGACAACCCAGGGCTCATTTCTTCCTGAGAATGACAGTGATTGTCATGACCACCCTCGTTAGTCACACTCCGGTTATCGTTGACATCCTCATCTTCGTCATCGAACTCGTCGGCGGTGTCAATAACTTCCTTCTCTATTTTTACAGGCATGCTGGACTTTCTTGGCTTCTTCTTCGGGGCAAGGTCAGTATTTGCCTCTTGCGTGGGCATCATCAACGCAGGGGCTGTTGATTCTGAAGGTGGCAGAGGGAGCTGCTCTACAGTGCCAGCTGCTGGCATTAAAGGGCTAGTTGGCAATGAGGTTGGAGGGCTCACCATCTCGCCTGGCGTAAGTAAACTTCTGTAAAAAGGAGGAACAGGCTGCACAGTCTTTAAAGCTGGGAACACAAGTTGGCTAGGCAATGGGTTTTGTAGCACAGGATCTAGCGGGGGAGTGGTAAAACCCATTGGAGGCCTGCCAGGGCTTGTTAACGTTAAGCTGGACTTTGTACTTGCTATGACAGGGGTAGCGGCACCTGATGTAGCACGGATGAGATCCTTGTCTCGATTGTTCCTTAGCATGGGCATATGAAGTCGGGGATTGGGGTTAGCACTGTGACGGTTGCGACTTCTGAGCGAGCTGAAGACCATGTTGCAGCCTTCAATCGTGCACCTGTGCTTGATCTTAAGATGGACAGCGTTGTAGTGGATTTTGAGGGTGCCCTTGTCGTAAAAGGTTTTGCCGCATGCGTTGCAGAAGACTCTCCCTTTCCGCGACGCTGACCCCATCCTCCTCATCCTATGAATTCTGAAAGAGCTTTTCGTATGTTCCGGCTTGGACAAATCGTTGATAGGGGTGGACGTCTGTACGGGGGACACAGACGCTGGCTCAGATTTGGGCTCTACATTTGTGATGCTGGTCAAGGCGTTCCTGCTGGATGCCTGCTCATTCTTGAAAGGTGCTGGGGAGACTTCAGACTCGCTGCTCTCGTTGTATTCGTTCTGGGTCGATAGGCTCGGCTCGCGCAGTCTCAGTGTGGGCTGTTCCAGCAGGAGGCCGTTCGGTGGCAAACCCAGCAGAGGGGCAGAGACTGGATTTATGTACTGAAATGGAAGCAGGAATGCAAGGCTGTTGGGGATGTTTTCAAAATGATGGATGCTCGAAGGGTTGCTGTTCTCCAGGTGAGCAAGGAGACTCGGGCTCCTGGTTCGATTATTGCTTTCAATAAAAGTCCTTATGTCTGAGTCTGCCTTTGAAGATGGAACAGCCACTGCCTGCCCTTCTTTTTCTTGAATTGCCATCAGCTCCACGATGGATTTGGTTTCCCCGAACCTCAGAAACTGCTGAAGGGTA
The DNA here is from genome assembly GCF_964252035.2 of Podarcis erhardii. NCBI lineage: Eukaryota > Metazoa > Chordata > Lepidosauria > Squamata > Lacertidae > Podarcis > Podarcis erhardii. The sequence continues at coordinate 13,614,226 of NC_138515.1, read as the reverse complement.
ATAATCTCTTCTTCCCTGGACATGATGGCCCAGCGGTCCAGCACTTTGCCTGCAGCATCCTAGAGGCCATATCAAAGAAACAACAAAGACAAACACAAAAGAAGAAAACCTTATTGATTCTGCATAATTATCGACTTCGATTGAAAGCGCTGCGCTGGCTGCTCATCAAACGCTAAGCTCAGAAAAACTACATGCAAACACTGTGTTCATAGGAGTCGGTCCACAAAGCAAACTTTGCTACCATGCAAATGCACTAATTAGAGTCATAGTTAAAGAAACAGAGTGGTTTAATAATGTCAAAGCAAACAAAAATGTAGACTACTGGGGCTTAGTGATCTAAAATACCTTCAATAGGGCCTGTTTAACAGCAAAGATCTTTGTGCTGTGCAACTGTTTAACATTCATTAGAATGGGAGATGAACTCTTGCTGAGAGCTAGATTGCACTCTATTCCTTATTAAATAGTGCCACTATAGGAAATATTTAAGTAAATAAATTTAATAGAATGTGCTTTTTGGAAAATATGCAACTAAATGAAACTGAGAGTGTATTTAAAAAAAATACATTGTTAGGAATTCAAACCGTCTGAGGCAGAAATTTAAAAAGGTAGTAGTACAGTATAAAATATTAAGTTTTATTTTACTTTTTTTCCTAGAGTAATATTTAAAACTGAATTTTACACCAGCTCACATCAAAAGCCTTGGCAAATCCGACTCTTTTGACTCATGGAGCTGGTGTGTAACAGGCCATTGGCTATAATCTGAGTTGGGTTAGAGCTAAAATATTATGGCTTTCTGCCATTTAAAAAAATAAAACAAAGGACAGTTGCAAATATTTCTTAAACATTTGATAGTTGCAGCTAACATAAATGTGTAAAAATGTTGTCTCTTAACACAGCCTTCCGACAGCAAGAGAAAAGTCCAAGGAGAATACACATCAGTAATCACCAGACTATCTGTTGTTAAATATACATTAAAAAGCATTTCACACTTTCATTTTTGCTAGTAAGTATGAGATTTGCCTCGAGGTAGGACTTAAAAATTCTGCACTGTAATGTCAGGCTCTCCACTGCAGCATCTATGGATTAAAAAGCACTAGAATGTTTAGATAATAAATACATCATTTCACCAGCAACTTTCTTAGTTAGGTTATTGCCAGCCATGTTGCCACCTTCATAATTCACCAGCAAACCTTTTCCTGAGCAACAAGCCAGGAATGTTTTAGTGACTCCTGCTGAGATGCTTCCCTAAGTAGGGCTTAAACACAAACACAGAAAGATCCACAACTATTGCTCTCTAGAAAACATACAAACCAAAGTATCAGTAAAAGCAGAATGATGGCAAAGACTACGTTTCTTTCTCCGCCCCCCCCCCCCAGTTAAAAAGTACAGCATGCCTTTACAAAGCACATAATTAACTTATGGGACTCGCAAGCTATGGGAACAAGCCACTGTATATCCTCTTGTCTACTTCTAAAGTTTCCAGAGGAATTAGGCTGCCCGTGCCATGTGTAGAGAGAGAGATAGTGCCAGACTGTTTTTAATTATTAAATTTGTATCCCGCCCTTCATCTGAAGACCACAGGGTGGTTCACAATAGCATATAAATGAGCTATTTCATTTTTGTGGCATGTATGAATTGGGAGGGTGGTTAGAGTCTAGTTTGCACGACACAGGAAGCCAAATCTTTGCTCAGGGAGAGATTGCACAAGTGTGTAGCTCCTAGAGAGGAAATCGCAGCTGCTGCATTCCTCCCCAGTGCTTCCCGCTGCTAGATGGACTTTTGTTCTGACCCATCAAGGCTCATCTGCACTAGTTGCATTCAGTATAAATGTAAAACCTTACTCGCTTCATGGCACGAAGGTATTCAAAAACCCTGCCTGGCCATGGCCTGCTTCTAGGTTGCAACACTATGAAGATTCACCGAGATACAAGTCCCGCTGAAATGTGCAACAGCATTCTGATGCAAGGAGCTTGTTTATTTCAGGGTTGATTCTGAACAAATGTCTCCCCAACATTCCCTGAAGGAATACATGTGAAGAGTATTAGGATGGAATGCAAAATCCATGTTTGCATTCCTAGGTAACATTTTTCATGTGTACTGCCCCAGAGATATTCCCCAGTGGAGGAGAAATGTTCAGTTGGAATCAGGTGTTCAGGCCAGTATGAAATGCTAGAAAGCCAGTTAAGATGGACACTGGCACATTATGAACATGTGCAAGGGGTGTGCATGAGCTGTATGTGCATGGCTGGCTCTGAAGCCCGGCAAGGTGAAGCAGGGGGTGGGATCTTAAAACTGGCAGGTGGCACACAGAAGATGGACGAAGCCTTCAGACAAAGGGATCACATGATCTTAACCTTCCATTTATTGGTAACTAGCACTGTGTATGGTGCTGGAGGAGACTCGTGAGAGTCCCATGGACTGCAAGAAGATCAAACCGATCCATTCTGAAGGAAATCAGCCCTGAGTGCTCACTGGAAGGACAGATCCTGAAGCTGAGGCTCTAATACTTTGGCCACCTCATGAGAAGAGAAGACTCCCTGGAAAAGACCCTGATGTTGGGAAAGATGGAGGGCACAAGGAGAAGGGGACGACAGAGGACGAGATAGTTGGACAGTGTTCTCGAAGCTACGAACATGAGTTTGACCAAACAGTGGGAGGCAGTGGAAGATAGGAATGCCTGGCATGCTCTGGTCCATGGGGTCAGGTAGAGTTGGACACGACTAAATGACTAAACAACAACAGCACTGTGTAACTCAAGGGCAGTACTGGAGTAGAGAACAGGAAAGCTACAGCTGGGCTATTCCACTGAAAGCTGGAAGGTGGTGTTTTTCCAAAATAGTTTGGCAGGCTGCTGGACTTGCTCCCACAAGTCACCTGGCTGAGAGTTTTTGAGTGTGTTCTGTATTGGTGTGTGCCCTACCCTGTGGTACCTGTTGGTGGTTAAGGAGAGATCTCTTGTCCAGAAGACCTCTGTAGGCAGGGTTTTTCCCCCCTCAGCAGGAACTCACCAGAACTCAGTTCCTGCACATCTCAGGTAGAAGCCATTATAAGTGAACAAGAGAGGTATCCATGATGAGTTCTGGTACCTCTTTTTTTCTAGAAAAATAGCACAGCCTTTATGTACCTGCAAAATGTCCATTAACATAAACGGCATCTCACAGCCTGGCCACACACACACACACACACACACACACACACACACACACACGAAGCAGAGTCACGCCTGCTGGCACATCACAGAGTATGGCCAAAATCCATCCCAAATCTGTTCTTAGAAAACAACTGCAAATATATCCAATCTAATTTATCAATCCACTCTGGTGTAGCATGGCAAGACAGATACCAAAACTCTCCTTAGCTCATTACTGCAGGCTATTTCCACATAGCCTTGTAAAGGAAGCATTTTTTTCACAAGACCGGCTGAGAATGAATGACCTCATATGGGCTGAAAGCATTCGTAAGTCTCTTTCCTTTCCTAAATGAATTGACCAGTCATCCCGGGGTAGCCTTTGAAATATGCCATGGATGTACAGTTTGATCTTATGTATATTTCCTAGTAAGCCTCATTGTGTTCAGTTGGCTTCCTAGCCAGGTTAAGTGTTCATAGGATTACAGCCTAAGTTACTCCCATGCTGAATGCTATGTCTGAACCCTAGCTCTGTTTATATAGCATGCATGTTCAGAGCACCATTTATGTTTAGAGTTATTCAGAGTTTACTCTACTTCTTCCATGTCTACACCCTTCCCATTTACCATAACGCGCTAAAGTCTGCACCTGTTTCAAATGAATCATAGCAACATGAAAGCTAACTGAGAACAATTCTGCAAGCGAACCTTCAGTTGTGTGTGTGTGTTTTTTAAGAAAAGATGTCGCCATGCTAATAATAATACTTTGATTATTTATACCCCACCCATCTGACTGGGTTGCCCCAGCCACTCTGGGCAGCTTCCAACACATATAAAAACATAATAAAACATCTAACATTAAAAATCTCCCTATAAAGGGCTGCCTCAAGATGTCTTCTAAAAGTTGTGTAGTTATTTATTGCCTTGACATCTGATGGGAGGGCGTTCCACAGATTGAGAAGGTCCTCTGCCTGGTTCCCTGTAACCTCACTTCTTGCAATGAGGGAACCACCAGAAGGCCCTCGGAGGAGGACCTCAGTGTCTGAACTGAACAATGGGGGTGGAGAGAGGTATACAGGGACGAGGCTGTTTAGAGCTATATGCTCATGCTATATGTTCATCAACATAAATTATGAACTGATCAACATTTCCATGGATAGGAACCAATGGCGATTTTTATTTTGAAATCTTCAAATGAAGCAGTGGCTTTTATAGCAGCTGATCACTGAATCCATCTTGTTTGCTACTATTTCATTTCAGAAAACTGAGTCAGGCTTGAAATATTTCATATAGTAGAGCAAACATGTGCTGCGTTATAATAAAAGCTAAATATTTGCAAAACACTAACTTTTTTTAAAAAAAATGGCAGCGTGTCATAATTCAGAACTGGATAATGGGAAATAGGAATATTTCAAGATTTTTAAAAAGTTGTAAGAAACAAAAACAAACATCTATTTGGACTATGCTTCAAATTCCTTGGTGTAATGTAATACCTGGCTTGCTGTTGACATTGCTTCTGGAATGTATGTGGTCTCTTGCTTCTCTTATGCTCTTCTCTCAGTGACAATGAATTTTAGCAACAGTTCCACTTTTCATTACAAATGTTTCCAATCCAAATCATTTCCACAAACTCCTTAATGAATCAGACAATTATATTGTGACCATGCAGGCAAATCATGGACTATCAAGGCGGAGACTTTCTATAAGACCACCATGCCATACCCTTGCAGCTTAAGGAGATACTTCTGTTTGTCGAGCCTTCTAAGACTGATTTCTACATACTAGTTGTTCCCTCTTGATTTCAGAAAGGGGGGGGGACATCTCTAAACCATGTAATACGAACCTCCAACAGCATAAGACTTATAACCCTAAATTATTTTCTCCCTCAGTCCAAACAAACATACATTTCTCTCTCTCTTTCTCTAATGGTATGAACAAATATTTCCAGAACCATGTACACATTTATTACCAGGTCAGGGAAACAGTGCCAGAGTTAATCATCTTGCATTCATCTTCTGATTTTTGCCGAGCTGAAGGTTACAATGATACACACCAAGACGTGTTAGGATACATCTCTCTCCTACCGTGTGGGTCATCTATGAACGAGTGATGGACGCGGAGTGATTATCTCAGGCAATACAAATTGGGTTGGAAAAGATGACCTCTCACACACCAAGATTCAGTGTAATTTTCAGAAGTTTAATTGGGGGAGGGGGGTGCCCTGTGGACAGGAACGAGAAAGTAGGCGATATGATTTCCTGAGGGCTTCTGCTTCATAAATCATTTTTTTGATATGACACGGAAGCTTTTACACCTTGTTTAAGAGATAAGCAATGTTTTCCAGGCAACATTTTCTATTGCGGCTTGTTCTAAAATGATCTTGGATTTGATCCTCCACCCCATTTAATGCAGATTTGAAAATATTCTCTGATCTACAATATCTTTAGCCAACTACTAATTGTTATATATCTCTCTAATTTGCTTTTTGGCATAGCTAACTAAAGGCAAATATATGCATACATGCATACATCTCAGGCATTCACTGAAAGGTAATCATACAGGAGATGAAATTAATTTTTTAAAAGGTTAAAATGGAAAAAAAGATCCTTTAAAAACTGTAATTCTGGGAAGCACTTAGGGAATACTTTTTGTCACTGTTGTGATAGTTTCTGAGAAGTACTTAAACTTATTTCGTTAGCATTTATTTCATTAACAAAGTGACTACTTGGTACATGGCATGTAATGATGTGAAGATGTGGAACAGACGTTTCTTTTATAGCACAATCCTATCCTTAGGCAGCAATCCTACCCATGCTTACTTGGAAGTAAATCCTAGTGAACTCAGTAGCGCTTACATTTGAGTAGACATTCATAAAATTGAACTTTTTGAAACTTTTTTGAAATATGGCAACCCTACTTTACTAAAAGTAAGAATCCAGCAAAGTTGTTAAACTTTTCTTTTCCGCCCCAAAAACCTAAACTTCCTACATGGTTGCCATATTGCCTGGGTTTCCCCAGACATTTTTACCGATTTTCAGAAATTCCACCCGTATGCTATTTCTGACGGACAAATTCTGGATGTACAGCAGCCCTAAGTAAAGTATGTCTACTACCACCAGGTTTCTACTCCAGCTATATCCTTTCGAAGACGCTGTCAAACTAAAGCTCTACATAATTTCCACCACGAACTACAATTTGATGTCATTATTTTGCTCTGCTTTCCAAGAGTATCTTGGAATTAAAATGTTAAATGGTTGTCCTTCTGGAATTAGGTCTGTAGCCCACACCCTTTCAAGGTGACAAACTCTGGGTCAGGCTGACCAGACATAGGGACACACCAGTTCACAACACGTTGCTGGAGATTACAAGAATCAGAGCTACCGTGCCTTCTGTAGTATGTAGAGTCAGCAAGAGATTATGCACAGTGTCTCACATGCAGTGCCGGATTTACGTATAAGCTAAGCAAGCTATAGCTTACGGCCCCACTCTCTTGCCCCCTCCCCAATTAAGGAAAATAACACCTGGCTGTACATTTCCAAAATATAAGATAAAAAACAAATAAAATAAAACCTACATACAGTTAAAGGTCAAGGGGCCCCTAACCATTAGGTCCAGTCGCAGACGACTCTGGGGTTGCGGCACTCATCTCACTTTATTGGCCGAGCCGGCGTTTGTCCGCAGACAGTTTTCCCGGGTCATGTGGCAAACAGCTTCTGGGTCATGTGGCCAGCATGACGAAGCCGCTTCTGGTGAACCATAGCAGCACATGGAAATGCCATTTACACTGTAACCTTATGATCTTTCAGCAATTGGTGTTAAAACCTCTGGTTTTCATTTTTAAAAAAGGTAAAGGACCACCGACAGTTAAGTCCAGTCACAAACAACTCTGGGGTTGTGGCGCTCATCTCGCTGTACTGGTCAAGGGAGCTGATGTTTGTCCACAGACAGTTTTCCTGGGTCATGTGGCCAGCATGACTAAGCCGCTTCTGGCAAACCAGAACAGCACATGGAAACACCATTTACCTTCCTGCCGGAGCGGTACCTATTTATCTACTTGCACTTTGACATGCTTTCGAACTGCTAAGTTGGCAAGAGCAGGGACTGAGCAACAGGAGCTCACCCCATCATGAGGATTCGAACTGCTGACCTTCGGATCGGCAAGTCCTAGGCTCAGTGGTTTAACCGACAGCGCCACCCGCGTCCCCTACATACAGTTCTACATACCTACTTAAGCTCTACATACAGTTAGAGCTTAATAATTATTTCACTATTAACATTTTTAATTGTATTTCAGTTGAACAATTACAACATATGTATCTTGTTATGTGCAAATGGCTTTAGATACCTATTAGGTCCATAAATTACCATATAGTATATATTCAACACAAAAAAAACAGCGACCATTTGTTGTTGACAAAGGACAGCTGGACATATAAAGGGTCAGTTAAACCATCAATGAACTGGCCCATGTGCCTCAGTATTGTCTGTAGGAACTTGCTGTGGGTGTTTGGGGTTTCAGACAAGAATATTTACCAGCCCTATTTGGAAATGCCATGGTTTGTCTGCATGCTAGTGAGCAGCTAAGTTGCATGGTCTGCATCATGGCATGAGTCAGTTTCCTGCCAGATGGCCTGTGAAGACCAGACTGCAGGCTGGTATAATTGCTGTGCAAGCATTTCCATGGTTGGAAGAGGTAGCGTTGTTATCCAGCCACTTAAGAGCATTTTCAGTTTGTGGGCCCCACCTCTCCTTGGCTGGCTAATGGTCCTATGTCAAAGCCCGCCCACCCCAAAAGAAAACACTACAGCAAGCACAGTTGTTCTCCGCTGTATTTCTGCATATTTTTAATTTACTTCGTGACTCATGCCCGAGAGAACACAGGCAAAACTGGGTACCAGTTCAGACATGCAAGGATTTGACAAACATTTGTAATAAATCAATCTTTTAGTGTGGTGGCACCCAAGCTTTGAGACTCCTAGTCTACTGAGAGGCAGGTGCCCTCACTAGACTCTTTTCAGACCTGCTAAAAACAATTTTGTTTAGGCAAACCTACCCAGAAATGTAGTATGTTGGCATGTATTTTAACATTATTATTTTTAGCTCATCATAGACAGTTTTAATTTTTTTGAGTGTTTTAAAGAGTTTTTTTTTACCTTTTTCATTCACTGATCATTTTTTTTTACATTCTATCTGTAAACCGCTTTAAATGCTGTTTTTGTTAACAATCAAAAACTATGTAAATGTTATGAAATAAATAAATAAGATTGCCAAGCAGTAAGAGTCTGAGATGCAGTACTGTATTGACCTGAGGGGAATAAACATGGGGGCTACAGAACTGGAAAAAAGGTGATGAGGAACAGATGAGAAAACAGAGTAAAACAAAACAAAAAAAAAAGGAGTACCACAATCAGGCTAACACATGATATAGAACTGAAGCAGACCTCTAATGATCACAGACCTCTAAGACTTTGGCTTTAAATCTCTGCACCCCTAGCAGCAGAGAGACTGTCTAACAAAGTACTTAAGCACTGGTCCCATGCTGATTTCAAAAGGCACAATCTACCAGATCCCCAATTAATACCACTACATTCAGGATACGGATTTTCTCTAGAGGTCTCCAGTAATTCTCATTCTGATATGAATCTTCCGTGTTCCATAAGCTCCAGTCTACCTTAAATCTCCATAATAATTACTCTCTTTACAACATTCTGAATGCTTGGCCCTGAAGGACTGCGGTATAATGAGGTGAAGCATTTGCAACAAATTATATGAAAATGCACAAAGTGAAATGAATGTGTCTCTCTTGATTAAATGAAGTTCTGGCGCAGAGAGAAAAGTTGGAAAATACACGACAACAAAGAGAATAAGTTGGGGCAGTGCAATTCTGCATGAATTTTAAGAGGCAGGCTTTACTTTGCTGTGTACATTTCCCCCTTCCAAATGAGGAGCCAGCTAGCAGCATGCTAACCAATTGGGAAATATGGAAATGTGCTCCCTTAATTCCTATTGAAGGACTGGGGCAATTATTTAGAAAATGTCCTAATTGAGATAGTAGTAGGTCTCGATACAAGGAAGTACCTTCACCCAAATTAGAACAGTTCCTAGTATAACAGTATAATGTGTCCTGCCATTGTTTCTTGGGCTGAATAGATGATGGAAGAATACAGGAAAACACAAGGAGTTACAGAAAGGAGTCACCAAACAGCACACAACTGAACGATAGGCATCATCACCAAACATTATTACATACAGCAAAATGTGATGGCAATCATCATGGAATCCACAGGCAGAAGATTAGATTTGACAGCTCAGACACCCAATAGGCTTAAAAAAAGGGGGGTGTCTGTCACAATTGTACATACAGCCCCCAAACAGAAGAAATGCTTCATGGTATTGAGCTTCTACTTGATTCCCATGGGGTCATGATCATGCCAGCACCACTACCAGCTACCATCCACAACTGTACGCTGCCCATAATATAAGTAGGTCCACAGGCCTGGGCCATGGTCTTGTGTATCTAAGGTCCTTCTGCACTGGTTTATATTTGAGAATACCAGAACTGTGGCGCCACTGAAAATAACAAAGTCAATCCTGAGGTCTACATGATTCCAATCCAGAAAAAATGTAGTATCTGAACAAGGCTTAATGGTCAATTCAAATGACTCTTTCCCCTGTTGCAGTTACTTTGTAGTGAGGATCCAAATGGATGAACAGTGGTTCAACAGGTATGCTGATTTGAGGTCAGCTTGACCTGGAAACTTCTCATAAATCAAGAATAGTCTCAGTATGTACTTCAGGTCATTTATGGAAGCAGGATTCATGCAGAACATGCATCCTAAAGTGATGTCAAAATTCCCCCCACAAGGTGGAATAAAAATGTGGACACTCAGAAGACTTTTTGTTCTCCTGGGTTAGTATACAATGGACAGATATGCAGCTCAGCTTTTCTTTTTTAAAAAACCCATCAGCTTTCCTGCTTTCCAAAAATAAAATAGTAGCACATATATGCAGAACTTCTCACTTAGTTGGAGAAGAGAAGGGAAACTCCTGCCAACAGTAGCAAATTAGTTAGCAAGGGTGCGGAACTCCCTGTGCGAATAGGTCTAAAATAATCCTAATTTATACAATTAGGATTTGCTTTCAGAAAAGTTTTTAGCTCTGTAGCTCAAATAACTTTATAAAACACAAGTTTCAAGCTTGAAAAACATATTGTTTGATTCTTAATAACATATTCACTTTGGTATGGACCAGTCTTGATTATGGGCCTGATGAGACTGCATTCTTCTTCTTCTTTTAGCACTAATCTGTATTGCAACTGTATTTTTAAAGTTATGGTACACATTTATGGCTTTAAAATGGTAATTGACCTCCCTTGATTGAATTCTGTCAGGCCAAGGTGGCACCTTCCAAAAAACACAACTTTCTAGGAAGACCCATCCTTTTTGACCAATAGTACTCTGAGATTTCCCCCAAAGCCTATTCAATGCTCCATTTAGACAACCTCAAGAATCCTTGAATGCACAGTGAATCACAACAATTGGAGCAGTACATCTCCCCTTGCTTTCTATAGATTGCTTCCACTATCTTAAACATAGCAAGAACCAAGGATGGCACCTCCTGTAGATCCTTTACTATCTTTGGGAGACCCTAAGGCATGGCCAAGAAATTGGGAGCAGGAGAGAAGATCAGCAGAAGAGTTTCATGGACACATTCCCAGAAAAAGCTGTCTAGGTTTCCCAAAGAACTGTCTAGGTTACAAACTGTTTCTGATTCATGCTTTCCTCAATCATGAGAATCTGAAATGCTTTCATCAACTCAGACTGATAAACATGTAATTCATCCTCTACAGAGGACCGAAGATGCAGTGATGTAGCTGTTTTAAGGCATTTAGATAACTGCAGATACCAGAGTGAGTATTGACCCCTATCCTGGAGCCAACAGCAAGGACACAGCCCAGCTCAGAAACTTTGCATTTGAGAAGGATTTCAAAAGTTGGGTATATGTGGATATGCAGCCGGAAGGAAACATCATCCCTCGCGATGATACATGGCGATTATGGGGATAACAGAGGGATTAGAACATTGCTATCTTCTTCATGGCTCCAACTAGACTTCCTCATTACTGGCTAGACTTGCTTATTACCGAATATGGGCTCAGTTTCCTGTTCTGCTGTGAGCACTGACCTCAGCAGAGGCGAAGGTACACTGGACAGCTCCATGCAGGACTCAGGCTGGAGAGTTCATGACAGCAGTGCTCAGACGTTGCTTCTGCAGCAGTAATCCCCAGTTTGAGCTTAAATGCGGCTTAAAGTAGGTAGCTCTGCCTTGGCCTCTTCATTAAAAGGGTTCCAGCCTGATCTAACAGTTATGGACTCTGATAGACGGTGGGAAATTATGGTTGTATTAGAGCAAAGGAGGGGAATCTTTTGGCCCTCCAACTCCCCATCAAACATGGCCAATGACTAGGGACGTTAGGAGCTGTCATTCACCAACATCTGGAAGGCCAAGTTTTCCCCAACTTGCACTAGAGATTCTGAACTGGAGTCCTCCGAGTAAGAGAAGTGCCTTACAATGTCCTCGGGTCAGAGGGGTACTGGCACCATGCACAGTGTTTGCAGAAGTGCTTCTAGTTGGGTTGCCAAACAGGACCCCCCTCATATGGGGGGCGGTCCCTATGTCCCTATGCCTGTATGTGGGTGTTGCGCCAAGACATGCAGCTGCTATGCATGAGGACATAGAGGGGTATGGCTGGTGAGCATGTCATTGTCAGGGCAGCCCCACTCCCTCCACAACTTGAGAGGGGTGTATGTTTTCCTCTTCTGCCTAGAAACTTCTGCTATTTGTATTTGCACATAGGCACTTGCAGGCAGCTTGAACGCAAAGGCTTCAAAGAAAAATAATTATTTGTCCAGGAGCATCTTCAGAGTCCTTCACGTGGCTGATCTGCTTGCTGTAGTGGTGAACACCTTTGTAGGCCCACCCATAGCCAGGGTTTCACTGCCATGTCGAAAATTCTCTCCATTGATCCATTCAATTCATGAAATGCAGTTATATGTCAACAATGGTACAGTGGTACCTTGGTAGTTGAATGGCTTGGCTCCCAAACAAATTGGCTCCTGGATGCCGCAAACCTGGAAGTGAGTGTTTTGGTTTACGAGTGGTTTTTTTGGAAGCCGAACATCTGCCATGGCTATAGTGGCTTCCAATTGAGTGCAGGAAGCTCCTGCAGCCAATCAGAAGCCACGCCTTGGTTTTCAAACCATTTCGGGAGTCGAACAGACTCCCAGAATGGATTAAATTTGAGAACCAGAAGAATTCAGAAATCCAATTTCTGCCTTTAACGTTATTTTAACGGCTGGCAATCACATGCCAACGAGGCTTCCTGTTCTTGAATATTCCTGGGTGTTCATTCACATGCATGCATATAATTCTTGCCAGAAATGAAACATGTTACGTTTGAGATGGACGGAGCATGAAGAAGAGCAGCAGAGTGCAAGAATGACATGCATACGCACGCGCACACAAAAACAAAACAGAGATTGGTGAAATATTGACATACACAGAAGCACAGGTTGAGTTATATATCTGAACATATTATGGACCTTGAAATGCAAAAGAAAAATGAGGGGGGAAATGTGTTGTGGCGGACAAGGTAATAATAACTGTGCTGCATGACTTAATACCCTCTTGTCCCAGCAGTCCTGACTTTGTAGGCAGCCCACTTCTCCACATTAACAGTAGTCATTTGGAGAGCAGCAAACGTGCCATTAGAAGCACTTTTACAAGTGTATATTCATCCACCAATTAGCTTAATGTGGCCGCTTTCTGCATATTTTCTATCCAGGCCTGCACAAATCTTATTAATATTTCCCCCTAGCGCTTTGACAGATTACCTTGTCATTATGCATCCTGGAGCCTTTTAAACAATATGGGTAAACTACTGTTTGCGAGGTTAATGACAATTATCCCCTAATTACTGCATAAGTCACTCAGTCCACTTTATCTCATAGGCAGGGTTCTGCTCTGTGTATCTGCCATTGTGTCACCGTAAATGAATCTTGTATAGCTATGTTTATCTGTCGTTGCCTTGTAAATTACACTGACAGAAGAATGAACAAATTACTGGGTATCATCACTTAAATACCACTTCTGGGTTTTATTATTATTATTAAAGGGGAAACTGCAAGAGCCGTGCCTGGATCCTTATTATTTATTTGTTATTGTTGTTGTTTTTGGAGAAAAAGCTGGATGGACTAAAATAAAGAAATAAACCCAGCACCCTGCCCTAAGAGCCATTTGTCATGTTTTAATTTCTGTACTGAGAGGCTAATAAGATGGAATTCGGCAGGAGGCTCCAGAAGTGGTAGAGACAAGCAAGAGAGGGATAAAAAGACGCTGCAATAGTAATGCTGTTATTAATTTCTGACAGCTGCATTGATCACACTTTCTAGGACTGAATGTAACTCGCCATAGTCCAGGGCCCGAATTTTCAGGTTTCAGTGCCTGGGCTGAGTCCCAGACCATTTGAAGCAAGAAGTTAATGCATTTGTATGGAAACCTTCTGGAAAAGAACCATTCCCCAGCTTCTCCCCTGCTGCAGATACATACGCTTTTCCCTTCCTTTGCAGCTTATTCCTGCTGTTGCCTGCAAAGGGGTTCCTGGGAGACCAGCACTTAAGGTGATGCCTATAGATCTTGGTTCAGCTGCTGGTGTGTTGATGGCCAGACAAACCTAGATGGCAGATGCATCTTCTACTGCCACTTCCCTCAGCCCAACTCCCTGCATCAGCCATGCCCAACACGGTGAATAGTTAGGTATTATGGGTGTTGTGCTTCAGCAACATCTGAAGAGCAACAGATTGGAGCAGGCTGTGAGACTGCAATCACTCAAGTCTGGTCTGAAGTCAGGCTGGTGCATAATGCTGGCGCATTAGCAGGAACTTGAGGCACCTGGCTACATCGTGGTCCAATGATGGAAGCTAGCCTGGTGACCTACTCAGGATTGTGGGTTCAGATGCCGCAGAGCCCTCTCTGGGCACAGAAAGAGGTGTGCAACCACTGTGTTCTCTTCTACATTTTCCCCCTGTAAAAACTAGTGTCAGTATAGCTGCCAGCCTCTTCAAAATATAGCACTAAGGGGCAATGCTTCTGGTCTGAGGAAGTGTAGGGTTCATGAAGGGTTGAGCTCCTCCCACAAAATCCCACTTCTATTACCATGAAAACTAAGCACTGTATGAGTGGTAGTCCAATACAAGTGGCTTGTTTTTCTTATTGAAAAGGTGGCTAACCTGTGGCCATCCCGATGAATTAATAGTTTCAAAACACCATGAACATTTATAAACATGACCTTGGCATTTGTCATGCCTTCTAAACTATTTTTTTTCCAGGAAAAATAAGCTCAGCTTATTTTCTGAAGCAAGCTGACATGACCTCGAAGAAGTTGGCCAACTCTAATGAGCAACAGAGATTAATGCACTGCATTTTCTGGCAGGGATTTGCTGTCACTGGGATTTCCCAGTAGTTGACACCCTAGAAATGACTAGAAATGACAAGCTCCAGACTAATATTGTCTCTATGCCAAGGATTAGAGAAAACCTCAATTGTCCAGATCGAAAATTGATTACTGGCAAATTTAAACTCTGTGGAGTGATACAAAATTGTTCCTTGGCGAAAGGGAAACTACTGCCATATTTTAGTGCCACACACCACGACATTAATGCCATCTGCTTAACTGATAAGCTCTAGAAGGCTCTCTGAGGAGAAAGCCATCTAGCAAAAGTTCTGAATGTGAAGTGGCTAATAGGTCTGTGCTGAAACCTGCCATTCTTTGTTAAATAAACGTTTCACGATATAATAGCAGTAGGTGACAGACTGACAATAATAGAGATTATAGCCCCTTCTCTTCCAATAGGACAGGTGTCACTAGGAACCGTCTTATTCACAGCACCTCAGTCAGGATAACAGTCCTGTTTCCTAAGAAGCCTTTAGGATTTCTCCATTTTTCAGTCTACAGAGGCCCATTTAATAGATTATTTGGATTATACATGGCCTAACCAACTGGAAAACAGCATTAACTATAGCAAAGAAATAGCAAAGAAAAACTCACCCAACTTTATTTTGATGTGTAGATGGTTGGCTAAAAATTATTTTTCTTCCGAGAATATGATTTGTCTCCTGCTCTCACTGTTCACCTTCTGTACTGGAAAGATACAGCTGTACTGGAAAGTCCAGCTCTTCTTTTGAATGCATTGAAAAATGCATTTAAACCCCATTTTGGAATACAGATAGCATTTACACACACAAGGTAATGGCATGTATGCCTGTAATGCCTAATATTGCCTAATATTGCATCTGACACTATGATTTACCGTATTTTTCGCTCTATAAGACGCACCAGATCACAAGTCGCACCTTGTTTTTGGAGGAGGAAAACAAGAAAAAAAATAATCTGAATCTCAGAAGCCAGAACAGCAAGAGGGATCTCTGCACAGTGAAGGCAGCAATCCCTCTTGATGTTCTGGCTTCTGTGATAGCTGCACAGCCTGCATTTGCTCCATAAGATGCACACACATTTCCCCTTATTTTTTAGGAGGGAAAAAGTGAGTCTTATAGAGCAAAAAATATGGTACTTACATGCACTTCTGAAACCTATGCTAACATTTGACCACAACATTGGGATAAAACTGAGTGATATTAGGGGGAAGGTTTTGATGGTTAAATGTTATTATAAATAGCATCACACTGTTTAAATCTGTTCTACCTTCAGTTACAGTTAAGAAAAGTGAAAGTTTTTTAAAAGAAACTTTAGATTAGTGTAAGTAATACAACTGCACAGCAGAGATGTTTTAGCTTATGTTATAGTAACATGTGCTTTATTAGCATTATGACTACTACTACTACTAATAATAATAATAATAATGTGGGTAACCTAAGAAGTTTAAAACTGACAATCCAGATTGAAATTCATGCATATATACAATACCTCTCATCATGGCTTCAGGATAGATGGGAAGAATGAGCTGAAGCAGAATAAAGAAGGGAATTAAGAGAGGGGGAAAACTGGAAATTATTATTGCCCTTTAAGTAAGAGCTGTCTCAAGGACTGTCATCCCAGCAGAACCATCTGGGGACCTGTCGATGCAAACTCAGCATCTGCCCCTCACTTTTCCATGTGGTTTCTTACTTTCATTAAGACAAAAGACATATAAACCTGCCTTCAAGTCAATAAGCAGTTAAAATGTGCTTTGAAAGTAAAATGCAAAAGTTTGGAGTAAAGTTAAATGTGGTAGCATGAAGAACATTAGTAAAAAAATAAAATAAATGCTGCCTTTTTATCCGGCCTTTATTTAGCCTTTGAACTTTCCTGTTTGGAATTTTATTGGTCCTTTGCATGACAGAGACAACTGTTGCCTTAAACAACAGTTAGCATCTGAAAAGCATGCTAAACCTAATGTTAATAAGAAACGGTGCTAAATGAAATTGTCCCTGTCCTCGAAAAGGATATATACAGAGGCCTTTTTAATGTACATGTATATTAAAAAAAGCTAAACCCAGTGCTGATCGCAGATGGTGTGAATCAGACCAATTTTTTTGTCGAATATATTTGTGGAATATGCTTTGTCTCGGCATCCTTCTATGGTCTTTTTCATTTTGGACTCTTTCCTTTTGCTGAACCACCCGGGGGGGGGGAACCAATTTGTTTAATCAGTAGATATAATTCCTTAAGTTTTAAAATACCATAGCAGCACTGCAGATGATAAGTCTCCACATTTCCAGATCACACTGGGGCCCAGTTGTCTTTAGCGGGGCACAACTGAAAGAAGTGGTAAAAGGTAAAGGTAAAGGGACCCCTGACCATTAGTTTCAGTTGTGACCGACTCTGGGGTTGCGGCGCTCATCTCGCTTTATTGGCCAAGGGAGCCGGCGTACAGCTTCCGGGTCATGTGGCCAGCATGACTAAGCCGCTCCTGGCGAACAAGAGCAGCAAACGGAAACGCCGTTTACCTTCCCGCCGGAGTGGTACCTATTTATCTACGTGCACTTTGACGTGCTTTCAAGCTGCTAGGTTGGCAGGAGCAGGGACCGAGCAACGGGAGCTCACCCCATCACGGAGATTTGAACCGCCAACCTTCTGATCGGCAAGTCCTAGGCTCTGTGGTTTAACCCACAGCGCCACCCATGTCCCTGAAAGAAGTGGAGTAGCACTCAAAATGTAGGAAGCACTGGTGACTTTGGTTAGGACGTCTTGCAGCTGACATTAAGCCCGACGAAGGCTTTGACAATCTATCAACAAAGCAGCAAATGGTGGCTTTATCGCTCTTGTACAGTTCAGGGCCTTTAAAACCAAAGTAAGTGTGGCTCTGCTCAGGTCTTGCTGGTGGGCTTCCATGGGCCTCTGGTTGTAAACTGTGAGCGTGGGATGCTGGTCCAGATGTGCTACTGGCATGATCTAGCAGGGCGATTCTTGAGTTCTTATGCCAGCCTCATTTCACCCGCTTCCTTTTTATGAAGAGAGAAAATGGGACTCATTTGCACGGGCCTCAGCAATGCCTGTGGAAATGGTGAACTTCACTGAGTTTTTCCAGAGATGATTTCCATCTCTGTGCAAGTACAGTATGTTTCTTGGATCTATAGTTGATTCAAAAGCCAAGTGGCACTTTGTGAGGACAAACCCAGCAGGTGGTAAAGGTCAAGGTGAGCAAGAAAGTAATCTTAAATTCAAAATATGTATACTGTTAATGAGCCTGATCACTTGTGGCATTAGCTATGTGAGATAAGGTAAAAGGTAAAGGATCCCTAAACAGTTAAGTCCAGTCAAAGGTGACTATGGGGTTGTGGTGCTCATCTAGCTTTCAGGCCAAGGGAGACGGCGTTTGTCCACAGACACCTTTTCTGGGTCATGTGGCCAGCATGACTAAACCACTTCTGGTGCAACACACACACACACACACACACACACACACACACACACACACGTGTATATTTAACACCTTTCCCAAATATTTTTCTTAAGATGTGCGATTGCTCATCTGATAGTAAACGATCATAAAAAAACAAGAAAGGTTGTCCTGGATACGAATTAAAACCTTTTAGTCAGAATTCTGTTTCTAGCAGCGGCTAGCCAGGCAGATGACAGTAAGTGATATATCTATCGGCAACTTCTTAATACAAAGCAAGAAAAAGAAGGGGCAACTTTATATAAAGAAAAAAGAAGCATCAGTTTATATAAAGAAAAAAGAAACATCAGTTTTGGCCGTGATTATACAAACGGACTTTTGTTCTTCGTGAACACATTTCTAGAGAAGGAAGAATTGTCTTATCACTCCAGTTCTAAGAAAGAGGCTGGAATCAGTGGAGCTCAATGCTACAGAAAAATTGCAATTAGAATCTATTACATGCATCTATTACATTCATATTTATCTGATCTATTGCAAATTAAATCAGTGGCAAATGGGTTCTCCTTAGATAGCTAGGAGGAAAACCAACTGCTTAATAACTGGTGTTATGGGGTAGAACTTGTTGCTTTTTGATCTCTCTCTCTCTCTCTCTCTCCCCCCCCCCATGCTTTATTTTCATTTGCTTCTGGGTAGAACAATTTTTTTTAAAGTACACAAGAATGACTACAGGATTGAAAACGTATGAAAAGCAATGTGTGCACATCTGTGTGCATATGCTTGGTGGAGGGGAGTCGTACTCTACTTGTGCAAGACAATAAAAACGTTCACAGAAGGTCCTTCCTTGAACAGTCTCACTGTGAAGTTAATGCAATTTATCACTATATTTTATGCAAAAGGAGAAAACCACACTTTACCAATTTGAGGACTGAAAGTGCCTCTTTAAAATTGTGTGTGGGACATCACTAGTACTCACACATAACAGCACTCCAGACCTAACAAACTTCATATGCAATTTAAGAAGCGTTCAGTCATAGCAAGTCACAATTTAAAACAACGTAGCCTGAGTTTGGGCCTGCAATCCACCACAGGTGGGTATGGCATATACAATTTTTACTTTCAGAATTAGTAAATTTGTTGAAACAAGGTCACATCAATACTTGACTGAATACCACAAAATATACTGCCACCTATTATGCCTTGATACAGCCAAGTTAAAAGCAATACTTGCAACTCTTAATTTCATTTTATGCAGTTCAAAAATGTATATATGCCCCACTTTACATGGAGACATGATTTTAAAATAATGTGTGCTGCATCAACTTTGGCAAGGATTTGAGTCTGCACCCCCTTTATATGACAAATAGTGGGGAAAGTCCTATAAATTGCCAAGTCATGTTAAATCAGCAACGCTGCTGTTGCTATGGAATCAATGACTAGGTTTGTTTATGGTATGCTTTAAACTTAGTGCATTGTAATTAATTTAGGCTGGGGAAATTAAACAGTCAAGATGACCTGATACCTGGTGGTCTTAATCAACACAGGATGAAGAAGAGGACCACACCTTAGAAAAAAATCCATTAATCAAAACAAATTATAGTATGCGAACACCATCAAAGCAATCCTGCATGCACTGAAATGATCACACAGGAGAGCAAACAAAGCTGCAACGCTGCAGGAGGCAGAAATAGCAGTGAGTAGAATTGGCAGTGCATGGAGCAACAGAAACTAAGGATAGCCTAACAAGATGATGGTGTTTTTCATATATGATGTGCTGGAGGAACTGGCCCTGGAGAAGGGATTAACTTCCTTCATGAGCGTTAATCACCCCCTGAATAAGACAAGCCAACAGGTGCGTGGTCAGCCAAGCCAGTTGCTACAGTAGCAGCCCAGTGCCATCTATATAAGTAATTAAGGCATGTCAGCTCATTGCTCTCGGCGTTAGTCTTGAGTTGGGAGTCTGTGTTACGTCTTGAATTTCTGGAGACACACACACACATATATATGTATCTGCAAATCCTGCAAGCTGTATATATATATCAATGTCTGGAACTGTGTTACTGAAGCCTTATCTTCTACAGCAGTAAACTACATTGGACCTTAAGCTGCCTCTGTGTGGTAACTGGAACTGGGGGCAACTTCCGCTACGTATCACAAGCAGTAATAGCTTTTGGTACAGCTAGACAGGAACAAGAGTGCCTGTCTGAGGCAACAAATTGGATCCACACTAATGACTGCCTCTCCAATGCCACTCCACAATATGCTTTCCTGTTAAACAATGATGCATGCCCATAAATTTGTATTCAGGAAGAAAGAAAGAAAGAAAGAAAGAAAGAAAGAAAGAAAGAAAGAAAAGCAGAAGCAATGGAACTAAGGTCCAGTACTGCCCCAGCCATCAGATTTGATCAGAATGCTGATTCATTTTTTAAAAAGTGGTTTCCAGGCTGCTATGGGGAGCCAACACCCCAAAAGTGGGAAGTGAGAGTTGGGATTTTTACCGCTAGTCCTTGAGTTTACTTACAATATCTACTAATTTTATCTTCTTATGATATAGATGCCTTTTCAGTAGCAGCTCCTCATCAGAGCTTTAGGTTGTTAGTTAAGATCATGGGTAGGCAAACAAAGGCCCGGGGGCCAGATCCGGCCCAACCACCTTCTAAATCCGGCCCATGGACAGTCTGGGAATCAGCGTGTTTTTACATGAGTAGAATGTGTCCTTTTATTTAAAATGCATCTCTGGGTTATTTGTGGGGCATAGGAATTCATTTCCCCCCCTTCAAATATAGTCCAGCCCCCCACAAGGTCTGAGGGACAGTGGACCCGCCCCCTGCTGAAAAAGTTTGATGACCCCTGGTTAAGATGCATCTTCTGGGTCAGGCATTTGGTGAGGAAAGATTGCTGCTGTTATTAGTAATGGTTCTTTGGTTCTTTTAAAAAAAGAACTGCATAATTTTATGGATTTTTATCTACTTTTCCTGTTGCAAACCAACCTGTGATTTGTGCAAAGGGCAGTACATAAATCACCTAAGTAAAATAAGATAAAATACACAGTACAGAAATGCTCACAGCTGAGCTAACTGCTGTGATAAGCAAGCTGTTGAATTTGCATGAGTAAATGAGAGAGGCCTCTCTTTCTCATGTGGAACCCTAAGCTGCTCCCTGTGATCACCTCCACAGCTTCCTTACAAATCTGTGTAAACATGGAATGAAAAGTCGGGTTTACACTTTGCTTGCTTCCCCTTCAGCTAGGGGCCTGAAAGAGTACTGGGCGAACTATCAAAAGAAAAGAAAAACATTCCAAGGTTAAGAGAAAGGAGAAGGCAAGCTGGAACTGGAAGATGATAGATAGATAGATAGATGATAGATAGATGATAGATAGATAGATAGATAGATAGATAGATAGATAGATAGATAGATACAGCGGCGTAGCGTGGGTTATCAGCACCCGGGGCAAGGCAAGTAATTTGCGCCCCCTAACCCGGGGCAAGGCAAGTAATTTGCGCCCCCTAACCCGGGGCAAGGCAAGTACAGTAATTTACTCTCCCAAGCAGCAGCAGTGAGGCTTCTCTTTCCCCCGCGCTCTCCCGGAGCTGCCTCTTTTGTTTCCTTTTTTCCCTTTCTCCAAGGCTTTTCGCTTTCTCTCCTTAAATGATTCCCCCTCCACACCACGGCGTTTCCTGGCTGCTTCCCCCCCCCCTTCCCCTCTCTCTCCTCCTCGCTCTGCTTGCCTTGCCCTGCCCTGCCCTGCCTGAGGGCGCCCTGAGGAGACTCCGCTCTCCTTTTTGACCAGGCGAGGTGGAAAAAAGGGGGGAAAGTCTCTTCCCGCCCCCTTGCCAGACTCCCTGCTCGGCTCGGCTCGCTACCCAGAAGGCAGGCCAGTGGAGAGAGAGCCGCAATTACCATAAAGCTCCTCTCCCTCCACTTCGCCAAGCTGTCAAAGCCCGGCAGCAGCGGCAACGGCAGCAGCAGGCGCAGCCAGACCCCCGCCAGCCAGCCAGCCAGCCAGCCCGGCTTCCTCTCCTTTTTTTGCCCGTGGCAGAAGGCTTTGCTCTCCCCCTTCTGCGACCTCCTCGCCAAGCCGAGCGAGCGCGGGCTCCCTAACCCGTGGATTTTAGTAGGGGCAGAGAGCTGCTAGTGCGAGTGCGCCCCCCGCCCAAGTTGCGCCCGGTGCGGCCGGCACCCCTGGCACCCCCCACGCTACGCCACTGGATAGATAGATAGAGATGATAGATAGATAGATAGATAGATAGATAGATAGATAGATAGAGAGAGAGAGAGATATATGGGAAGCCTACTGAGAGTTAGGAAGGAAACTTATGTGCTTTCCCACCCATTTCCCCCACTCACTTTTTCAGTCATTATCAGTGATGATCAGATTTGTGGTGTGAAACAGAGCATTAAGAGAGCACCATTCGTTTTAAAGAACTTTGTGTTACCACAAAGCAACAAGGGGAAGGTTTTTATAATCTTATACAGTGGTGCCTCGCAAGACGAAAAGAATCCGTTCCGCGAGGCTCTTCGTCTAGCGGTTTTTTCGTCTTGCGAAGCAAGCCCATTGACAGCTTAGCGGATTAGCGCTATTAGCGGCTTAGCGGCTTTTAGCGGCTTATCGGCTTAGCGGATCAGCTGATAAGCGGCTTAGTGGCTTAGAAAAAGGGGGGAAAGGGAAAAAAAACCACGGGAACTCGCAAGACATTTTCGTCTTGCGAAGCAAGCCCATAGGGAAATTCGTTTTGCGAAGCGCCTCCAAAACGGAAAACCCTTTCGTCTAGCGGGTTTTCCGTCTTGCGAGGCGTTCGTCTTGCGGGGCACCACTGTACTTCCATTCCACTTCATGGTTCAGTTGCTGTCATAAAATCACAGAAGCCTCAGACTGAAACCCTAAAACAGAAGATTAGACCAACCAGCCAATGGAAGACATAACCACTAGCCTAAATGTTATACCCTCCAACATTTTGCAGATGAAAATAGGAACCTCCTGTTCCATAATAATAACAATAATAATGCTGTTACTTACACCCCACTAATCTGACTGGGTTGCCCCAGCCACTCTGGGCACATATGAAAACACATACTCCAACACATATGAAAACATGTAAACATGAAACATGAAAAAACTTCCCTATACAAGGCTGCCCTCAGATGTCTTCTGAAGGTTGCATACATACTTATCTCCTTGGCTTGGAGGTCACATAACTCCATACCCTATAACATTTCTCTGCGGAAAATAGGGACCTCCTACCATTCCCCCCAACATTGCTTCAATGAAAATAGGGACGCCCTAAGGAAAAGCAGGACATTCTGGGATCAAATAGGAAACCGGGACAGCTTCTGTAAATCCAGGACTTTCCCTGGAAAACAGGGACACTTGGAGGTGTTAGTACATTAGAAGGCTAAAATTACATATTCACAACAGTTTCTCCCGAGATTAGGCTTAGCTTCACAGGAAATTCCTTATTCTTTCTTAAGGGGCTGATGTTATCATATAATAGTTTTACTGCAGTAGCTCATTAAGACCACATTACAGTGAGTTCCACGTGGAAACATAAGACCAATGGCCCCTTGTCTCCATGATCGCAGATCCAAAACTCATGATAACCCTGATGCATCTATTTGCATGTGTATGTGTGTGTTTGTCTATATACATGCTCTTATTTCACCGCTATGAAAATATACTTTTCAAAACCTATGTTAGTCCATGACATAGGGATAAACAGGCTTACGTGTGTCCCCTTAATCTCAAGGTATAACTTCTTGTCAGGAATGCAGATGCTGGTGACATTCCCTCACTTGGGACTGAGCGCTCCACTGAGTCAATAAGCCTACAAAAGTGCAACAGCCCTTGATGTCAGATACATGGTTTTACATACCTACCATGTCAGTGGTTCTCAGCCTCCCTGGGAATTTATTCAGATGTAAGCGTATTCAGCCCATAACAATGTCTTCTACCTGCCACAAAGCTGGAAAAACAGTCATCTCTCATGAATCTACACGGTGTGTGATTGCTAGTGTTCAACATGATTTTATGTATAACCTGAGGAAGATTTATTCGGGATTTTTCAGCTCTTATCTTCTGGTTGAAATGGCATCGTGAATCACCTTCCCTCTGTCCCAAGATTATACCTGACGAACTCTTAAGACCAACATTAACTGCTAATCAAGAAATCATAGACTACTGCCTGAGCTTGCTTGCTTCCTAATTATGCACTAAAACAATTATTAGGTGTGACCCAGTCCTTGAACATGCCCAGTGGTGTTTCTGATCTTTTATCTTCAAGCAGGAGACCACCCTATCTGATCATAAACTACGTTTGAAACTTCTCTACACTTCAAAACAAGTTAGCCATGCAGCATTCAGGACCTATTTTTGAGAAATTCGATTCCAAATCAGTCTTGGGTGTGCGGAACTCTTTGTGTAATTCTTTGGCAAGCATGCAAATGTATTCTATGCACTCTCACCAAGTTTCTGCCGGACTGAGCTTGTGTTCAAAAAATCTCAATCCAATGGGTTTTTCAAAAGGAGTTTTTAATAGCTTGCTGCTATTAATAATGTCAAGGCACTTTGTATTTATGAGAGCTTTAAAAAAATAAATATCTGGCTATTTTTATGAAATAGTAAAATTGCTCCAAAGCCCCCTAATAACTTTTTGTGGTCAAACTGAACTGGTTTAATGTTCTTTTACTGCTAAACATTCTAGCTTTATTCATAAAATGTAAATAAAAGAATTAATATTGAGCGCAGCACCCATCCTCAGTATGAGGAGGTAATGTTGAGGTAACAGAACCTATGTGAACTTTTGAGATTGAAAAGTAGCCTTATTTCCACACTCTATAAATGGTTTTTGAAAATAGCTATTGGAGGGCATGCACAAGTCTTTCAGCAAAAAGTTCGCGGTTACAAAACTATGTGATAAAAATCACATTGTGCCAGTGATTCCTTTGCAAAGATGATACTCAGGTGTGTGCTATATGTAGGATCATGGCCCAAGGGGAATGTATGGAGTTGCTGACCTATGTGCTTGCTCCAAGGCCTACACACCCGAAGAGCCCCACCTCCTTAATGTAAATTTCATTGCACATGGCTAAACAAGCCTGCTTGATTCCCAGGAACATATCTAACTAATGAGAATGCCTGGAAACTGTGTACCAGGTGTGGCGTGCCTCCAGCTGTATGCCACCCTGATTATAGCTATTTTGAGTGCAGAGTTTCAAACCTCATGTCCTAGGAATACATAGCTCAAAAGGTAGCAGATAAATAGTAGATAGATTAGATAGATAGATAGATAGATAGATAGATAGATAGATAGATAGACAGACAGATAGATGATAGATAGATAGCATACACTTAGAAAAGGCCAGTGGAAAGACACAAAACTGTGTATTAGTCACTTGGTGTTGCATATTCTATGGATACATTTGTAAGAATGCTCATGCAATTCTAAAAGAGCCTTAAATGTCTACAGTGTTGGACATCCAAATATTTTGCAGAGTTACAGCTGATAGTTAATGGTACAAAAGATTTAGGGCACATCTAAAGAGGTTTTTAAAATAATAATAATAATAATAATAATAATAATAATAATAATAATACAGAACCAGATGTTGCAGCAGTGTACTCACTCCTGGCAGAATACATGCACAAGGGATGAAAAACTGTTTATCTCTGTGTGTATGCGTGTGTGCACTGTACTTGTCCCACAAGATAAAAAAAATGCCTACAGAGTCTTTCTAAGCAATTTTACACAGAACCAGATGCTGTAGCCGCCCTGTCCCTTCTGAATGCATGCCCAGAGTATTTCAACCAGCACCAGTCCCATATAAGTCAACATAGCTGACATTAAGCGTCGGATGATAGTATGAACTAGCTGTACAGCTTGCTTACGCAAAGCAGTCCATGAAGTAGGATTCCTAGTACGGAATCAAAGGAACTGAGCAGACACCATTTTGGAGGCTCTTCTTTGGTCATTAGCCACGTTGTTGTTTTATATTTACATTGTGTAGAGAAGGAGGGACTATCACATTGTCTTGCAAAATATTAGAAAACAGGGTCCATCCATTGAAGACATGATAGGCAGAAGGTTCAGACCAGAAAAAGGGAACTTTTTGTTTAAGCAATTCAAAATGAAATTATGAAATCAAATTGCCATTAGGTGGTTGCTATTGCAGAGGTTTTAGAAGAGGGGAGACAATGTGTGGGAAATGGCTCTATCAGTTATCATGATAGCTGAAAACTGAGCATCTGTTTTCATTGGCAGTGTATTATCAGGAGCTGGAAGTAACCAGAATAGGGTGTTCATGTCATGACCAGCTTGTGAAGTTCCCCAGGGGGATCAGGCAGGCTGTTGCTGGAGGCAAAGGGCTGCACTGAATGGAAGTTTGACTTGATCCACCAAGATGATTCTTCTGCTCTAGGTCCCAGGCTCTTGAAACTTAACTGAGAAACTAGAGAAGGCAGAGAAGGTCTTGCCATTTCAAAATGGCCGTCTCCAAGTATAGCTATGTAACCATGTCAGCATAATAGTATTTAATCCAATGAGGCAAAGTCAAATGAGGCCAAACTAGCCAGAGGTATTTCAATTTTAATTGACCAAAGTTAGCATAAAAAGGCTACACTTTTGGCCTCCTCCTTACGTCAAACATGGAAATTCTTCTAGGGAAAAAATATCCCACAGCATAAGAACAGTTATTTCAAAACGAACAATATGTTGCTATGGAGCATGCTACTGAAGAGAATAAGCTAATGGCCTCTCTACTTAATGTGATTAGAGCCATTATTGACATAATGCCAGGAAGACGCAAAACCATTAGCATTACACTCCAGCTCACTCCAGCCTCTGTTCAGATTTACTGTTTGATCCACAATTTTAATTTTCTTCCAAAACTATTCTGAGTGGCATTTTGCAAAATGCGTAATTAAAAGCTGCTGTTATTTCTCTGTACTTCACAAATTAAAAACACAACAAACATTTGTAGATCTAATCCTCTAGAAATTAGCAAATCAAACATTGTACTTTAATACTAGTTCTTCTGTGCACTTCAGGCAAAATATCGGGAGCATTTTGCTATGCAACACAGGAGTACATAATATGGGAGAGAAATAATAAGAACGTAAGAGTTCAGCTCTTGAGGTCCATGTAGTCTAGTATTCTGTTTCCAGTAGTTAGGTGCCTCTGGGAAGCACACCAGCTCAACATTTTCTCCTCTAATAATAAAAATGGAGTTTCAGTTTGGTTAACAACCACTGAT
This sequence comes from Podarcis erhardii, assembly GCF_964252035.2. Lineage (NCBI taxonomy): Eukaryota > Metazoa > Chordata > Lepidosauria > Squamata > Lacertidae > Podarcis > Podarcis erhardii. Next base: position 13,586,961 of record NC_138515.1, on the reverse strand, counting down.
AGACCATTCTCCATGAATTTTTAAACCCATCAAATACAGCAATCCAAGTGGGGTGAATCTACCACCATTTTGGAAGCTTCTTGAGCTGTATAGTTAAAGGAAAGCATGGATACTGGTGAAATAAAAAAAGGTGGCTGAAATGATACAGGGACCACAAATCTTTTAAATTATATCCCTTTTATTCAGTAAAGTTCACAATGCTAGTTGTCTTGTGTTATCCTCATTAGCTGGTTTTTACAAGAAAGAAGAGTTACCGTGGTTTGGACCCTAATACATTTGTCGTTTTTTGTTCAAGCTTCTTTCCAATGCCTGGAGCATCTACACAGATGCATGGCATACCCTGCTTTATAGCAAAGAATGGAAACCCAAAACAGAGCTTTGGATTGTGCATCTAAAACCACAACTAACAGATAATCAATGCTTTCAGAAAAAAGCACATGATAATTCAGCCTTACAGAGTTTGCACCATGCCAAAATGTTGGAAGGGATTATATTCTTGCCCTCCCACCCTTTCAAAGGCTTCCTAGAACATAGAAGAAGACATGTCAGAGTCTAGGCCAAAGGATTCTCCTCTCCTCATATGCTAACTTTCCATGGGAAATATGCTTTTGATGTGATGGAGCAATCAAACAAGTTATTGCCTATTTGCATTCTGGAACATTGCAGTCCTGAGAGGTCAGGACCACATGTTTTTACTGGACATGTAGATCAGACTTTCAAGAGATCTTCCTATTTGAAGTTTGTCACAACCTTTCAATATTTAATATGAATTAAAAGTGAGTATGCCAAGTGTAGCAGTCACTGACATTGTTGCAGTCCATTTTCTTCTGCAAAATGTACTATATAAAATAAATTAAGGAAACCCAAAAGGATCAGCACATATTGGGGTCCTATGATGCCCCCTTCATCTTGGCTGCCACTGTGATAATACCACTAATAAACACCCACAAAAAGTAAACCACTAAGGAAAGTTAAATTGAGCAAGCATACTCTTCAACTAAATACAATTATTAGTACACAAGGAATTGTCCAATGTTCGTTCTAGATGGCTGCTCTTCTTTTATCCCTGACCATCTGGGGAAATACTTTTGAGAAATGAGCAGTTATGGCACAGGACTGGAGTTGGCAGCTGCCTCTCCTTAGTGCCATTCTTCCATGTGGAAAGCTGCTCTGATCTGAGTGTCAGATTATCTGAAGTACTAACTACCTGGGTGATAGCAAAGGCAGAAAAGAGACAGTCTGTCATGTCAATCACACACTAACAGCTCAAGTTAGAATTTTGTCATGCAGGTTAAAACCATACCAGCTCAACATAGGGCAGAAATAAATTCCTCTTCTTCCTTCCTTTCCTAGTTATCTCCTGGCCTCTTAAATTTATGCTCAACTTGCAGAGATAACATTTATAGAGCATTTTCCTTGAAGATCCAATACACTTTGCATATATTATCCCTTTATAACAATCCCGTCAGTATTATTGCCAACAGTCTGAGAATGGCTTGACTTAAGGTTCTTCAAGTAAGTTCATGGCTGAGGTGTGGTATAAACAAGAGACTCCACACATCACACTCTTATAGTGTAATTTTCTGTATGTTTACTCAGAAGTAAGTTCCATGCTCCATGTTAAGTCAGTATAGGACTGCTGTCTTCGCTGCTACACTATGCCAGTCTGCTGAACCCCTGTACCGAACAGTGATTTCTTTTATTCTCCTAATTGCAGCTTCTTTTGTACCTCTTTGAAGGAGGAGGGCATCATGCCTACAGAATACCCAAATATGGTGGACGTTGAGGGCTGATAACTGCATTCAAATTTATACTGGACACCAGCATCCTCCAATTTGGTGCCCTGAAGATGTTTTGGATGAGAACTCACATCCTGCCTGACCATTGGTCTAGGCTGGTCAGGGCTGATGGAATCTGTAGTCTAAAACATCCAGAAGATTCCCAGTTGAGGAAGGTTAGTGTACAGTTGAGGAAGGTTAGTGTACAGATGCTTTTGAATTATGGTGCTGGAGGAGACTCTTGAGAGTCCCATGGACTGCAAGAAGATCAAACCTCTCCATTCTTAAGGAAATCAGCCCTGAGTGCTCACTGGAAGGACAGATTATGAAGCTGAGGCTCCAATACTTTGGCCACCTCAGGAGAAGAGAAGACTCCCTGGAAAAGACCATGATGTTGGCAAAGATGGAGGGCACAAGGAGAAGGGGACGACAGAGGATGAGATGGTTGGATAGTGTTCTCGAAGCTACCAACATGAGTTTGACCAAACTGCGGGAGGCAGTGGAAGACAGAAGTGCCTGGCGTGCTCTGGTCCATGGGGTCACGAAGAGTCGGACACGACTAAACAACAAGTGTACAGTATAAAGCAGAAGCAGGAGCCTACCATACCACTCAGATGGTTTCACACCTGATTTTTTCAATATTCAGAAGAAGATGAGGGAGTAGGAGCCTACCAGCTTCCAGCTTCTATGGGAAGGGTCCACGGTCAACCTTAGCACTATGGTAGTGGATGCAGATGTAACAAAGCATGCTTAAGATCCAAGTTCAATATCAAACAGCTTGGTTGAAAACAATCTTAGACAGCAGGGCTGGGAAAGGCTTCTGGTAGGGTAGGAGAGCTGAGGGGAAAATCAGATCTGGCAACCAATGCACCCCTTTGGTTTCAGACAGAACCCTTTGGTTTCTAAAAAGCCCATGACACGGCCCTCTAGCGGCTATGGTGGCTCATTTACCAGCAGTAAATCTTCTCCAATCAGCAGCCCTACCACATACCATATCCCTCTCAACTCCCCTCCAATCATAATAGAATCAGGCAGAGCTCTAGCTGACCCAGTAAAGTGAGCCTGGGAAGGGGAGAAGAGCAATTGATTTACATTCAAATCCTAAGAATATCAGACACTTAATTTCATTGGGTCTTATTCCCCAGTAAGCATGGTCAGGGCTAAAAACTTTGGCTTTAAAAGAAAATTGGTGCAACAGATACAACATGAGCTGGAGACACTTCATAGTGGAAACTCCTAAAGGGAAGGCAGGAATCCTGCGCATAGGTTATATTTCATTATCATGCATATGGACTTTTATGGCACATGCACTGAATGAGATGGTTTTGGATGCTCTTGGTTCAACAAATTGAGATATGAATAAACCTTTTCTCTGTGCATGCAACCTCTTTACTCTTCCCGTAGTAAAGCACATTCAAGCCATGCCTTGCCCCAAATCTGGTAGCCACAGTTTACCAGTTTTGGCCAAATTGGAAACTATGGTTAATTAGAAGCTTCTTGACTTAACTGCATAGCAGGCAAAGGCAGGGGCAAAGGGGCTGCAAAAGGTTTGTTCCTATTAGTGATATATTATACTACTGAGGCATGATAATCTAAATAAAGAAGGCTGATCGCCAAAGAATTGATGCTTTTGAATTATGGTACTGGAGGAGACTCTTGAGAGTCCCATGGACTGCAAAAAGGTCAAACCGATCCATTCTTAATGAAATCAGCCCTGAGTGCTCACTGGAAGGACAGATCCTGAAGCTGAGGCTCTAATACTTTGGCCACCTCATGAGAAGAGAAGACTCCCTGGAAAAGACCCTGATGTTGGGAAAGATTGAGGGCACAAGGAGAAGGAGATGACAGAGGACGAGATGGTTGGACAGTGTTCTCAAAGCTACAAACATGAGTCTGACCAAACTGCGGGAGGCAGTGGAAGACAGGAGTGCCTGGCGTGCTCTGGTTCATGGAGTCACGAAGAGTCAGACACGACTAAACGACTAAACAACAACAACAATATTCTGAGAAACTGCAACTGGGCAGTTAATCCTACTTGGCTTTGCCCAAAAAGTGTCATGCAGGAAGAAACCACACCCATGCACAATAATCTACATGCTGGTTTTCCTACATAGAACTTACCGTATTTTTTGCTCTATAAGACTCACTTTCTCCCTCCTAAAAAATAAGGGGAAATGTGTGTGCGTCTTATGGGGTGAATGCAGGCTGCGCAGCTATCCCAGAAGCCAGAACAGCAAGAGGGATTGCTGCTTTCACTGCGCAGTGATCCCTCTTGCTGTTCTGGCTTCTGAGATTCAGAATATTTTTTTTCTTGTTTTCCTCCTCCAAAAACTAGGTGCGTCTTGTGGTCTGGTGCGTCTTATAGACCGAAAAATACGGTACTTTTAATGAAACAGCCCAGTTAAACCTAGTGCCTTCCTTTTGTTTTGGACTTCCATCAGCCATGACCAACAGAAGACTGGGGTTCATCAGCAAGGCAGTAAGATTCTATTTTTAATAGTAGATTTTTTTTTAACCGCCAATTTTATTCTTCAGAGGAAATTCTTCCTTACGCACAGATTCTCCAGCCTGAGAACATCTTTAGTAGTAGCATTATGAGATTAAAGGAATGTTCAGTGTAGTAAGCACAGATCATTTAATGTACAGACACTTATTAACAAGGAAGTCCAAGATGTAAATTAAGTCTATGAAGGGTATTAGATGGCACTAACATGCTATGTAGCTCTGAGCATGGCTCTGTCTGATCAAGATGAAATAAACGGGCTTTCCATCATATTAATTTATTGCACTGAACAGCAAGGCATCACCAGGATAATACCAGTGACAATGAGATGCTTTTGTCCCCTGTGCACTGGAAAATACAAACATGCCACGGTTTAATGGGAAAGTTATTAATGTGTTTATACTCCTGTACTAAAATAAATGCTTGTATTACTCGCCTTGCTACATGAAATATTTCAAGATCTCTAGCCAGTTCCCATGTGCCACGAATATGATGACGTTAATGCAAATTCAGAAGAGAATCAACATAACCAAAAGCAATTGTGCACATTCACATCAAGGTTTGGCGAAGATACACAGATAGATAGCATAACAGGGGATTCTGTACATTGTTCAGTCAAGATGTACACATTCTATTTTCAATGTATTTTAAAGAAATTCAGTAGAGAGAGCAGGGTAGACACACACTTCGTAACGGGAAACTCCAGATAATGCCAAATTTGGAGGCCGTAGTCTACAAAGCAGCATCATGCTGATGGCAGACCCAAACATTTTAGTGTTGTAACAGCTTTGCAAAATCAGGCTGCACAAAGGCAGACACAACAGCCCATCTAAGCTTTTCTCAATCCATTTATACTATTAGGTGGCCGTGTATCCTGCGTAATGATGAGCCCCACTAATCCAATAAGAAGTGCATTCATTAAGCACTTATTCTATGCAAAATTTACTGCACGCTGTTCTACTCTTTTCCTAATACAGTAAAAACAAAATGCACAGAACATTGGTACGTTCTGCTCTTATCACTGAGCAGTAGGTCCTCTCCATAGTTTTTGCTTATCACACAAATGACAAATGCAGGTGGCGCTGTGGTCTAAACCACTTAGCCCTTTAGGCTTGCCAATCTGAAGGTTGGCGGTTCGAATCTGCACGACAGGGTGAGCTCCCATTCATTTGTCCCAGCTCCTGCCAACCTAGCAGTTCGAAAGCACACCAGTGCAAGTAGATAAATAGGTACCGCTCCGGTGGGAAGGTAAACAGAGTTTCCGTGCACAACTCTGGTTTCGCCAGAAGTGGCTTAGTCATGCTGGCCACATGACCTTACCTTACCTCTTCATATTTTTTGCTTATCATGGAACTTCACCGCTCACGAACTGGCACCATATACAGTTACTTTCCCTTCCTAGCTTTCTGAACAAGATGAGAATTAGCATCTTTCGCTGAAGATGCTGCGAAAATCAGCTCTGGGCAGATTTAAGGAAGCCGTTCCTTAATTTTTGTAATCCCTCCTGTGCTTTATTGGTTATAAGTGAGCAAGGCAAATAACTCAAAAAAATAAAAAAATAAAAATAGTAGTGAGTTCAAACAGTACCACTTGTCTTACAGTTTATGGGATTTGCTATCTCAGGTCTGGTTTTCAGAATGTGTTTTTTCTTCTTCAAATGCCAGAAAAAGCCAGCTCAGAAGTAACAAGGTAAAATATTTACTGCTGGCTGTTAAACTACATGCTTCAAGTTAAGGCTAATGTGCTTTCCAATACAGGAACATTTCCAAGGGGTCAACATTACAGCATTAAAATTTCAGACACTGAAACTCTGAGGAGCAGCTGAAGGTCTTACAAGGAAAGGAACACAAATAGAGCGATGGAGTCACTGAACCACATACAGTAGTTTTTAAGTGAAAAGTCATGCAAAGGTACAAGGGCCTTGGGTCTCTGGTGTAACAGGTACATCTACGTCCGTCTCTCAGCTCACTCAAGTGCTATTAAAGCCTGATCCATCCATTTGAGTGGGCCCATTTGCTCCTCGCAGGTACAAATGGTTATTTGCTGTAGAGATGCGATTACACACTCGCTTCCCCTGGCCCACGATAACAGCATGTAAAACAAAAAAGTGCCATTTCCTATACACAGAGGCACTTATCCTGGGCCCATGGGCTCTGAAGACCAAGCACTCTATATGGATTGATGGTAGGGCGGCGGGGACACAACAGGAAATGGACAAGGGCACATTTCCCAGGTTAATAGCATAATGATTCTCTCTGTTACTAAAAAAACTCCTGCAAGTTTCACCAGCGTTTCCACTGATGCTTCCTAAGCAGCCACAAAGCAATGCTACGGAACAGCTAGCCTCTGTTCACAGGAGGAAATCAGATAGAATAAAATATCATCAAAGACGGGTCTAATTGTTTTACAGCACAATTTTCACCCCCAATTCAAATCACTTCAAACCTGTTTCTATCAATGCCTTCTCCCTCCTCTAATTTTTTTCTCCAACTGGTAAAAGCTCAATGTGATTCCCCCCCCCCCCCCCGTTTAAATTAAAATGTTAACTGGCAATTGTTGTAACTGTTCTATAAAAATTCCAAAAGTGCTGCTGGGCCAGATCTGGCCTCTAAAATGGGTGGGTGGGTGTTCTGTGGCCCTCCAGATGTTTCTGAACATCAGCCCCAGCCAGTGTGGCCAGTGGTCAGGGATGGCAGCTGTACTTTTGTGGTCCTGCAGCTGAACAACCTAGGTAATATTCAGTGTTTTGAAATGGGCCTTGTGTTAAAAATTTGAATGATGTGTGCCATTTCATACCTTGGAGAACTGAGAAGGCAGCACGATAGCTGGTGTACAGATGCGAGTAGATATTTTTATTCCAAAAAAAAGAGGGGGGGGGGAGTCTCCCTGTTCTTCACACACTGGAAAATGTACAGCCAGAGAGTGCTTGAGGCAAAGATGCCACACCATCCTTACATCTGTCTGCTTTCATTTGTCTACAACTGCGCTTATAGATAAAACAAGCCTTCCAGATGTCATCACAAGCAGAGTTCATATGCTGACTTCACTGAGACACTATTGTTTGCTGCCAGCATAACAGAGTTGTAAAGCTAAAATATTTAAACTCTGTGCTACTCAACACAACTCTGAGTGTCACACAGGATCTGATTTCAGGATTAATTAATGTACACCCCAATAAAATAATAATGCGTTCCAAAACATTGCTAGTTGGCGTATGCTCTCTTCTGAACAACAGTTGCCTCTAAGGGAAACAGAAGTATGCGCTCAGAAATGAAGGCAAAGAATGTTAGGCATATCACAGTAGAGAATAATTCTGCTGCCGTATGGCACAGGCTGTCTTCTGGTTCTGTCAAAATAAAAAAATTCCTTCCAGTAGCACCTTAAAGACCAACTGAGTTAGTTCTAGGTATGAGCTTTCGTGTGCATGCACACTTCTTCAGATACACTGAAACAGAAGTCACCGGACCTTTCTATATAGTGAGAAGGTGGGGAGGGGTATTACTCAGAAGGGTGGTGGGAATGGGTGATTGGCAGATACTTGTGCTGATCGTGATGGGTTACATTTCTCAGGGCACTGTCTTGAAGGTATGTCCTTGTAGGAACAGGTGAACCAACCTCTCCCTGATCTAACCAGGGTGATCTGAGTTGGAGAAAAATGAATAGAGGAGTCCTGCAAATCCCACAAACCAAATTGCTGAAAGCAAGTTCTTGAATACTTCTCCAAGATTCTCTTCAACATGTCCCATCAGCTGCATTGGATGAAAGCTAGGTGGTGAATCAGAGCTCTCTGGTTCTGGGGGATTTATATCACAAATATGAGGAACCTGTGGCCCTTCAACTCCCATGAAGCCCAGCCAGCATGGAGGGCCATAACATCTCCATTCCTGACATTGTAGATCCTGCTGGAGTAACAGCTATGATATTGGTGCACTTCAGAAGGCAAGTGTCCTAAGAGTCTAATTCCCTTTTTAGTTGTTAGGGGCAGAGGCTGTATGATAAATAATAATAATAATAATAAATAATTTATTACTTATACTCTGCCCATCTGACCGGGCCTCCCCAGCCACTCTGGGTGGCTCCCAACAGAATATTAAAAACACAATAAAACATCAAATATTAAAAACTTCCCTAAACAGGGCTGCCTTCAGATGTCTTCTAAAAGTCAGATAGCATTCCACAGGGCGGCCGCCACTACTGAGAAGGCCCTCTGCCTGGTTCCCTGTAACCTCACTTCTTGCAGTGAGAGAACTGCCAGAAGGCCCTCAGAGCTGGACCTCCGTGTCCAGGATGAAGGATGGGGGTGGAGACGCTACTTCAGGTATACAGGGCTGAGGCCATTTAGGGTTTTAAAGGTCAGCACCAACACTTTGAATTGTGCTTGGAAACATACTGGAAGCCAATGAAGGTCTTTCAGGACTGGTGTTTTATGGTCTCGGCGGCCATAGTTCTTCCATAGTTTGTGCAACTCAGAAGCCTTAACAAACCACAGCTCCCGTAAGTCTTTGAGGGAAGCCATGGCTGTTTGAAGTAGTCTAAAAGGTAAAGGTAAAGGGACCCCTGACCATTAGGTCCAGTTGTGGCCGACTCTAGGGTTGCGACGCTCATCTCACTTTATTGGCCGAGGGAGCTGGCATACAGCTTCCGGGTCATGTGGCCAGCATGACTAAGCCACTTCTGGCAAACCAGAGCAGCGCACGGAAACACCATTTACCTTCCTGCTGGAGCGGTACCTATTTATCTACTTGCACTTTGACATGCTTTCGAACTGCTAGGTTGGCAGGAGCAGGGACCGAGCAACGGGAGCTCACCCTGTCGCGGAGATTTGAACCACCGACCTTCTGATCGGCAAGTCCTAGGCTCTGTGGTTTAACCCACAGCGCCACCCGCGTCCCTTTGAAGTAGCCTAATAATGCTTTAAATGGTGTGGATGTGCCCCATGCCAGCATATGGAGATTGTGTCTGTGTATTTAAAAGACTTGAAGCAAGAAGAGGAGATGCAACTGTTCTGCCTTTCCTCTTTTTGGCCTTATTGGTCCCTTCTCCCACCCCTTCTTCCTAGCCTGCTGAAAGATAGAGATTAGCTTATTGAAGAGGGCGAATGGTGAATGAGTTGGTAGAGGAATAAGTGGTAGCTGTAATAGCTGCAGTTGCCTTGGACCTCTTAAAGTCATAGGCATGATTACCTGGAAAGCCTAATCTTGAATCATTCACAGATAAGTGTGTTTCTCTTTGCAAACTCTGAACTGCACTCTCCAGAGATATCTCTGCTACTGTCTATAATCATTACTTATTTTGGGTTAAGGGAGATGAAGGCCCTTCCTTCACACTTTGCTCTCCAGAAGTAAATCTAAAAATAACGTATGAATAAGACAAGCATGCATTTGGAAAAGCACAGCTAGATATAATCGTAATCATCAGAGAGCCAGGATTGGCTGTAGCTCCCCTGTCAAGTATTATTCTGGGTTTTAAACTAATGGGTTGAATGGCTGGGAGTCAAAATCCTCTGATCTTGCCAGGCTTTCAGTTCACCGCAGTCTCTGATCCACAACTTTGAACATGATTGTAAGCAAATTGGAAGTGAGTTCTTGAAGGTCTACACTACGATAACTGATGACTCAGCAGGAATTCCAGGGAAAGTTATCAGATGACTGATTTGATCTATAAAATCCATTTATAGATTACAGGATCAACTAGGAGTGAAATTCTAACTCAAGAAGATGGATCCCAGAGACAATGGTGCCACCAGCATCAAGCGACCATGTACCACTATCACAAACCAGCAATTAGAAATAGATGTAGAGACAACAACTCATTTTAAACAATTACCTATCAAGGCACAAAACACGTAACATGCAATGTGCATATTTATATAGTCTAAGCCAAGGAACTGAACATTTTCTAGACAGGCTAAAAGTTTTTTTTACCCATTTTACAGATTGCTCCAATGGCATTGAATTATTCATTGACCAAGAACTGAGTCAAAACAAATACACAAAATACACCACTCAAGAAAAGTGAATCTGCATAAACTTATTTGTTATTATTTATTGGATTTCTAGCCCACCTTTTAGGGTGCAAGCCTAACTTTTCATATCTTGAACATTTAAAGACTCAGCTACTAATTTTGCATACCTACTGCAGCACTCAGCAGTAGTATCCCTGTAACAATAATGCAGCCAAGAGTTATTTAAAATGCAAACTAATTGTTTATTGGTGTAATAATGAAGATTCATGCAAATGCTTTTAAACTGATATGATCTTTAATCAGCCTGAATACTGTCAGTCTAGCAGACCTCACTCGCGCCCCCACCCCACCCCCAACATAGTCTTGGTGAATTTACAAAAGGTAACAAGCCGACCTGGGATCAAAGTTTCACACTTCCTCCAGACTTTTAAAGCTGTAGCTGGAGAATCAAACAGAGCCACAGACTTCATTGCGCCAAAAATCCATCTGCCACCCAGCTCCTTAAACTTCCACCTGCTTCTATAACCTTCCTACCACAAAGTCTGAGAAATGACAAGCATCTCAACAAGGTACAGTGGTCCCTTGGTTCTCAAACGCCTTGGTACTCAAACAACTTGGAACCCAAACACTGCAAACCTGGAAGTAAGTGTTCCAGTTTGTGAACTTTTTTTGGAAGCTGGACGTGCTCCATGTTACACTTTCGTTTTGACTGCCACAATTCAGTTTTGAGTGTGACACTGACAATTTGAGTGTTACACTTCTGATTCGAGTGCCACACTTCTGTTTTGAGTGTGACACTAATGTCTGTCTGTTTTTGCTATTTATTTTGCGTTTTTGTGGCTTTTTTGTGTGGAACCCAGTTCAGCTACTGACTTACTGATTGATTGATTGTGTGAAAGTTTATTGCTTTCATTTTATGGATCAATGGTCTCGTTAGATAGTAAAATTCATGTTAAATTGCTGTTTTAGGGGTTGTTTTTAAAAGTTTGGAACAGATTAATCTGTTTTGCATCACTTTCTATGGAAAAGCGCACCTTGGTTTTGGAACGCTTTGGTTTTGGAACAGACTTCCGGAACGGATTAAGTTTGAGAACCAAGGTACCACTGTATATCCAGTATGCATTTTCCCTTCCAATCTCTAGAAGAAACAGTGCTGTTGTTTTTAAATACTCACAGGTCATACCCTCTCAACATATACTCCCTCCATTCAACAAAGTACGGATAGCAAGAATGAGACCTCACCAGCCTATAAAAAGTCAAACCCGTACATCTCAACTTCAGCTGAGGCAAAGGCAGCATTGTGTTCTCCCCCCAACCCCAGGCCAGAAACAGCCCAAGCATATGCTGGTCACCCTTTGGAGAGCAGAAAAGATTCTCCCCACCCATGCTGTCCATTTGGGATGAGGGTGATCATGTTTTCTGCCTTCCCTGGGGTGAGTCTACTGGGGTGATAACTCTAGTATTTAATGTAGTCTATTTTGCTTGTCACAAATAATGCAGGTGCGGTGGGTAGAAAGAGAAGAGGCATATTCAAGATGAAGCAAGCATGAATTTAAACAAATACGGGGGGGTGAGGGAGTTGCAGGGGAACAACATAGCAAAAATCTGGGCAACAACTCAAATGGGAACTACTCTTGTGCAACAGCCACCTCTGAAGTTCAGGTGTGAGCTAAGCACAAGGGTAAGAGAGCATCTCCATCGTCCAGCCCAGACCTGGAGATCTAGCTTTGAGGACCTTCTGGTGGTTCCCTCACTGCAAGAAGTGAGGTTACAGGGAACCAGGCAGAGCCAGTAGTGGCACCCACCCTGTGGAACACCTTCAACCAGATGTCAAGGAGATAAATAACTACCGTATCTGATTTTTGGAAGACATCTGAAGGTAGCCCTGTACAGAGAAGTTTGATGTTTTAATTTGCTGGGAGCTGCCCAGAGTGGCTGGGGCAACTAGTCAGATGAAGGGGGGCAATCACCCATTGCTTCTTTTCTTCTCCTGTATTTTTTTTTCAAAGAAGAAAAAAATCTGCAGGTGAGAAAGAAAACACGTTTTCTCAGTCCAGCCTTTGCCAACAGGGGTGCGCTCTGCTCCCTAACAGGTTTTGCCCTCTGTTTAGACTAGCCAGCCAAGAGCTAGAAACTGTCTCAGCCAAAAGTAAAAGGGCTGAAAGTTCATTTCCTCAACAGCCTACTGTTTTCTGCTAAACCTAACCTAAGTAAAAAGATTAAATACCAAGAACACAAGTTTAAATGCAAGATGCAAATTCTTAACATGGTAGGCTGGGCCCCAGGCCTGTTCACACGCCTCCAAGTTCCACCCAGAGCCTTTCCTGTGAGTTTTCGGTGACTACATTGTGCAAGCATAACTGCAGCACTAATCCCTGGCAAGAGGCAAAACCGTAAAGTGAATGATGACTACTAAACAAATGAGCCTTTGACAGACAATCAGCACTTAAGTTACTTGGACAGTTTCGATTTGTAAGGCCCCGTGAAAGTTAGCTCTTTTCCACCTATGAGTTCCCACAGGTGATCTCTAGGCAATTGAGAACTTTTTCAGAAAACTATTTGAAGTTAATCGGAAAAGGCATTTTCGAGAGACGGGGATTTCAGACCACCTGTTTTTTCTCTCTCTTGAAACTGCTCTTGTGCTCCTTCGTTCAGGTACTGCTCAAAGCATCAGAGTCTATAGCAGCAATCCTAGGCACACCTCCCTGAAAGTAGGCTCCAGTGAATATAGTAGGACTTACTTGCAAGTAATCATATATAGGATTGGTATTAAAAGTTTTTTTTAATGATTTACCATATTTTAGAGAGACAATATGATGTAAAGATTATTATTTTTTGAGAGCCAGTGTGGTGTACTGGTTAAGAGCGGCAGACTCGTAATCTGGCGAACCGGGTTCGTTTCCCTGCTCCTCCACATGCAGCTGCTGGGTGACCTTGGGCTAGTCACACTTCTCTGAAGTCTCTCAGCCCCACTCACCTCACAGACTGTTTGTTGTGGGAGAGGAAGAGAAAGGAGATTGTTAGCTGCTTTGAGACTCCTTAAGGGGAGTGAAAGGCGGGGTATCAAGTCCAAACTCCTCCTCCTCCTCCTCCTCCTCCTCCTCCTCCTCCTCCTCCTCTTCTTCTTCTTCTTCTTCTTCACCACAGCACTAGCCTGGCCAGGATCCATTCCACCTGCCCTAGGTGCCTCTAACCAAGTCATGTGCCCTGTGAATATGGTTTGGATTTGCTTTCAGCATCGAGTTTGATGTCATTGCAAAGGAAACAGATAAAGCTATGGTTGTTTAAGTTAAGCACAATCCCATGGAATTGGGGTTCCATGGACTCCCAATTACAGTGGTAACTCGGGTTACAGACGCTTCAGGTTACAGACTCCGCTAACCCAGAAATAGTACCTCGGGTTAAGAACTTTGCTTCAGGATGAGAACAGAAATCACGTGACGGTGGTGTGGCGGCAGTGGGAGACCCCATTTACTAAAGTGGTGTCTCAGGTTAAGAACAGTTTCAGGTTAAGAACAAATTAAGTTCTTAACCCGAGGTACCACTGTACTTGCTTTAAATCACATGAAAACCATCACTTCTTCTGTCCTTTCTCATTGTCATTTTATTCTTTGCTTTTTTCTCCATCTCCCTCATTTCTTAAACCTTGACCTCTTTCCTATATGCCCCAAACCCAAGTTATCTGCATCCATGCATGCCCCTGATAAGTCTCCATTTCACCTTGCCTATACCCTTATTACCCGATGTTATAAGGCAGGGGTGGGGGACATTTTTCAACCCTAGGGTTTGACCCCAAACTGAATCGTCCTCTGTGAGCCATTTTTGCCAGGGGGGCATTTTTGAACCTCCTGTCATTCGTCTGGCATCATGACCACAAATAATTTAAAGTTCAAGCTGGGAGCAGACATAGGCTTATTTCCATCTTAGTGTTGAATACCCAGGGTTCTAAGATGGGAAATAAACCTCTGCTGCTGCCTTTTTAAAAGCAAGGAGAAGCTTATCTCCAATCTTAACACTATAGGACCACAGTACTAAGATCAAAGGAGAGAGAAATGCTGCCTACAAAGACTTGACAACACCACAATCTTGAAGACTACAAATCTGAAAGCTGGAATTGTCAAGGATTCCAGCCTTTGCTCCAGTTTCAGTTCTTAAGCTCAAATTCTGCAATACCAGCCTGGTGCCTAATTAGCTGGAAAAGGCCTAGATTTGAGAACTGAGGTGGCAATTCTATTTCTGGTATAATGGACATTCATGCTTCTTGAAGGCACATTCAAGGAGTCTGGTGGTTATCCTCCATTCATCTCAATAAACCATAGGAAACCCCAGCTTTCTTTTGAGATGGCATCAGCAAAAAATATCTCAGCCTCAGGCTTACATTACTTTGCTTTCAAGTTGAAATAAAAAAACTCAGCCAAATTGTATCTGTGAACCTAAAAGGCAACACTTTTATTCTCAGCTGAGAATACTTGTTCAAAGTGTACCCATCTGTATTCCCCCTATATCTTTCCAATTCTTTCTTAGTCAATTGTACTCAAATAATTTCCCAAAGCCTTGGTAGTTCCCTTTAATACCTTTAGACAATGTTGTTCTTCATAGGTTTCTATATAGGGTCTGCATTTTAGAAGGACTCCACTAACATGAATGTAATATAAAAGTATTCAAAAGTTACCAATGTAATGTTCAAACAGTGACTCTCAAATTCTTAGTGCTAACATTAAATTGCCAGAAACTGTGGCAATCCTTTATTATGGCAAACATCATGCACTGTGGCAATCAGCTTTAGGCAGTTCTGACTCGCACAGCTGCCACACATCAAAAGTAGTAGTGCCAGTGGAAATTTGTAATTCTTCCTTTTGTGGGAATCTAGCTTTCAAGAGGGGACTGAAGCACTGGTACATTTAGGCTTGTTTCATACAATAAAGGCAGCACACTCCCTTACTTGTGAGAACTGATGCACATGTAGCTTTGGGAAATTTTAGCACATCAGGGACAACCCCTAATTTTGGGACAGTAAGAAGTTGTAAGCACAGCCACCTTCTTGTAACCTTCACAAATCAAGGAAGCACGGATAAAACACGGCTACATTTAGGAAAGTTATAGGAAGTGCCTCTTAGATAATTTCACATCTGACAATAGGGTTTTCAAAATAGTTTAGGGGTATTCCTGTAGTAAGCAATGCACTGTGAAAATTGCAATGCTTGGAAATACTTCCCCAAGTGAATTGCCTGCACTTGAATGCCCTAAATGACTTGAGACCATGTTACTGGAAAGACCACCCTTCTTCATATAATGCAGTGTGATACACTGAAATATTCTCATCCCCTCTTGTTGTCTATTCAGGTATTCATATAGTAACAAAGTGCAAGAGGGCCTTTTCAGTGGAGGCTCCTGCCTCTGAAACTTCTTCCCTGGGAGATTCATAAGGTTCCTTCACTGTCTACATTTAGAGGGGAAGTTAGAAGTTTTCTTTTTAATCAGGCTTTGGAGCCTTCCTACATATATTGGCTGCTGTTGTCTGCTACTGTTTATATTGTCTGTTCTATTTTACTGGGTTTTAAAAATTTGTTTGCTACACTGATCTCTTTGGGGAGGTAGAGTGAAATACAAGTGATTTAAAATTAAATTAAAGGGATACGGAATATATCAGAGCTCCTCAACTTGAAGATTGAAGGTCTTCCAGATCCCCAGAAAGACTGGCCATAATCCAACATAGAATTAAGTGAACTTAAGTCTGTGTTGGATTGTGACCACTGGTACTTTAAAGAACGTTTCAAGATTGCCTGTCTAAAATAGTTTGGTGTACTGCCCCCCTGCATGCACTCACACATATGAAAGATCCAGTTGCTGGTCCAATAAATGCGTCTTTGTAACAATGCAGTAGAATGTCTTCTGCTAACGGCCAGATCAATGCATGATGTTTGCCATTATGCCAGCAGCATATTGCATTTAAGGATATTTGATAGCACCTGCATGAAATTTCAAAACTCCTACATAGAATAGCTTTTTTATCTTTTAGTAGTCATTGCTATAAATATACCTGCCTTTTGGTTTCTGCCTTACTTCTAGGAGATTAATGAATTTTCAAAGAGTTGATTGATTACTGTGTTTCAGTGCTAGTCCATTATAAGTATATGCACACATCAAATCAATAATGCATTTATAAATATTTTAAGTATCATTATTTAATAAATCACACCAACTACTCTGTTATGACCAACTATGCTTTGGTGTATCAGTAGTCCGGCCCCCCGCCAGTCCATAAACCCATTAACAATACTTATCATTAAGATTATTGCATTCTAGATTTATCATTCAGGAAAATCTACCATAAACCTATTAAATATACTTAAGGGTAAGATGATTACATTTAGATTATTAGTTACAGATAGGTAGCCGTGTTGGTCTGCCATAGTCAAAACAAAACAAATTCCTTCCAGTAGCACCTTAAAGACCAACTAAGTCAGTTCTTGGTATGAGCTTTCGTGTGCATGCACACTTCTTCAGACGTATCTGAAGAAGTGTGCATGCACACGAAAGCTCATACCAAGAACTGACTTAGTTGGTCTTTAAGGTGCTATTTAGATTATTGTTCAGGAAAATCTAATGAAACAGAGCAAGACACCCAGGGACCATATTCTGAATTCAAAAGGAAGAACTCGAGTTCAGTTCATTTTCCTGTAAATTAGAAGAACAGGCCCTAATGCTAGAATGCAGATGTTTAATACGGTTCTGGAAGAGGACAACCTGCCCTGTGTACCTCCATTCTCAGTGGACAAAAGCATCCTAGGATTCAATTTTTAAAATGTAGTATAAACACAGACAACTGGGAAACACTGGCCATGTGAGCGCTCCAATTGGAGAACAGCCTTTTCCAAAGGTGTCATGGGCTTTGATGATGCTCGAATTCAGGATGAAAGGGAGAAATGTGCTAAGAGAAAGGCACGCTTGGCAAACCCTCACTGTGATCAACTCCCACCCGGAAACCATTGTCCCCACTGTGGAAGGACGTGTGGATCCAGAATTGGCTTCCACAGCCACTTACGGAAGAAGAGGATTCATTTTTAGGTCAGGACATGTAAATCATGGCAGAAGCAGTCGAAGGAGGTACAGGAGTGACTTCTTCTGAAGTAGGGATGCAATAAGGCCTACTTTTCTGTTCTGCCTGTATTTGTCACATTCTGCACTGTTTCCATTCCACTGCAGTTTGCCTTCCATCCAATACTATGCTATTCATTCTACTGTCCACTGTAGCAAAATAGCATAACTTGTGCAATTATGCAAGTTATGTTGTCATTCCATGAGTCCACTCCATTTATTTCAAGCAAAGCAAATGCAAATGGGAGGAAATGTAATCAACTGCATGTTGTTTACAGAATCAATGAAACAACAATGGTGAACACCTATTGTATTCACTGGGGTGATTCCAGTTCCATGCACTGGATGTATAAGAGAACATTGGCAATTTCCGCTCCCATTTCCTTAAGAATTCTTCAACATTTCTGTTCTGAGGAACTGGTTTTACCTTGCTGGCATGGTTTTGCATGATCTACTAGATATTTACAGGTGAGAAGTTGCAGCCTACACTGTAACCTCATGATCTATTAGTAATTGGTGTTAAAACATCTGGTTTTCATTTTTAAAAAAGGTAACGGACCCCTGACAGTTAAGTCCAGTTGCGAATGACTTTGGGGTTGTGGTGCTCATCTCACTTTACTGGCCAAGGGAGCCGACGTTTGCCTTCAGACAATTTTTCCAGGTCATGTGGCCAGCATGACTAAGCTGCTTCTGGCAAAACCAGAGAAGCACACGGAAATGCCATTTACCTTCCCGCCGGAGTAGTACCTATTTATCTACTTGCACTTTGACGTGCTTTCAAACTGCTAGGTTGGCAGGAGCAGGGACCAAACAACGGGAGCTCACCCCATCACGGGGATTTGAACCTCTGACCTTCCGATCAGCAAGCCCAAGGATCAGAGGTTTACACCACAGCGCCACCCGCGTCCCTCCTGGTTTTCATTTATTGTCATGCAAATATTTCTGCTTCTTTATTTCATAAAATTTATACACTATAACATTTAGATTTTTTATAATTTAAAATATATAAAATTGTTATAAAATTTAAATATAATATGTTCTCGCCTCTCAAAGACTAGTACTCTATGCATGGGCTGTATTAACTTTGACACACACAAAAAGGCTACACACAAGTTTTAATGAAGTCAAATGAGTGTTTTCCTAAAAAGAAAATAAAAAATCAAGGTTTCTGAATTTTGGCTAAACCCATGAGGATCCTGTATCATTGCCCAGATTAATTTTGGCAATGCAAATGATCAAAATCTTCATAGTTTTTTGTTGTTGTTTTTAAAGAAAAGACTCAGCAAGGCAGTTCCTCACTTTGTATTTATGACATCTTGACCTGTTCTGTTTAGAGCTATAAGCAGAATGCAGGGACCGGCAGCACGTTGCCACCCAAAGTGCGAAACCTTAAGACTTTCTAGTGGACATTTTAATAATTCTTGAGCACTTTGGTCAATGTGCTTTCTCCCACCCTCTATCATCTCTGTTTAGACACAATGAAGAAAGAAAAAATCCAAATTAAGAGCATTCCAGTATGCAGTACTGATGATTAACTGATAAAGAAGAGCCTGGCACTGTCATCAGAATCAGCAGACTACTGAGCTGGAAAAACCAGGGCTCTGGATAAATAGGACGGCCTTCTGATTTATAGAAGGCTGCTTGTCTCTTTCTTCTTGAATCATTGCATTCCAAGAGATACGGAGACCTGGTGAAGTGGGGCACAGGAAGGTCAGAGAGAAAGGTGGAAAGGGGGAGGGGGAGGATTTCATTTTTAAAATAAAAATTGCAATATGATTTTTGAATACTGGCTCCTCCAGTCAATTATTCTGTTGAAGATGAATTTGCCCACCTTGTTTATTAATTCTCAGCTGATGATGGGAAAATATGTGTCCGAGAGAAAAATCCCAATTGAGCACAAGGCAAAGCCCATTTACTTATCCATCTATCTTGTGATAAACGCAGCATTACACAATTTAACAGACCAGTACATATACAGTTGCATCAAGTGCCATTGATGCCATCAACTACAAAAATAGAAAAGTTAAAGCTAAAGTTGATTCTCTGGCCAGATAAAAATGGTTTTTTGTCAGGTTTTTAAAGGCTGATGGGTAAAAGTCATTTTGAAGTCAGTATGCTGCTATTTATATCTTTTATGTATTTTATGAGAATTATTTTGAATGTTCTTGTTTATTGTGCATTATGTTTTATATTGTCTTCTGCTGCAAAATGCTCCGTGAATACCCAGGGTAGTCTGTGATGAAACATCGTCATTTTCAGCTTACTGATAAAAACCAGTAAATTACCAAATGAGTTTCCCTAAATCTGAAGATCCAGTTCTAATTCTGACTGTGCAAATTTTGCACGCCCGTGATATGATTTAAGAGTTCTTGAAGTTTTTAAAAAATTGTCTCATATGCTTAAATTATCCTTAGACCTACGTGATAAATGGATAATGTGCCCTCTCTTAAAAATTGGTGTTCAGTAAAAGCTCCCATATTACCCACTTATAATGCAGTCTTTACCCATGTCTGTAATATCAGCTACTGCGAATGTAATTATCACAATCCTTTAACCATGGTTAAGGGATTGGGAATAGCTTGCAGGCTCAGCTTCCTCCTCCCTGTAGTCCAGCTCCATTTTGGGAATGCACCATTGTTAAGCTTTGTTGATATTGTCTCAACTGATGGTCAGTGCTAAGCCAGGCTTTGAAATTTCAAACTGTTGACAGTGTGTCCTGATTTGGGTTAACCATGGTTAAACCAGTGCTGATTCAAGCCTAGAGAAGGAAGTCAGGTGTCATCTGTGCCAAGGACAGGAAATGATCTGTTCAATTTCACAGCTGATCCTTTAACCACACTCAAGGGATTAGAAACATTACATCTACTACTACTACTACTACTACTACTAATAATAATAATAATAACGACTCTAAACCAATTATGATTATTTTAGTTGTACTTTTTACACTCAAGTGCCTCAGGCGATTTACACAGCAAAAATAAAACAGCAAAGACTTTAAAACCAGGGCAACAAGCAAAAACTAAGATGCTAATTCAGCAATATTTTTTTAAAATAACGAGTTCTACCCACCCCACTTAAAGTATGAGCCCAACAAAGGCCATTAATTTATCTGACTACCCTCCCAAGTAAAACAACCACATAAGCCTGGGTAACCAAGAATGTTTTTGCCTGGCACCTAAAAACAAACAGTGATGGTGCCAGGCATGCTTACATGGGGAAAGCCTTCCACAAACAGGGAGCAAGGCCCGTTCTCACGTAAAACATTGATCTTCAGGCTGCTGTTGTGTTTCTGTTTCCTTGCCTTGTATAATCTGTTTGGTATTTCCTCTCTGGGTTTGTACTGTTTTGTTGTTACTAGGAATAATTTGCACAACACTTCTCTGAGTGCATGAAATGCTTTAAAACACTTGTAGCAAAGATATCTGCACACATCTGAAGAAGTGTGCATGTACACAAAAGCTCATACCAATAACTAACTTAGTTGGTCTCTAAGGTGCTACTGGAAGGAATTTTTTATTATTATTTTGTTTCAACTACGGTAGACCAATACGGCTACCTACCTGTAACTAAAGCAAAGATATTGTTACTCTGGGCAATAACAGGGCTGAGAAAGCGTTACTTTTTCCAGCCTCCCCAATGAGCTGAGTCCTGTCTTCTGAAAACTCAGCGACCATACCTATATGCTTGGATACCTATATCCTCTCCTTGTCAAATACACTACAAAAATATATATCCAAGTTTCCAGAAAGAGTTTTGTGTTTGCAAGGACCAAAAGGCAGAGGGGAAATGGAAATGGGTGATATATGACCTGCACATACAGATCTGTATAAATTTTAGATGGTGGCGGATTTGAGAAATCACGTATTACCCCCTTCAGAATGCCTAAAAGGTTCAAAAGTCCATGGCAGAAGACTCCAAAATTAGGCACTGAATCTTCTCCAGAATCTTCAAAGGCATTCAGTTCCATCATCTAAGAAAGATTAATCAAATAGATGTGGACTTTGCCAAGTTGTTAAGAGACGCTGTTCCAGAAAAAGAAAAACCCATACACACACAAAAAAAACTTAGAGTGATTTATCAAATAGCGGGGGTGGGGGGAAACACATCACCCTTTGCCAAACATTTGCATCTTCAAAACACCTTGTTCAATTATGTGTGCACCTTCCAGAAAAAAGGGGGTGGGGAGGAGGACCACACGCAGGAGAAATATATCATGCGTAATATAATTCAGGTTCAACGAAGGAAGAAAATGTTCTCATGTTTGGCTTGCTGTAGTGAACTTTCTACAACTTAAAGGGCAGTATCTGCATAACATTTTGCCTCCCTCTGCACTGAAGTATAGAATCAGAATCTGATTCACCAGAGGCACGCATTCAATTTCCTCGTGAATTACTGCAAGAAGCCACAGCATGGGAAACACAAACACACACCACACACAATAAGTTATCAAGTGCTGTCTGTCATTCACAACAACAGGTGGCATCCGTGTTGTGCAATGACACACACTGTCACGTGTTGC
The DNA here is from genome assembly GCF_964252035.2 of Podarcis erhardii. NCBI lineage: Eukaryota > Metazoa > Chordata > Lepidosauria > Squamata > Lacertidae > Podarcis > Podarcis erhardii. Next base: position 13,565,095 of record NC_138515.1, on the reverse strand, counting down.
AACGACTGACCTGCTTGCAGCCGAGGAAGGATGTTCTCTGGAAGAGCTGCCATCTGCGTGTGTGTCAAATAAATCTAGACATACCATGTCCAATTTAAAATGAATGGAAGCCCTGTTTGTACCAAGTACTTGGGCAGAAATATGCTAGGAACAGTTCGCCCATGTGAGAAAGTATGAATCACATAAGGATGCCAAGGTCAGAGAGACCTCGGGGGATCAGATGAGCCAAAGCAGGCCATGCATGAGAACACTGCTTCGAGAAACATTAACTTACGTAGAAAGTGAGACATAAGTCACTGGGGCTGTATTTGTATATATACTCTGATGCACCGACAGTTTGCTCCAGCAATAAAGCATGCAGCTTCTAAACGCCCAAACTGCAGTTGCAGGTTGAAAAAAGATATGATACAGGGGTTGAGAACCTGTGCTTCTCCAGTTTTTGGGTCTCCAACTGCAGCTCCAGCCAGCATGCCCAATGGTCAGGGATGGTGGGAATTGTGGTCCAGCAATACCTGGACGCTACAGGTTCCCCGTCCCTAATGTAAGAGGAGGAACATCACTGTGAGCCCACCTCTACAATGGACAGCTGTTTTGTGGCCAAGTTACATAAAACAACGTATCAACTGAATACCTCTTTGGATCACAGCTGCTGCTTGAAAGGTTTTGCTGAAGTATTTTCCCTGAGGGAATGTGGCCCCATATGGGGGTGGGGGGAGATTGCCCATCCCTGACCTAAAGGAACAGCTTGGGGAGAGGAGGAAGATGTGAATATTCACACAAAGTATTTTCTGAAACATTTCAGGTTGCGACATTTGTCTTGAAAACTGAAACTAAGGCTATTTGACACACTTCAAATGTATTTTAAAGGGAAGAAGCTGTGGTTTGCCTTCCTAATTAAAATATATTGATTTATTTTCCAGTGCTCCTTTCTTTTATGGTATCGAATTGTGGCTTAAAACAAAAGTGGCCTTGGTAGTAGTGAAACTCCTGTACACTGTATTAATCTAGAGAGAGAGAGAATGTTTAAAGTTTGGGGGCAGCTAGGAAATAAAGCTATTCCAACGAGCAGCACGTTAATTATTCTGAAAATTAAGCTGTCAGCCCCACTTGTTTTAGCATTATGAACACCATAAAAATATTTTTTTGTAAATGGAGGATAATAACTAGGATATGAAGACTAAAAGGAGGACTTCACTTAAAACTATCGCCCTGAAGCGCAGAATACATTTCTGGTGCTCTTTTTCTTAATTAAAAGATTTCAATCTAAGTAAAGGTGCAACCTCCAATTTGGGTCCCTTGTTTTTTTAGACCTGCTAGAGGTAAGAGTTCTGAGGGAAAAGCGAGCCGAGCCCTCAAGGGAGGGAGTGTCTCCGGTCGCACACACAAAGAGCTCAGTCTTGCTGACACAAGAGCGGCAGGCCAGGCAAGTTGGCTGAGCGTGTTCGCAATACCTTGCCTCAGCCAAAGGGCTTGCACAGCCTACTGAGTGTTGAGACACAGAGCAAAATGCCGAACTGACTCTTGCCTGGTTAAAACTTCTTCTTCCACTGATCCACAACTCCAGTCTAGATCATATACAATGGTACCTGGGGTTACATACGCTTCAGATTACATACGCTTCAGGCTACAAACTCCGCTAACCCAGAAATAGTGTTTCATGTTAAGAACTTTGCTTCAGGATGAGAATAGAAATTGTGCTCTGGCGGCACGGTGGCAGCAGGAGGCCCCATTAGCTAAAGTGGTGCTTCAGGTTAAGAACAGTTTCAGGTTAAGAACAGACCTCCAGAACGAATTAAGTACTTAACCCGAGGTACCACTGTATTGTGTTCCCAAGGGCCTGCCTCTTTTCTATCCCAGAAACTCCAAAACTTTTCAGACTTGGGATTGGGCTTCAACCAGAACCAACAACATGGAACCCACTTGGATTTTCATTAAAAAATAGTGCATGCCTATCTCTTTCCACCTCCTATTCTTGTCAATTTCCTTTAAAATGGGGTGGGGGGAGAGATGGTGATGACCTCCTTGATGTGACCCACTTTAAATCCATGTGCTTTGCTTCCCAGATCATTAGGCTGGCTCTGCATCTGCTGAGGCATTAAATACAGAACCCAAATAAGAGGGTAAATGAGGGCGGAACTTGATTTCTAGTAACGTGGTTAGGAACCTAATTGTAAGCTGACTTCTTTTCCTCTGGAGTCTGGGTGATAGTGTACCTAGATGAAGCAAGATTGGTTTTCAAGAGCGAGAGACAGTCGACAGCTTTGGAAGCAAAGGTTTTACGGCTGTCATGATTGCCAGTGGTATAACATGTGTTGAGCAAGCTGCTTTATGGAAGTGAGTCGTGGGCAACTTACACCTGTCAGGAGCGACACCTCAACACCTTCCACGTGCTCTGTGTCAGGAGGGAGTTTGAGTATCAAATGGCAGGACAAAATTCCAAACAAAGCTGTGATCTCCCAGGATGTTCGCACTCCTGTCTAAGCAACGTCTACACTGGCTTGGTCATGTTCACAGAATGGAAGATGGCAGGAACCCCAAGGGTGAAATGAAACACTTTATTGTCACTTGTACAACTTGTATACAGTGAGATTACATGAGCACCCCCCACCCTACTCAGCTCTCTTAGTCTTAATTCCCCTTGTTTACTGTCGCACACCCACCACTGATGCAGTGCCCGAGGGGAGGAGATCAAGAAAGTGCCAGCCAGGGTGTGAATCATCCCTGAGAATTTTCCTCACTCTCCTGAGGCAACGTTCTTCCGCAATGTCATCCAGTGGATTCACGGAACAGCCCATAATATCTTGTGGTGTATTTACCACCCTCTGTACTTCCTATCAGTTGATGTCAAACCAGTGTACCACACCGTAATGCAGTATAAAAGGACACTTCTATTGTGGACCAGTAGAAGGAGATCATCAAATGTTGATTGACATTGTTCTTTTGCAATACTCTGAGGAGATGGAGTCTCTGTTGGGCTTTCTTAACCACCTGGGTTGTATTGATTTTCCAAGTAAGGTCTTCACTGAGAAAAACTCCCAGGAATTTAAATGAAGAGACTCTCTCCACACAGCCCTCCCTGATGTACAGAGGGGCTAGTTCTCCTCTCTCCCTTCGAAAGTCCAACACCATCTCCTTTGTCTTGCTGATATTAAGGTGCAAGCCCCTTGGCAGACCAACTCTGTGCTACAAAGATGTCTGCAAACGTGCCATGGAGGCTGGCAACATCAACCTTGCCTGGTGGGAAACCCTTGCAGACAATAACAGTGCCTGGAGACAGGCAGTCAAGTCATGTATCCATAGCAGTGACCAGAGGAGGAATGACCGCTGGGAGGAACACAGAGAAAAGAAACGCCCTAGTGCATCTGCAGCAGCCCAACCGGAGGCCTTCATTTGCCCCAAGTGCAGCAAAACATGTCTCCCCCACATCAGTCTCTACAGCCACAGCTGGCACTGCAACCTTCCAACAACTTGACCTCATTCCGAAAGGCACATTCCTCCATTGTCTCCCAAGACAGACGGGTGCCTGCTTAACACACTAATCCCACAATTGTTTCTGTTCATCCCGGTCTCCTTAGTTTTTAGAAACACTGGTTTAGTAGTGGGACAAGTGAAATTTTAGTGTATTTTTCATCTTTGTTGGAAGCCGCCCAGAGTGGCTGGGGAAACCCAGCCAGATGGGCGGGGTACAAATAATAAATTATTATTATTAATACATGCACACACTACAGGAAGTAACGCCTGTGTTACTTCAACACATAAAAAGGAATGTGTCTGCTGCCCAAGGCAACTGAGCACTGATGCTGTTAAACAATCCCAAAAACAGAGGGAAGACTAGAGGGACCAGGAGAGGGACGATTCGTAATGGAGCGCCGCTATCAATATGATTTGCCATTTGCAGAATTCTTATGTCAACAGGATCAGTAAACAAGTGTTAATATTTCCACCACTGGGATCATCTAAAGGGAATTTGTTGTAGTTAGTTGTAGAGAGCAAAAGAATGAGATTGCAGAGGGGAATTGTGTCAGCCTCGGGAAGCTGGCAAAGATGCAGCTGACAGGAGCATGAAGTGGAGAGATGCTTCAAAGCTGAGCAGGCTGTGTGACCTGAATGCTGCGCAAATAATGCACTCCTTGCAAGAGGATCAATGACAGCGTTTGCTGGGCTCTAGGCATCCCCTGTGCTAATGAAAGCCATCCTGGAAGCCGAGAGACAGGGCCTCTGGGCAACGTAAAAACTGGCATTAGCAGGCGTTTGTTATAAAGCCTGGCTTCTGAGAGCATGGAGCACCAGAAGAACCTTCACCCAGCCCCCCTGTAGTACCCCACCAACTCCCCTCTGGCTGTCTGTTTAGTGTCACTCAGTTGGGATGGATCCCGTTAAAGATCTGATGTTCGCTAAGGACTCGGAGGTGTCTGGGACGTCTGCCTCTAATCATAAACACTGCAGCTGGCAAGGACGTGATGGGGAGGGGGGATCACCTTGATCCAGCACATATTTCCTTTGATGTTTCTGCAGCAAGTTGGCTGCCCAAAGTAAAAGGTACGTTGTTTGGTGTGTGTGCTTTTTTTTTTTTAAAAAAAGAATAATAATAATAATAAAATACCCAGGCTTGACATTCTCAAATCATAACCATATGACTCTCAATTCCACGCTTGGCTTCTTTTCTTTCTTTCTTTTAATATTTTGTTCTGAGAAACTGGAAGAAGAGGAATCTGACAATGATAACATGAAACAGGTTTGAGAGATAATCGCAGATTCAGAAGAAAATGTGTCCAAAAAGAAACTTGCTGCCATTACCAAAAATGGAAGAAGTCTCCTGCTAAAGATCGCTAACTGTGGTGACCTTAAGCAATAGACGGTTGCTGATTCTACGGGGGGGGGGGGGAGGTGACTCCCACCCGCCAAAAAGAAATGCAAAGACAACACAATTTGAATGCAACCACTGTTTAGAAGTTCTTCTTGCCCACTTGCTTTTTCAGGGTAGCCTAGAAAATACAAGAGCTTTTTGGTCAGTCCTTGGCCGCTTAAATGCGTGCAGTGTAACAACTCTGACTGGGTACAAACTATTATTTCTTTCAGGAAATAGGAGTAAATTCTCCCTTCTACAATGCCACTAGCTCTGATTTAGGACTGGTAGCTTGAGAAATGTAGATGTATTCCTGCACTGCAGGGGGTTCAATGACTCCTGGATGTCCCTTCCAACTCTTCAATTCTATGATTCTATAAGAAGAAATGCACAGAAGAATACAACTGTGGTGGCCGGCGTTGGGAGATAGATAGAAGCCAGTCCATTTTCCTAACTGAAATGGCTTCTCCAAGTCAACTGAGTGGTGAAATTGATAAGGTCAAATTACAAAGAATTCTGGTCCAGTCAATTTCAGCCTTAAGGGAAAATGCACCAAAACAGAGCGGAGGGTTACATGTATGACTATTAAGCTATTTTTATAAAGGTAAAGGTAAAGGGACCCCTGACAGTTAAGTCCAGTTGCGGACGACTCTGGGGTTGCGGCGCTCATCTCGCTTTATTGGCCGAGGGAGCCGGCATACAGCTTCCGGGTCATGTGGCCAGCATGACTAAGCCGCTTCTGGTGAACCAGAGCAGCGCACGGAAACACTGTTTGCCTTCCCGCCGGAGCGGTACCTATTTATCTACTTGCACTTTGACGTGCTTTCGAACTGCTAGGTGGGCAGAAGCTGGGACCGAACAATGGGAGCTCACCCTATTGTGGGGATTCAAACCGCCTACCTTCTGAACAGCAAGCCCTAGGCTCTGTGGTTTAACCCACAGTGTGACCCGCGTCCTATTTAAGCTATATTTATACATACATGCAAAAAAAAAAAAAGATTAATAAAAATGTCAAGGTGTGCTAATTATCATGGGTGATAATTCTAAATGGCTCCCATGAAAGTCACATTAAAATATATGCATGACTATGTAAAAGAAAGAAAGAAAAGGAACTTGCATGCACTGAAGGCCACTATGCCTATCGCTCTCCCTCGAGAGACAGCAATAGACAGAGTGTTAAGTGGCATTCCTACAGAACTCCTAGCAGCAGCGAGAACTGAATCTCCTACGTTCAAAGGGCAGACAGCCCTCAAGCATTTAATGCTTCAGAGGCTACAGCAGCCTCTCCTCAGCCGGCCGCTTTGGCTCATGGCTGAGAAGGTTGCTGCAATGGCTCATCGCTAACACCAACACAACTTCTCCTCCTGGCGAGGCCGCCACCAAACTGGCAGGTTGAGCAGCAAGAACTCACAACATGAGTTCTCCATCTCCTAGTTATTAGGATGGTGTGCAGACAACACAAGGGTCTAGGACGTCTTCCCTCTTAAGCTTCCTTCCTAATATTCCCAGCAGCCAGAAAGGGGAATAGTTCTTGAAAAGAGAGAAGGGAATCAGCTGTTCCATGGACAAAAACCGTTCTGTGTGTTCCTGCCCTTGGAGGGTTTTTTCCCTTTCCTTTTTTTGATTGGGAATGGGCTTTAAAAGCATGCATGGGCCCCCAAGGTTTAATCTCTTCCAGCCCGCAGACTTAGGCCAAACAACACTAACTTCTTTCAAATGGTGCCTTATTCATGTCAGCACCATGCTCAAAAGTACACTTAATGCACATCCACATGAGAGTTTCCTTTTGCCATTATAGTATGTGATCTTTTCCACGCTTTAAGCCTGGAAATGTGAAGCACCTTCGGTATAATGGCTTTTAGTAAGCATTTAGGAACCCAGTTTGAATGAATGCAAATGACACAATACTGTGCCTACTTTGGCAACACATTACTTTTTTTCACACTGAAAGCGAAGGCTGAGATCTCTCCCCAGAAAGCTGGAGATAACCTATGTTCTGATTATGTATACAGTAATATGCATCTGGGCACCTACCAGATATAAATTGGCCTTGATTTAAAAATGTAAAAGTTAACTTTTAGTCCGATGCAGATTCGGAAAGGATTTAGGCAGCTGCAAGGCAGCCGTTCCAAAAAAGAGTCACATATTGCAGTGTGTGTTTTGATTAGGCTTGGTATTAATGTGTACTAGATCAAGTTACGTTGCTGCAAATTGGTCAGTGTCATCTCGACACAACTGAAGCAAAGGAGAAGTGACACACTGTAAATGAAACACAGTGAAGAGCTCAAGGGAGAGTAAATCACCCTACCATATCATGGCTGGAAAATTTGGGAGCTGCCGTTCCAAACCTATCTGAGATTTCGCAGGCTATTTGGACTGACAAGCGTTCCCTGAGATCCCACCAAATGCTGCAGATTCAGATAAGATTCAGATTTATTGAGTTTATGCGCAGATGTACCAAGAGACAGTGCATATGTATGTCACTGGTGCTGGGGGAGGTGAGCTCAGGAGGGGTGTGAAACAGAGGTCTGTATACCCCTATATGGCAATTTCTCCCTATTTTACCAAATTGAAACTCAGAATTGAATGGCAGACACAAATGTTACAGTATTTACCTTGTTCCTTTGTTCCTTTTTTATGCACGGCAAGGGAACATGGTGGACAGAAGCTCAAATCTTCTCCTGAGTTGAGCCTCTCTCCCCTGAAGCAAAGGACCCTTTAGGGTCTATGTTGCAAAAGCCTCCAGCAAGAGGAATCACTCGTGGTAGAACTTGGCACTTCAAAGCTGGAAAGAAACTTTGCAGGCCTAGTTTATGCGAATCACTAAGCCAAACCTTGGCTTGATCTCCTGGGCGTTTTGCTGCTATGCTTCATTATGATTTGGCTTAAGCACGGTGTCTGAATCTGAAGTTGGGGTTTGATCTCTCCAGACTTTATAGCTCATGGTTTGTCTGGGAGAGCTAAACCATGAGCCCAGATTCCAAGAACCCACTAACACAAACGATGGCTCAGCTCAGCAAAGCTCAGTAGAGAACCATCAGAGGAGTAGCAAAGCAGCCACAATCTCCTCTCTCCTGAAGCCCACACAGTTTGCTTATTTGCACTCATTTGTATGTTAATCTCATTTTTATCTTATTGTTCAATGGCTTTAGGCCGTGAAGCGGTTTTACAAATTTGTAATGAATGGACGAATGGGCCATTGTTTGGTTTACTGTTATGTGCAAATGAGGTTGTAGACTCTGTTGCACTTGTGGGTTTGATTTTTTAAGAATCTGACAACATCTGAATTGAACAGGTGGTGCTTTCCAAGGCACGATACTGAAAGCCAACACAACATGGGGGAATCAAGAATTTAAACTTGTCCAGATATCATGCAGATGTCGAGATCACATAGTTCTGCTATGGGTTAGCAGTGTACAAGTTTGTAACCAACCTTATTGCAATGTGGACTGAGAAGCTCAGTTGTACTGCCAATGAACCATCACCCCACAGGTTTCTATTAAAAGGGATAAAATAAGATTGATGGAACATTATCAATTTCATGAGCCATCAAATAATCTTTAAACATTCTGTGTTCTTCCTAGATGTATTTATGAAATCCTCAACTTCTGAAATTGGGATACTGCTTTACTTTATATTTTAGTGGAGCACAACCAATTAATATAGAAATGTGTAGTTATTCTAGAGATGTTGGGTGGGGAAGGGAAGATATCTTAGGTGAGTATCAGTGATTAAAAAAAAACTCAGAGTAACATAGTGTTTTTAACTTCACTTACCAGAGATGATTAATTTTAAAATATTTCATTCCCCCCCCCCCCCGCAGATAAATAGGTAAATGGCATACGTTCAACTTTCTAAGTGGCATCCCTGAAGTGCTTTATTGTGTTAAAAAAAAAAAAAGTCTAAGCAGTTTACAAAAATATTCTTTGCAGGCACGTATGTGTGTGGATAGTGTGTGTGTGTGTGTGTGTGTATGTGTGTGTGTAAATATATATAAATATAATTTGCTAAGACTTGGGATAAGTTTTAATCCATCTCTTTCTTCTCTTAAAAAATGTTTCAAAAATAATTTAGTGGAGATATTTTTCTGTTTGTTTGTTTGTTTTTTAAAACCCCCCACTATAAATGTTTGGGATTTCTGTTGTTAATATTCTGAAGCCTTAATTCCTGCTGGAAAAGAAGCGGAACAGAACCAAAAGGATGTTCCAAATGGCACCAGAACAATGAAGTATTCTGGGAGAATCTGTTAATCTCTGTGGTTTTCCAGGTCTGGTAGAGAGGTACACATGTCAGTGAAAAAAAGATATAGAAAATTGTTTACATCTGTAAACATCAAAGGGGAAGATTTTTAATGCACCCCATTCTCCTAGGGCAATAATCTCGCCTATTTACCCTGTCACGTGTTGAATCCTATCAGAAGTCATACCTCAAATGATAAGTATTTCCCCATCATCCCCCACTTTGTAATTACAAGTAAGGTAGACCAGAGCCATTAATTAGAATTGGGCTTTCAGTAAGAAACATGCTCTCTGAAACACTTGCCTGAGATTTGAATTTGAAGGAAGCAATTAAGAGTGTGGTTTCTTATGAGATAAGATGGCAGGAAACTCCAGTCAAAGAGCAAACACAGAAACCACCCTGGTTTTATTCCAGCCCCAAGAAACTTATTATTTCCATTCTCCAAACAGGAAACCTATGATCTCTACGTGCAAATATCAGTGGAGAGAAAATGGATCGTGTCCCCATAGCACTTGGATTACTGAAACATACAAGGCGCAATTATACAAAACAGACTAATCAGATGAAGTACCTCAAATTCTGCGCTACAATCTCCACCGACTCTCTAGTCAGAAACTAAATCCTGCAATGGTAACATTTTACAGAACCAGAAATTGCATAAACGGAGCAACTTTGCATAAACGTGATTAACTTTCATACCTTACAAAGTTTGTGCAGTTGCAAAGTTCATGTTTCTGGAAGATTGTTTGGGTTTGTTTTTTTGAAGTAGGAATATTCTGTCTTGAAATTTCTGTCCGACACTGGAAAACAGGCATTGAGGCTCATGGAAAAGTGGGGAAACCGCTGGGAAGAATTTGTGGTTGTGCTGAGTGAATGTAACCCATTTGGCCCTGTTCCTTTCCCTGCATTTATAGCAGAAACTGCCAACATGTTTTCTGGGTTCAATTCACAAACATGAAGGCCAGAAACAAAAACAAAAAGGAACTGAAATTATCAGGATTCTCTATAATATGATGCATTCTTTATCCAACATTACAATTCTCTCAAACCCTAACCCTAATCCTTGACACCCATGTCATTTCCCCAATTTAATGGGTAGGGATGCTTATGCAATTTTTGCAAACTTTTACAGAAACCAACTTCATCTGTATTCATCTGGATTGGAAAGCTAGTACCCTTTGGATTTTACACTTCTCTAAATTTTGCAATTGACTTCTTAACTCAAAAACTGTACCAAAATGCACAAGGAAACACATTATTTTGGGGCACAACGTGCTCAGAGATGTACATTTTGTGAGAAAACATGTTCAGAATGTTTGTTTTTTTAATTGCAAAGCTATCCAGAAACCGAATGAAACTGACACAGGACAGAAACAGGCTGATCCAGTAATGAGGGCAAGTAAAAGTAGAATGAGGCAATTTCCATCAGAGGAACAACATAGGGGAAATGTTTTAACACCCCTTCCTAAGCAATACATTCCCACTCCAATACAGCCCCCTACCAGCAGCTGATCTTCAGGTTTTTTGTGTTAGTGTACAAAGCCCTGACTAACTTTGGTCCAGCATACTTTAAGAGATGCCTTACCCAGTGCAGCCCAAGTTGATCACTGAGATCATCAGGGCAAGCACTATGGGTGGTTTCCTATGGGACAGAAACACAGTTATTGAGCCTCTTGGGCTTGCTGATCAGAAGGTTGGTGGTTCGCTTCCATACAACGGGGTGTTGCTCTATCCCAGCTCCTACCAACCTAGCAGTTTGAAAGCAGGCCAGTGCAAGTAAATAAATAGCTACCACTGTGGTGGGAAGGTAAATGGCATTTCTGTGCGCTCTGGTTTCTGTCACGGTGTCCCGTTATGCCAGAAGTAGTTTAGTCCTGCTGGCCACATGACCCGGAAAAGCTCTACGGAACTCCCTCCCACAAGACAGGCATTGTCCCTAAGTTCATATGTGTGTGTGTGTGTGTGTGTGTGTGCGCGCGCGCACATCTATAGCTATAGCTATCTTGAGATTATAAATTTTAGAGGTTTAATTAATGTTTTCCTGTGTTGTATGTTTTATTGCTGTGAGCTGTTTTAAGACCTGCATGGTAAGAAGTGGAATATAAATTTCTAAATAAATAAATACAAATAAATAGATTCAAATGGAAAACTTTCAGCTACATTCTTTAAAAGAAGATTAAAGAGGTGGGAGATACAGTCATGGATTCCCAATGCTTTGCCTAGTCTAGGAGGAAGGGGGGACAAACGATAATTTATTCATAAATGTATATAATGAAGCTTCAACAGTTTTCCAAACAGCATGCTTGGAAGACTGCCATTTTGATTGGAGGAAAGGGTGTTTAATTCTTACCTACTAACCATTTTTGTGTGTGCAGAATTGCCATGCAAATATTTCTTTCCTCCTTCCCTTGCACATTTAATAATAATAATAATAATAATAATAATAATAATAATAATAATAATAATAAAATTTATTTATATCCCGCCCTCCACAGCCGAAGCCCTTGTGAAAGGAAGGAAGGAAGGAAGGAAGGAAGGAAGGAAGGAAGGAAGGAAGGAAGGAAGGAAGACCTTGCTGGAGCACCATAGAGCACCATAGAGAAAAATGGCAATACTGTGCAAAAATACAACCATCCGGGATAGTAATAAGCAACATTCCAATTTTGCTCTTGCCGCCACCCTAAAGTGAAATTGCCCTGATGTGGCTTTTCATGTCTTAAAATATTGACTGGGGATTTACATGTAACATTTAGTTTGCACCTGAGTTCTTTCAGATTCAATCAAAAGAAGCAGGAGTTAAAAGCAGTTAGCAAAATGACTGTACGTATTAGGGCTTGCAGGTATTATTACAATGTAGGGCCGTAGTACTTGCCACATCCAGTTACAACCAAGGTATATTTACTCCCATGATGCTATTAGGGCAATTACATGATTCAGCAGTAAAGGGCTTTGCTGGTACAACATTAAGCAAACTTCAGATAATCTCAGAATCAGCTTGGCATCGCAACGTGAACTGAAAACGACAAGCAGCTGTTGGGATGGTTAACATGAATGCCCCCCCCTCAATACTATTAAGACAATACTTCAATATGACGCACTAAGTACCAAATAGACACAGAGGAATTACTTCACAACAATGCCAGGAATGGAAGGAATGATCTAACCCTGAGATCACTGGCAAGTAGGGGCTTATGCTAATCCTACATGTAGGCATATCGAAGATGCTCTCTCCACGATAAATTAGAACAGGCAACAGACTGTGCACACCAGTCCTTGTCTCTTTGCAGATCCCCTCCCTACATCTGCCTTCACTGGGGTTGCATGTCACATTGGCACTAAAGTTCAGAAAGAATCTGCACTGGCTCCTGGTACTTTTCTGAGTATAATGCAAAGTGTTGGTGTTGGCCTTTAAAGACCTAAACGGCCTCAGCCCAGTATACCTGAAGGAGCGTCTCCAGCCCCATCGTTCAGCCCGGACACTGAGGTCCACCTCCAAGGGTCTTCTGGCGGTATCCTCACTGTGAGAAGTGAAGCTACAGGGAACCAGGCAGAGGGCCTTCTCAGTGGTGGCACTAGCCCTGTGGAACGCCATCCCATCAGATGTCAAGGAGATAAACAACTACACAACTTTTAGAAGACATCTGAAGGCATTCCTGTATAGGGAGGTTTTTAATCTTTAATGTTTTATCATGTTTTTGTATATACTGGAAGCTGCCCAGAGTGGCTGGGGCAACTCAGTCAGATGGGTGCAGAATTATTATTATTATTATTATTATTATTATTATTATTATTATTAAGTGAACCTATCAAATCTGTGCTTTCCAAAACAATATGCAAATAGAAACATGGCAATCCTTTTCAATTCACCAGTCTTCAATTTCCCCCCCAATTAATTTTACACTCTTCTGAACTTTTCAATGAATTTATTGGACCAATGTAGGGAAATTGTGTAAAGCCCCTTTTCTGTGCAGTCACTGTTTCATATCTGTTTATGTCTCTGTGTTGCACTGAGCTCCTTTGTCAACAAATTATCGTGTCACATCCTTTGCCTACAAACACTCAGGCATTTAGATCGGAGGATGAGTAATACAAGACTTCTGGTGCAAACTGCAGGTGATGGTGCAATTGCACACTTCTGTCAACGTAGTGCAGCAGGGAACTACTATACTAGGACTGGTGAGACACTGGTTCAAATCCTCACTTGGAACAGTCACTGGGAGCCCCAGGCCCAGGCATTGCATCTCAGCCGAAACTATCTCTTGGGGCTGTTGTACATTTAAGTGTGTGTTCTGTAATAACACATAATGCATAATGTACCATGGCACAACATGCAACAAAAGTGGTACATGAGCTTGGGGATGGGTGGGGAATCTTAGTAGCTGTGGGATAAGCCCTGGGATTTATGCTTCTACAATGGTACCTTGGGTTACATACGCTTCAGGTTACAGACTCCGCTAACCCAGAAATAGTGCTTCAGGTTAAGAACTTTGCTTCAGGATGAGAACAGAAATTGTGCTCCGGCGGCACGGCAGCAGCAGGAGGCCCCATTAGCTAAAGTGGTGCTTCAGGTTAAGAACAGTTTCAGGTTAAGTACGGACCTCCGGAACGAATTAAGTACTTAACCCAAGGTACCACTGTATTTGCTGTTAAGGTCACAATTCTAGTCTTTTTCATTATTACTGTTGTCTTTATTTCTCTTAAACAAACAAACAAACCTAACGACGTTCATCGTTCCACATGCAAGGGTAGTGCTTTTTGCAAATCCACCAGCTACTTAGCTCCATGGATGAAATACTTTGGTCAGTTTTTTAAATGACGGCCTGCAAGGCGGTTCAAGAAACAAAACCGCCATTTGCAAGGTTACCCAAACTTCTACGTTTCCCCCACTTTCCATTTAAAGGCGAACGTCTTTTTACTGTCACTTTTCTATTTTTTTTTTTATTCTTCTTCTTCTGCTGCTCTTCCTACCCTTTTTGCTGAGACGATCTATGACAATGTGTCTCAGGAAAGAAGCTCCTGCCCGATAAAACAGCAAAACTAAAAATAAACCTTTGGGGCCAGAGGCATTTGTTCATTATATAAATCAAAGAAGCGCGCACAGAAACGGACACAAAGTGACTGGTAATGCCCAGTGAATTTCTAATGCTTGGCTAAAATGATTTGGGTGCATTGCATGCAGATGTCAGGTATTTTAATAAAGAGCTCCATTGTTCAGGGCCCCTCACTCCTCCATAGCTCCCAGCGCTCCTTTAGGAAGGGAGGAAGGGAGGGGGCACGGGGGGGGGGGACGACACACAGCCATTCCAGCTGGGCTTGGAACCTTGTTTGAGTCAGGAAAACCACAGCTCATAAGCAAAGAGGAAGCATAATGTTCTACAAGGACAAAACATTAGCAAAAATGTCACTCAGCCCTAGTTCCACATGTTGGCTGCCACGGCCTCTTCCTCCAAGCATGCCCGATTGATATAAATTCCATCTGCTCAGCAGCCAAGTGACAGAGAAGAAATACCAGCATCTGGTCTCTATTGCTGTCGGGTTTTTGTTCCATGTTAGACCTTAGCTAGAAACATATGAAGAGATGAAGGTGCTGGCAAGCGACTCAAAGGCTGCACTGGCACAAGAGAGGCTTTCTGATGCTTTTCACACTTCACTCTGGATTTTTACAGGGGAAAAGGCGGAGGAGACTTGATAAACTGCGCTTTAGGAGCCAACAGGCCTGGAGGTCATTTAGTCTTTGAAAGTGTGTGTGTGTGTTTAAAACTGAACAGCACCAACATTTTCCCTCTCTCTCTCTCTCTTTTTTAGTGCAACAAAAGGTAACTAAGTCACACAAGAATGTGACTCTTCAGCTAACCTCCCCCCAGTCTCTTAAACATCCACTGGTTTGGATATGCTCCCGAAGCACTTTATATTCTCTTGAAGAGCAGCTGGAAAATGCCAAAAGACCAAACCAGACGAGCTCTCTGTTTAACCCTGCTATGTCTGGCAAGATGTTGCTTTTGCAGGGAGAAACAGAGGAAGGGCCTACGTGCAAATGCAAGGCTGTTGTTGTTGTTGTTGTGTGTTTTAAAAAAGAAAACAACTGTTTTCAACTGTGGCTGCGTGTGTATGCGGAACAATCTTTAATGTTGGCAATGTTGGTACACTGAAGTTCAGGCTTCCCCAACCCTCCCCAACCTTCCAGATGTTTTGGACTACAACTCATGCCAGCGCCAGCTATCACAGCCATACTGTCTGGGGCTGGTGGGAGTTGCAGCCCCAAACATCTGGAGGGCACCAGGCTGGGAAAGGCCACCATGAGAAAGAGCAGCTTACATACGTTAAGAGTGAACCAACACTTGCTGCAGTGGGGAAACAGCCTGATCCCATATGAGATGTGCAATATAATATAATTGCCAAAAGACTGAAGGACACAAAATAATGGTGACTGGGAGTGGCCGCTGGGACCATATAACACCGGTCCTGAAAAACCTACACTGGCTCCCAGTATATTTCCAAGCACAATTCAAAGTGTTGGTGCTGACCTTTAAAGCCCTAAACGGTCTCGGCCCAGTATATCTGAAGGAGCGTCTCCACCCCCATTGCTCAGCCCGGACACGGAGGTCTGGCTTTGAGGGGCTTCTGGTGGTTCCCTCATTGCGATAAGTGAGGTTACAGGGAACCAGGCAGAGGGCCTTCTCAGTAGTGGCACCCTCCCTTCAGATGTGAAGGAGATAACTACACAACTTTTGGAAGACATCTGAAGGCAGCCCTGTGTAGGTAAAGTTTTTAATCTTGGATGTTTTATTATGTTTCTGCATGCATTGGAAGCTACCCAGAGTGGTTGGGGCAACTCAGATAGATGGACAGGGTATAAATAAAGTAGTAGTAGTAGTAGTAATAGTAGTAGTAGAATTCTGTTATATTTCCTCCAAAGCCAAGAATTAGAGTTATATTTCTTAAAAAATATAAGCAAATGTGACATATTTTTCTGTATGCTCTTCTCATGCTTCTGAGCTGGTGGGATTCCCGTTGCATTAGAGTGTCATCTCATTTGGGAGGAAGGGGCACAAGCTGACAAGGCGAAGTGAAGCGAGTGAACAGCCATCAAAATGACATTATAATACACACATACACACGAGCTGAAGAGAAATAACTAAGAAAAGGCGGCGAGTGAGAACTGCTCCAGAGGACACATAAATTTATAATAAAGCCTTACAACGCTTAATTATTAATTAGAAAAGAAGGAAGCTTTTATTTAACAAACAGGAAAATGTCACCATCATCCATGTTCAGGCACAGAGATAATGGCATGGGCTGACTTAATGATTTCCAGAAATGTCCAGGACGTGTGCTTTCAAAACAAAATGACTGCTCCTGTACAAAACAAGACTATATGCCACCAAAGGATGGAATGGCAAGAGCCAGTTCAACCCAATGTTTTTCCTCCTCAAAAAAAGATACATTATGCCAGAAACTGTACATGAAGTTCTCAAGGAGGGGAAAGTCCTCTTCTTTTTTGCTTATAGATCTTTCCTTCCTAACCCCTAACATGGCTTTAGTTTCACCTGTGTAGGCATCTGCAGATTATCTTCTCTCTCTCTCTCTCTCTCTCTCTCTCTCTCTCTCTCTCTGCCCTAAATTGTTGTCATAGGTGATATCTACACTACTGATTGGTAAACACCAGTGTAACTTCCCAGAAACAAGGAGTGGCTGAAATGAGCCCTGTGATTTGCAGAGTTGCAAAAGACTTGATGTCGTTAACTCACCTATGGGCCTCAAGCGATGTACTCCATTTTAAGAAGAGGTGGTTGACAGGAACATTATTCCCATTAGTGTGCTCCTAAACGAGAGGAATTCCTGCTCTGCAGAGATTATGCTTGGAGCCTGAATTAAAATCTTTTTGTCCCCTGGTGAACATTGTAACAACATTGCTTATTCCAATTGAACATGCCATCGATTCCCAAGCAGCCCTTCTCCTTAGTCAAGTAACATGGCTGTCAACTTGACCTTTTCCCAACTATATCTAGTTTATTAACATGGCTATCACTTCTTTAGAAAACACATTCCAAGGTGCTCTGTGACATACAAGGTCTCCAACCACCTTCACATTCTCATTCCCTGTGTTCTGCTATATTTTGTTGGAAGCCGCTCAGAGTGGCTGGGACAAACCAATCAGATGGGCAGAATACAAATAAATTATGGTTATTATTGCCAGCACTATTTTTATGGAAAAGGAGGTGCCTGAACTCACAAGGGATGCCTCCCTTGTTCTCTTAGAATGGTAATGGCGCCCACATGAGAAGTGCCAGAACTGAGTTCCAGCTAAATAAAAGCCCTGATTATTACCATTCCTCAGTCATAATTAACTACTCAAGGCTGATACCATTGATATGCTTCTACTGCATTTTTTTAAAAAAATGTTATTAAGGGTGCAATCCTATCCATCCCTACCTCAAGGTGGATCACTTACTACATGGGAACAGAGTGGAACTTCAATGCACAGGACCTGGAATGCCATTTATGGTAGAAAAGCATCAGACAAACGTTCTCCTTTTTTCTCAAAGGAGAGAAACTAACCTACTAAATGAACATTTAGGGTTTGTGTACACACACTCTCTCTCTCTCTTAATGCATATGGTGTTTTACAGATTGTTTTCGGACAAACAACAAATTGACTTAGTCAACGGCAGTCTTTCAAACAGAAAGCTTTTGTGCTTCAGTTTCTCTTCATGGTTAACTTAAAAGGTAACTGCCTTGAATGAACACCTGGGCAAGAAATGCACCTGCTATTCGCATATCACACTTCCCTATGTTCCCTCTTCAAATCACTGTCTGTGGGACCCTTATTACAATTCACGAACCCTGCAATACACTCCTAATGATGGCTTTCACCCCCCAAAAAATGCTAAGGTCAGGTGATGCTACTAAATGCCATGATCAAAGCTCTTTAGAAGGTGAGGCAAATTTTCTTTTTTCCCTCCCACCGGGCAATCAGCAGAGCATCACAATCAATGTGGTGTATCATATAGTATTACGCAAACTTAATTATGCTATATTAAGGGCGGTACAAACCACTGGGGTAACATCGCTGGGATCAATATAGCTAACACCAGAAAGAACTCTATGAAGCTTATTGCTTGTACCGGTGGTCGATACAGCCTTTCTTAAAAGGCGAGGAGGAACTTTTGGGAAGATTTGAGTTTCCCACATGCATGGGAATAAGGGTGGGATGAGCCCGGTGCCTGGCTGTGTGAGATGCATCAATGCAATTTCCCGTAAGTCAGAAACTTGAAACAATACAGCTGCCGTGATGAGTGAATAGCTGATGGAGCTTGTGTGAGCTTCAGTGGCAAGCCAGGGCATTGCTCTAGTGTGAATGACAAGTGATGGACTGAATCGCAGGGGAGCTACCAATGAGTTATTAATGGTGACAGGTACACTACCTGGGAGACAGGTTGAGAGGGGGGAAAGATTATTTATAAGCGAATAGTTAACAGCTGTACCTACTGCTAAGCATTACATGGATGCCACAAACTGTAGAATTCAAATCGCGGGTTATTCAAGCACGAACAACTGCCTGTCACCAAACTTGCAGTGCATCGCTACAAATTAAGGTGGGAGAGATGAGACAGGGGCTGGAGCGATGCCTCGAACGGGAAGGCAATGTCATCATGGAAGCCGAGATAAGAACCGAAAAGAGCCGAGATAACTACGAGGTGAATTACGGTTCTTAATAACAACAATGAATTGGCACGAACAGCTTTTTAATTTTTTCCTGGGGGCTTTTCATAGGAGAGCAGATGCTGAATGGATCCAGCGCTGACAAAAATAAATGAGGAGAAAATCGCAGCAAAGGAAAGCGGGGGGTTGGGGCTCGGGTGACATGTTCAGAGAAGTTTTCTTTTTAATGAAAGAAATAATAAACTTCTGTGGTGAAGATAATCTCGTAACAGGCTTCGCCAACGGTGTGATAGCTGATTTGTCAAATCTGTAAGGAAGAGCACCAGCCTGGGAAGAAATTCTACCTATTGCGGCATTTGAGATAAAGCTGGCCCACATGCAGTATGAATTTTACAAATATTGGCTGCGTAAATGACTGTGTTTTCTTGCTGCAATAAACTGCAGTAATGCAAATGTGATCCTGGCCCAACATAAGAACAAATTCTGAAAGTTTTCCACAAAGGACATGCCGCCCCTATTCAAATCACATAGCACCTCCTTCCTTCTTTCCTCTAAGCTGAAAAGCTAAAGTACAAATCACAATACTATATTGTTCTCTCTCTGGTGTCTTCCTCAGCAATAAGATTGAGATTCTGAGCTCCTGTGGATTTTCTTCTTCTCATGGAATTCTGTGCCTTAATGTCGCTATAATAAATAATAAACAATATCTCCATGAGTAACCCTTAAACATAACTGCGGGTTTCTTTTAAAGTAAAGCAGGAGCGAGGAATTTAAAAACAAACCAGCCTCACGCAGCCTGCTTTTCCATAAGGGTCCATCTTTATTTCAGCCACAAAGAAAGATCTAAACTGGATATTTACCTGGCAGCTTAGCTTTTGGCATGAGCCAGCCAAAGTTGCAGATTTTTAGGTCTCGGGCAGTGCTTAAGCATTTGCTTGGATATTCCAAAAGTGGGGTACGGGTGGGTAGCCTAATGCGCTTTATGCTGTGGGAAGGATATTGCTGAAGTGCCTTCAACAGACTTCTCATAATCAAAGAGTGACGCCATTCCACCGCAATTACACTCCATGCTGCCCCACACTCCATGCTGCTGGGTGCAATAGGTCTCCTTGGATTGGTGCCTTCCAATACCTGCCACAGGATCCTAACAGGCCAAGTCTTGCCTCTCCTTTTTTATACATATATTTAAATGAATTTTATTAACATCATCAAGCAGTGATTAACATTCACATCTACTGTCACATCATACAAATGTAAATACAAAATTACTACATTACAATATATATTCTCTGCATGATCCAAAATATGTGGTGGCCCCCAAAAACTCTTTAGAATTCAGCAGCTTATCAAAAATCAAAACCATATTCTATTTAGAATGAAGTTGTGTTAGCAGAGGCAGACAGGAAAAATCAACTCAATACAGCTTTAGAGGTTTTGTGGAAGGATATGTTTGAAGGGAATATTCCAACATACAGAAAACACATTCAATTTAAAGCTTTCAAGCATAACTCATACAACCTAAGTTGTCAGCAGAAAGATCTGGCTACTTCAACTATTAGTACATCCAACTCTTTAACAATTAATTTTAGGACAGGTAGGAGTTAATTGAGAGAACTTTTGATAATGTTTTCTTCCCCAGAGGGGGGTATGGAGAAGAAAGAGTGCCTTTAAGTTTTGCCTCTCCTAATCTGGCACACTTTGTCTCTTGTTTACTGGACTTTGATGTTCTTCTGGCCATCACCCTATGCAACCTATGTCCACCCAATGCCACCCTAAGCTAGTATAGGGAACATTCTTTAATTCATGGGATTTATTGCATTGATATCCCATGTTTCTTCCGATGAGCTCATGCTTCTCTCTTCCTCCCTGTTTTATCCTCAGAACAACCCTGTGAGGTAGGTTAGGCCAGGAGGCTGTGACTGGCCCAAGGTCACCCAGTAAGTTTCAGAGCTGAGTAGGGATTTGCACCATTCAAACTGCTGCATTTCGCAGGGGAGAATACATAGAAGCAGGAGCCCAACTTTCATCTATTTAGTTGAGACGAACATGCCATCCATAACGTTATTTGCCCTTATTTTATCATGGGTGATATGACCCTCATATTGGTCACAGTCTCTCTGACAATGCCCAAACCTGTTTCCCTTTCAACTCTACATCTGCTCCAGTTTTGGCATTTGCTGTTCTCACATGGAAGCTCCCTCCAGATCAGCTGTTGAATTTATTTAATGCACCCCTCTGTTTTAAAATTGGATTTCCCTACCCACAATGCTGTTCCTCCATGTTAGAATGAGACTTTATCTGCTGCTGCATTCTAACCTATCAACAGTGACTTAAAAGGCATTACACACAAAATGTAAGGAAGGTGCTTTTTACCATATGTGGTGGTCCTGTAAAAAAGTAAAAGACTTCTGGGAAATGATATACAATGAATTGGAAAAAAAATGTTAAAGATAACTTTTGTCAAAAAACCAGAAGCCTTTTTACTTGGGTTAACAGGGGATGAAATACCAAGGGACTTAAAAAGACGATTTATGTATGCGACAACAGCCGCAAGAATGCTGCTTGCCCAGAAGTGGAAAGAAGAGAAAGTACCAACAAAAGAAGAATGGATAACTAAGATGATGGACTATGCCAAAATGGCAAAGATGACCGTGAAGATCAGAGATCAGGATGAGAAAAAGTTTGAACAGGAATGGAAGAAATTTATAGACTATTTAAAAGACCACTGTAAATATATTAAAACATTAGCAGGTTTGATATAACATTTATGAAAGTATATAATTGGAAATTAGGATAAATAAGAGGGAAAACAGAGTTTGGAGGAATAAAATAAGATGCAAGAAATCAGGGGGAGAAAATTGGAATCCAGGGGAGAGGAGGGGGGAAGTCTATATTGTATCTTTGGAAAAGTACTGAATTTATAAAATATTGTGATTATAAAATTTGAAAATAAATTATTTAAAAATAAAAAAATAAAAGAAATCACACACACACACACCTCACTTTGTGTATGTATGAGCTAAGTTTGCCTACCATTGGACATGCAGCAGAAGTGACTACAAATCCCAGGAAGGAAGGAAGGAAGGAAGGAAGGAAGGAAGGAAGGAAAGACAGTTTTCTGGGGGAAAAAATTGTAGGCTTTTGTATGTGTACAGAAGGAAAAGAAAAACAAAACCGAAATTCACTTAACCCCATTCACATGTCTAGCCGGCTGATTGTTTAAGTGTGATTTACTTCTTTAATGTATAAACTTCATCACAGAACCATCAGAATGTTTCCATTCAGCAAGCGCAAACAAACAAACAGAAGAGAAGCCACAAAATAATTATAAAACATATGGCGTGCACCACGGCTGTGTTTATTTTATGACAGTTAACTTTATTTACAGTGTAATCTGGGAAGAATTAATTCTCAAAGGACTTTACACAAAATATGGCCAGTTCCCCCCTCCTGCCCCACCTCACCCTCAAACCACACACACCAGAGTTATGTTGTCAACCCGAGTAAATAAACTGTCCTAAGTGGAAATCTCTTGTTTTCTACAAACAAAATGCAATGCCTTGTTTTTTGTGTAATGGGTTCATTATGAATTCTTGAGTGACAAAAACTATACATTGCCAGCAGCAATAAAAGCCAGGATACTAAGAAGGATGGCTGGTTTTTATACCATGCCAAAGTTTGGTGGAAACATAACATTTTAAAAGGCTTCCTTTGCCTGAATTTGCTTCTCAAGATGGTCTTGTGTTCACATTAGCCATGTATCTCTACAGCTTGAGAAAAGCTTTGTGCAAATATACTCTCTTTTTTGTCTTTCACAGTCGGTTATTATGGTAACATATTTCCAGAGACATTTGGAAGAGAGCAGTAACTCATTTTAGAAGCTAGTTACTAACTTGGCTCAATGTTTCAGGCAGAAGTATTAAATATTATGCAGGACAGCACCCAAATAACACCGCTTCTCAGGGAGGTTTTCGGAAACCAGGAAGGAAGAGCTTCTTGCCCCAAGTTATGCTTCAAAGCAGACCTGGTCTACCCTTGGCCTCTGTCCATACCTTCCCTTCCACACATGAGACACAAATGTAAGACTAAGGTCTAATTGATGCTGGGTTAGCTCAGTTGGTAGAGCATAAGATGCACAGGTTCGATCCCCACCTTGGGCAAAAAAACTCTGCATTGCAGGGGATTGGACTAAAAGACTCGTGTGGTCCCTTCCAACTCTACATTTCTATGATTTTACAGATTTAATTGCTTTTATCACACTGCTGCTGTCTGAGTTACAGTGCCATGGAAGCACAGGGAGTGCCGGTCTCGCTTTGGTTCTTGGAATGCAGCTTGGAAATAAACTTGGAATGTAGTATTCAGCAGCAGCAGCAGCAGATTGCATGGAGGGGTGAAGTTGCTTACCTGACCTCCTGGCCAGGTAAGCCTGCCTGATTATCTAAAGGAGGTGTGGCAAGGCAGCAGGGTGCAGTGCAAACACACCAGCAGAGCTAATGTGGCATTCCTGCAGGTATGTTTGCACTGCACTGCCCTACCTGGCTCCTTATCTCTGGGAGGAAAGGAAAGTGCCTTCATCCAACCATGATGTCTGCTACTGTTCATCACTAGTGTTTGGGTGTTCAGAAGTGGGGTGAAATGTGCCTTCTTCACTGAATAGCTTTTTCTCAGTTCTGCCAGTGTTTCTGGTTTGGTACTATGAGCTTCAATGGGAAAGCTGCACTGCTCCAGCACAGGAATGTCATTAGTTGTCTATAGTTTCTCTAAGAATAATAATTTATTACTTATACCCCAACCATCTGGCCAGGCCTCCCCAACCACTCTGAGCAGCTCCCAACAGAATATTAAAAACACAATAAAACATCAAACATTAAAAACTTCCCTAAACAGGGCTGCCTTCAGATGTCTTCTAAAAGTCAGCTAGTTGTTTATTTCCCTGACATCTGGTGAGAGGGTGTTCCACAGGGCGGGCGCCACTACTGAGAAGGCCCTCTGCCTGGTTCCCTGTAACCTCCCTTCTCGCAGGGAGGGAACCTCCAGAAGGCCCTCGGTGCTGGACCTCAGTGTCTGGGCTGAACGATGAGGGGTGGAAACGCTCCTTCAGGTATACTGGGCTGAGACCTTTTAGGACTTTAAAGGTTAGCACCAACACTTTCTCTAGAGATATAACAGATCACCCCCCCCCCTCAAATGTGGTAGTGGTGGGGTTTGATGAACATTTATGTCAGTCAAAAGTAGTGCTACCTTTGGCTTAGTGTGTCTAAACCGGGAAACGTGGTTAAGCTCTCTCATCTCTAACCGCAACCTATTTTCAACTAATGTACTTCAAGGATTACCTTCGCCCATGGACATTAAGACAATCCTCAGCAGCTTCCCTAGAAGTCCTTCCTCTGGAATCAGGTAGCTGGTGTGGAATGCTCTCCCCGGGGAGGCTAACCTGGTGGTGAGATTGATGTATTTTAAGAGCCAGATGAAGACCTTCTGATTTGCCCAGGCCTTCTAGACAGAGGTGCCGAGTCGCACCAACATTGAGGGGGCCCATGGCATGCCCATGACATCACGTGTGCTCGGGCATCATGAGTGTGTGACATCATGCCCATCACACAAATGCAGAGGAGGCCAACCATGAGGAAGTCCTTTGCCAGCACGCCTTCCCAGTCATCAAAGTGATGTGCCAGTGCGAACACGCTTTGCTCTGGTGGGTCCCTTTAAGATTGTTGGAAAGCCCAATATTGAGGGGGCTCAGCCCCCATGGAGTTGGCCGACCTGCTTCTCGATGTTTTAGCATTGGCTTGTATTTTAATCTAGCTGGCACTAGCTCATTGTGGCTGCTCTGTTTGCTTTGTTATTTTTATTGCTGCTTTATTGTGTTTTTAAATTATTGTTAGCCACTCTTGAGAGCCTCGGGGCTACAGAGCAGGATATAAAATGCTTAAAATAAAGGCAATGGTTTATTTTATGAGTGCTTGTCGTGGTTAGTTTCTCTACCTCATAATAACTGGAGTTACAGGTGCCCTTGAGGTAACAAAAACAAGGGAAGGGAAGCACCAATTCCTACATCCGTCCCAAACAAGTTTCCCCCGTCTCATGTCTTGGTAGCTTTTCACTGGTCATGATGGAAGATTATCATCTTTCAGTTGTAAATGAATCCTTTCTCCATTCTACCTGGGACGTGGAATTTTTTGTTCAGCCAAAACTATCTATTTCCAATCTGCATATATTGAAATAAATGCACGCCATTGAAACGTGTCTACCCCTCTCTCCCAAACATGTGGCAATCCTTGGCAAAATACCTAAGTAGTTTCTCAGAGTTTGTATGATGTGGCCATAATTGTTGCACCATTAGTCTGCACTTTTGCTGCCTTAATATTCCACTTGCATAAAACATATTTCTTGCTGCGCAGGCGAAATTGTCCTTAGGGTGGTATTCAGTGCTAGTCCTACTGAGAGTAGACCCACTGGAAGCTAACAGGGATGACTAACTTAGGTTTATTAACTTCAGTGGGTCTGCTTTGAGTAGGTCTTAGCTGAATACAACAGGACCACACATTTCCTGCTGAGACAACATTAAGATTCTACTGCTCACACAATTTTCCCCTGCCATAAAAATGGCTATGGGTAGTTTTAGAATGTTAAAGCTATGCCCAAAATTCTGATTCAGAACTTTTCAATTCAAAGCAACCTTTGTTGCTTTTTTTCTTTTCTTTAACCCTAGAACTTGCAGTTATTGGTTACCAGTGTCTTACAAAGCCAAATGAGCAATTATTGGGAATAATTTTACAGATGCTGGGAACGCTGCACAACAAAATATAAGTGAAGCAAACAGAAATACAAAGTTTTAGAACACATTCTAAAACATTCTTACGTGTTAATGGGAGGGGAAATCTATGTTCTCCTCACTATATATTTTATTTTATTTTTAAAAATCTGTCCATATCAATTTTAAACTTATTAAGCATTAAAAGCCATTTCTCGCTATCTTCAGCACTGTACTTCTGACTTCCTTGAAGGCAACAATAAGTGTTAATGACATTTACCCCTTCTGATAAGAGTCATTCTCACTTCACTATTATTCCTTGTTATTGCAGAGGACAGGCACTAGCAGTGCATTGAAAGATCAGTGCTGGGAGAGAAACAGCTCCCCTTGAGATGTCTTAGACTTCAAGAAAAAGCACTAAATCAATGTATGCTAGAGAAACAGAAAGTCTGATTCTTTTGGGACCTTCACAGTTTTTAAAAAGTCAATGTGGCCCTAAAATTTCAAGACTAAAGACAGTGCCATTAGCATACCACAAATGAAAACTAGTCCCTAAATTTCAAAAATTCAGGTACATAGGTGTCTAAATGGGATAAAAAAAACCAAGCCCGCTCCAGTAATTAGAAAAGGTTGTGACATTTACTAAAGATTGGAAACGTCCCATAGACTTTTTGCATGAAAAAGGAAAAGAAATAAAGACATTCGGATTTGAGGAAGATAATGCTTGTTTATAGAAAGTGGTTTTGTTGAGTGATCTATTGGAGTGGATGGAGGAGCATCTCCACCCCCATCGTTCAGCCCAGACACTGAGGTCCAGCTCCAAGGGCCTTCTGGCAGTTCCCTCCCTGCGAGAAGGGAGGTTAAAGGGAACCAGGCAGAGGGCCTTCTCGGTGGTGGCACCTGCCCTGTGGAACGACCTCCCATCAGATGTCAAGGAGATGAAGAACTATCTTACTTTTAGAAGACATCTCAAGGCAACCTTGTACAGGGAAGTTTTTAATGTTTGATGTTTTATCATGTTTTTAATATTCTGTTGGGAACCACCCAGAATGGTTGGGGAAACCCAGCCACATGGGCAGGGAATAAGAAGTAGTAGTAGTAGTAGTAATAATAATAATAATAATAATAATAATAATAATAAGGTATAGTAATTGCAGTAATCAACCAGAGTCTTGAGCTTACCCACAGTCAAGTAAGTCCCACTGAAATCAGCAGGCGGTTGGTGGAAGGAGCATGGCTCTTTGCACGCAGGAAGTCCCATCTTCAGTCTCTAAGCCAGGCATAGGCAAACTTGGCCCTCTAGATGTTTTGCGACTACAACTCCCATGATCCCTAGCTAACAGGACCAGTGGTCAAGGATGATGGGAATTGTAGTCCCAAAACATCTGGAGGGCTGAGTTTGCCTGTGCCTGCCCTAAGCATCTCTAGTTAGGGCAGATAAAGACTACCGTCTAAATCCTGAATTGCTGTTTGTAGTCAGTATAGACCAGGTGGGCAGGGTATAAATAATAAAATTGTTGTTGTTGTTCATATAAAGTGGACAGAGGAAGAATCAGAAGTTCTTTAGTTGCTGAACTTTATCTTTTCTTCTTCCTCTTTTAAGCTCTTTTCTACTTCTTTCTCTTTCTCTTTCTTTTTCTCTATGTTTTTATCTTATTTAGATTGATGTTGGATTAAAAAGAAGATATTTGAGAATAAGTTGGGTGTTTTTCTTTATAAACTCTAATAAAAATTATTTTAAAAAGCAAGGAAAAGATTATGACACTGAAAGGTTCAGAAATAACATGTGGTTGAATGCGTATGACCCTTTCACTTATTCAGGTACACAGAGTTTCACGTGGCAAGGCTTCCATACAAAGGCAGTTTGTGTTGGCATTATGTTTCACCTCCCACCTATACAATACTGAATGAGATATTTCCTTTAGAGTATGTCCAGATGGCAACTTTCCATAAGGCACCCACTCGGATGATGCAAAAGGCAAGTAAGGAGCCATGGGATGAATGTAAGAAGTGAGCTTACAGCAGTCACATGAAAGTCCCTGTTGGCCAGCATATAACCAAAGTCTAGATCAGGGGTAGTCAACTTTTTTTATACCTACCGCCCACTAATGCATCTTTCTTGACGGTAAAAATTTCCTTACCGCCCACCAGTGCTCGATAGAAGGAGGATTCAGCTTGTGCTGTAGAACCCCCTACTGCCCACCTAGAATCCTGAAATGCCCACTAATGGATGGTAGGGACCAGGTGGACAAACCCTGGTCTAGATGATGTCTGCCGTTCCTGTGAGATTTTAGAGATCAGAAAGAGTACAGTGGTATCTTGGTTTATAACCATAATCTGTTCCGGAGGTCCATTAGTAAACCAAAGGAGGTTGGAACCCAAGGCACGCTTTCGCCAATGGAGCCTCCAAAAATGTTTTGTTCGCAATCCAAAAAAAAGGGTTGTAATCCAAAAAAAGGTTGCAAACCAGGACACGCACTTCTGGGTTTGATGTGTTTGTAATCCAAACCGTATGCAAACCAAGGTACCACTGCAGACCCAAATCCACCAAATGACAGTCAACTAGGCATGCCCATACTGGACACCAGTGACTCTCATAAATGATTTTACTGAGCATGCCCAAGAGAACAGATAAGTCTTCACTGCTGACACCCATGGGTGCTGTTTGGCAAGTTCACCTGAAGAAAAACAGCAGGGTTCCACTCTGAAACTTTGTGTAGAATCAGGCTCCCTTTCAAATAAGTTTTATGATTGAATATTTATTTGGTTTTTAAAAAAGGTTTTTGGATAAAAGCCACAAATGTTTAAACAAATTGTATTAAGCTTGATCTTATTTAAATGTTTGAAATCAACCTATAGACCCCTTTTTACATTAAACCTGATGTTTTGATCACTAGAATAGCAAAGGGCAGTATGATAAAATACTCCTTGTTATGTTCTGTGGATTTGTGATTTTTTTAATAACAGCTGCTGCAAAATAAATACAGACCATGAACTCCAGTCCTGGCACGTAAACAGCTTTACAATGTGGTTTTTATGAAGGAAGCACACATGGTTGTGGCTTCGCTTGGAGAGGCTTTCAGTGTCTGTGCCCCAGTAATTCTACCCCACTGTGTTAGGGCTCATCTTTTACACCTTCCCAGAGGAAGCTGGACAGAGGCCTATTAGGTGCATTGCACCATCAAAACAGAAAGAGGGGCACATAGCTTAGCTATGACAGAATGAATGCTCTGGAGCATGTGCCAGTCTCCAGCGTGGTTTACACAGTTCTGTTGCTGACACCACACTCAGTTGTGCTTCAATGTGCAGCCCATCTGCGTTAAGCCCTCTCTTCCAGGATCACCAGGACTGGAGTTATGCCCTCTCCTCCTAAACCACAAACTGTAGCCAAGAACAAACCTTGGCTACAGATAAGTGTTCAACACAAGAGAGCTAACCAAGATCTTGGAATCCTTGGCTTAACTGCTGTGCCACACTGAGGACCGAGAGGAGAAAGTGGCTGCAGTCTCCTTGCTGGAAGCCGGCACATTCATGCTCAGCCAATGCCATGGTTTAGCTTAGCATTATATGTGAATGTCTGCAAGATCGGCATCAGGAGGGATATCGTGCCTTCATGGCTTGTTTGTGGGCTTCCAGGCAGCATATGGCTAAGAAAAAAGATTCTAGACAGGATGGCTCCATGGCATATCCAAGAGTGCCGTTCTCTTCTTTCTCTGCTGCTATGAAAAGCTGATTCATGCTTTCACTGTTTTTATCTTTGACAGAAATGTTAGGTTGATTGAAAATGCAAATGCACAATTAATAGCATTAATTAACCTTTATTGTGGATACAAAGTTTATATTGCTGCAATATTGCACGCAGACATATATTACATTTATTAAGGGGGCCAAATGGGTTTAAATATGAGCTAATAAAAGCTTTGCTGTATTCTGTGAGAGTTCGCCCACACTTCAACACACCTCAACTGGTGATACTCTGCTACCCAAGTTATGTACATATGCATAAAATTACAGGAACCAAGTAACAGGCATGCTTGCCCAGGTTCCTTACCATATCTCATTGCCCAGCAACACAATCTACAGCCAACTGCTAACCAAGTCAATATGTTTGGTAAGACTCGTAACAGCTGTTCTAACTTGCCTAGATAATTATTCTCCTATAACCCAGCAAATATTCAGTACACTGTTGTCAAGCATAATAATCACACCGAAGCCTTGAAGGCTATGGTGTGATTGAACTTTAGCCAGATAAAGTGACCTTTAACCTAATGGCGTGTTATAGGGCTTTACAGCATTCAACTATGTGGCTCGCAGTGTAGCTGTTAACAATCCTGTATATATAAGGGCCTAACTACACATGATGCTAAATGTGTCATTGGCAATCATACCTGTGGTTTGTTTATTTAATATAGTGAGGGCAGGAGGGGGATTTTCCAGAGATCACAGTGTGCAGGAAGGGGAAGTTTAAGCCTACCTTCCACAGCTGCAATACAGGAGAATCACCCCCATACTGCACTTAGAGAAGGGAGAAAAGGGTTCCGACTGGAGCCAATGGGAAGTTTTCTTCTGTTGCTCATTGAAGCAGAAGGAGGGAGTAATTTCCCCCAAAATCATGGCTGGGAAAGGAAGGGTTAAACCTCCCTGCCCCGTGCAATGAGGTCCCTATAGAAAATTGGGTACATGTAAACTAAACAAAAGCCACCAATGCAATTGCTTGGAAATGCATTTAAAGGTAAAGGTAAAAGGACTATTAGGTCCAGTCATGACTGACTCTGGGGTTGCGGCGCTCATCTCGCTTTATTGGCCGAGGGAGCCAGCGTACAGCTTCCGGGTCATGTGGCCAGCATGACTAAGCCGCTTTTGGCAAACCAGAGCAGCGCACGGAAACGCTGTTTACCTTCCCGCCGGAGCGGTACCTATTTATCTACTTGCACTTTGACGTGCTTTCGAACTGCTAGGTTGGCAGGAGCAGGGACCGAGCAATGGGAGCTTACCCCTTCGCGGGGATTTGAACCGCCGACCTTCCGATCAGCAAGTCCTAGGCTCTGTGGTTTAACCCACAGCGCCACCCGCGTCCCTTGGAAATGCATTCAGTATCACCTATAGTTAGGTTGTAGGTGTTTCAGATTCCACAGTAAAGATGTGAGAGCTGCTTAGCTGTGCAAATATCCCACAGTGCAGCTGTAACTTTAAAAAACTCATCAAAACATGGGTAGGGCCCCAGGTTGGTGGTGGAGGACATTCAATCCCTGGAATTCCTCCAGGTAGATCTAAGAAAGATTCCCACCTGAAACCTTGGAGAGCCGCTGAGGCTCAATGTAAATAATACTGAGCTAGCTAGACCAATATAATTCAGCAGAAGACAGCTTCCTCAGTGAGGAAGTGCAAAGAGGACAGAAACTGTCTCACACACCCCACCCTCAATCCAGTCTCAGGGTCCCTTCCAACTCTACAATTCTATGATTCTAAGTCCAGCTTGAGCAATTAGCCTCTCCCAGGCCTTGACTTTAAGAACAGCAGAAGAAGCTGGGAAGGGAGAAGAGGAGTTCAGGCGCAGCCTGACTCCCTCCTTTGGCAATCTCCACAGAATTTTAGCTTAATGGTTGCCAACAATTTGATTTTAATTAATTTTTATAATGAAATGTTTTTAGAATCTTGTACTATTTTATTGTTGTTAGCCGCCCTGAGCCCGGCTTCGGCTTGGGAGGGCGGGATATAAATAAATTTTATTACTATTACTATTATTACTATTATTATTATTATTATGTTTAAAAAAATAATTTTATAAGTTGTGTGTCTTTGTTTCTCAATCTGATCCTTTTACACAGTTTTTGTATGTATTATGGTAGTTTATGCATTGTGACCTGCAGTTATTTTTTAAATTGATAATAGTTTAATAATTATTTATTGTAATTGTCAAGAACGAATTTCTGTTTAATTATTATTTGCTGACGTTTTGAGTTAATTCTATAGTGCACTATTATATTCTAATAGATTGTTGAATATTACTTTATTTGATATACAGTGGACCCTCTGGATACGGATTTAATTTGTTCCGGGGGTTAGTGCGCACCTTGAAAAATCCATAACTAGAGGCGCCACTTCTGCGCACGCCGCAGCGTGATAGAGCACTTCTGCACATGTGTGCAATGTGCAGAGCACTTCTGCGCATGCGCAAGCGGCAAAACTTGGAAAAATATTTCCAGGTTTGCCACTTTCGCATCCCAAAGATTACGTATCCAGAGAGGTACGTAACCTGAGGGTCCACTGTAGGTCATTCCATTTTAAAGTTATGTCTTTTTATGGCTTTCTGCATTGGATCAGATTATTATAAGGTGTGTGTTCTTTGTTGTATATTTTGTTGCTGCAAACTGCCTTGTGTATAGTAATACAGAAAGGCGGACTACACATTAACAGTGGAATGGAATGGAATGGAATGGAAAGGCCTAACTTGCTTTAAGCAAGCTCCCTATGTTCCTAAAGTAAATTGTCAGGGTTCTGACCACCTGACTGTCAATCCTGATCATAGTTAGTTATCAAAGACATATAGGTGACAACCATATCCATATGTCATGTTATACAGTGGTACCTCGGGTTACATACGCTTCAGGTTACAGACTCCGCTAACCCAGAAATAGTGCTTCAGGTTAAGAACTTTGTTTCAGGATGAGAACAGAAATCGGGCTCCGGCGGTGCGGCGGCAGCAGGAGGCCCCATTAGCTAAAGTGGTGCTTCAGGTTAAGAACAGTTTCAGGTTAAGAACAGACCTCCGGAACAAATTAAGTACTTAACCCGAGGTGCCACTGTATTATAGTTTGTTTCTGTGCCAACTTTTGGCCACAACTTAAACAATATAGTGCAATTTAATACAGAAATATCTCAAAAACCAAATACTTCCACCCCCTTGCTGGAGGGCAGGGGAAGAAGGATCCCAAACATGGGAGAAAGAGCAGTAGCAAGGATCCTGGGTGGTGTTGGTGAGAAAGCATGGTACCCGTTCTTAAAAAGTTTTAGTGCTGGAGAAGTGTCTTTGCTGTTTATGATGCAACAGTACTAACAGTCTGCAACATGTTATGCTGCAGATCAGTCCTGCAAAATAAAAAAATTCCTTCCAGTAGCACCTTAAAGACCAACTGAGTTAGTTCTAG
Source organism: Podarcis erhardii (assembly GCF_964252035.2). Lineage (NCBI taxonomy): Eukaryota > Metazoa > Chordata > Lepidosauria > Squamata > Lacertidae > Podarcis > Podarcis erhardii. The sequence goes on along the minus strand of NC_138515.1, from coordinate 13,532,445 downwards.
GTATGAGCTTTCGTGTGCATGCACACTTCTTCAGATACCAAGTGTGCATGCACACGAAAGCTCATACCTAGAACTAACTCAGTTGGTCTTTAAGGTGCTACTGGAAGGAATTTTTTTATTTTGTTTTGACCATGGCAGACCAACATGGCTACCTATCTGTAATCAGTCCTGCAGATATACAGTCATTCCAACAGGTAATTAAAAAGCAGGCATTGGCCTCCTTCTGCAACACCTACTCACTACAATGTGACGACCCCCCCCCCTCCCATTTATCATGAAGAAGTTACAGAATCTAGTCTTTGAAAACTGTGGTTTTTTTAAAGTGATTTTCGCTCTTGAAAATAAATGCATTTTAAGCTCCACATAGAAAACTAGTCTGCTTAGGATACTAGCCTTTTTACTCACCTTTTATTATTCAGACCCCAGGAATTTACACTTAAGTGCATAAGCACACATGGCATCGTTTAAGTGAGAAATGTACATCTGTGTTCACAAGGCATAGGCCTCAATCTAAAGCATATGTACGTGAAGGCACATATTCACATTTTCAGAGAAGAGGGGAAAATCAGCGATAATCTTTACATAGGATTTTTTAAAATTACATTTTAAAGCACCCGTAATCATTTAACCCTTAAAAGCAAGTTTATAACATTTTAACAACTTATTCTAATATATTTGCGATGCTTTATATGGTTGTCTCAGTTTGTCCAAAGCTCTTGAGGATAGAGTGAAAACAGGAAAGGAAAAGATTATTAGAATCTATCTAACATTTAGTCTTCACTATTGTTGGCATCCACATAAATTTCATCCAGAGTAGGTAAGCAAAGCAGAACACTGAAATAGGGAACAGGCTTCTCACAAGATGTATAATACCTGTATATTGTGCCTCATATTTCAGGTTCTAGAAATTATAGAAACCTACCCTTTCTTTAAAAAAACATACAAATGACAATCTGGGGATTTGGGGATTGTAGTTCATAGGAGAGTTGGACTGTCCTCCATTTCCCAATCGAAGCTGGCACCATGATGTATAAGATTATATTCTACTGATTTCAATGGAAATGATAACTTATGCTGCCTTGGAAGGTGAAAGATGGAACTGTTCCAGAGTTCAAAAGAAGTCATAACTACTATGGTATAAATCCAACATGAAATATTGAAGATTGTTTGTACACAGCAAATGTGCTGCTTCCACTGATCAAAAGGATGTAGTATGGGGTAGGAAGTCCCTTTTCACCTGTTCCCATAGGAGCCAACTCCTAGGGGTCATGGGGGCTTTGGCCCCCACAATAAAATATTTGAGGGGGCCAGGCCCCCCAAAGTTGATGGGCATTCCCATTCAAATGGTGTGCGCGCACTGTGTCATGAGATCGGTTGTGCGGGTGGGGCTTACCTGCACCCCCACAAAGTTTTATTCAAGTTAGCACTCCTGCCTGTTCCAAAGGGGAAATGTCCTTATTTTGCCTTTTGGAGAGATGCATTTCAAGCATGTTACATGTGGGTCTTCCTCTGGGTCTCCGGGGAGCCGATGCATCTTGACTCTAGCATACAATCACATAAATGCCAACACATGGACACAAAATGCCAGCTCGTCTCTGTTTTCCATCCACCCTGAGTGGTCTAGCTGAATACAAACTTGATCGCGGCTGCTTTCTTTTTACAAAACTTCCTAATGCTTAGCAGCATGTTCAATCTCACAACCGATCTGGTTGCAACTCAGACACATCCTGCAACATTTACCAATGAGTAGAAGTAGGCACACACAGCAAGGAGAAGAGACTTCGTCAATGTATGATGTGGAGGCAGGTATGCTTCAGGTAGCAATGGCTGGCAGAACATGAGTATTACAAATACCCAAGAGTCTGTGTAATATGAAATGCGTTCAGATCAGAAACCTCCACCAACCCCGGTCATAATGAAGTTTGCATTAAGGTATTCAAGGCTGCAGCGCTAAGCATTTTTACCAGTGAGTAAGCCACACTATGTGGACTTACCTCTGAGTAAAAAGCCACTGGATAGCATTGCAAGAGCGACTGAAGGTGCACACTGCCAGCTGAATGCTGTCGCTTCTGTGTTCAGCTGGCAGCAGTCCTTGCAACATTTGGAGTTGTCACATCCCCCCCCCCACTTCCTTTAAAAGAACAACCAGCAGCTGAATGCATCTGAGACAGCTCCACATGATTGTTTAAACACAGGAGGCTTTCTATCTTTCTTTTTTCCAATCACAGAAGGCTTGCTGGAGATTATTCTCCCTTCTCTGCTTGCTTTAAGGTAAAGGTAAAGGTACCCCTGCCCATACGGGCCAGTCTTGACAGACTCTAGGGTTGTGCGCTCATCTCACTCTAGAGGCTGGGAGCCAGCGCTGTCCGCAGACACTTCCGGGTCACGTGGCCAGCATGACAAGCTGCAACTGGCGAGCCAGTGCAGCACACGGAAACACCGTTTACGTTCCCGCTAGTAAGCAGTCCCTATTTATCTACTTGCACCCGGGGGTGCTTTCGAACTGCTAGGTTGGCAGGCGCTGGGACTGAGCAGCGGGAGCGCACCCCGCCGCGGGGATTCGAACCGCCGACCTGACGATCGGCAAGTCCTAGGCGCTGAGGTTTTACCACAGCACCACCCGCGTCCCTACTTGCTTTAGTCTGCTATCAAATACACACTTACCTGGAAGTAAGCCCCACTGAACCCAATGTGCTTATTTCTGTACAGACATTTTAAGGAATCCACGGTATAATGATACTGATATGTGTTAATTGTAAAGAAGGTTAACACAGGGCTGCCATATTTAAAAAAGTAAAAACCAGGACACCCTGAAAGTTGTTGAGCGATTTTTCGATTAACTCATCTAACATCCAGGACAAAGCACCAGCTTTCAGAAATTTCCCCCAGACATCAATTCCGCCTTTGAAATCCCTATGAAAATCCTAGGAAAATCTGGATGTATGGCAGCCCTAGTTAACAACTTGTGGGGTGGAAATCTGGTGGTTTTCAATTTAGGCCGTAGAGAACAATGGTGGGACTTTAAACCTTGGCTGGATTCCTGTAGAAGGGCTTTCCATACCACCATATGAACAAATACTACTAGGAACAAACTACTAGGGATACCTTTTCAGCACCACTAACCACACTGAAATTTTACATGAAACCTACATATTCTAATGGAATGCAATTAATACACTTTGGACATTCATTTGTATTAATCTTCCAGACCCTAAACCATAGCTGATGAACATGGGATGTGCGTACAGTCAAGAGGGCTAATTCATGTGAGCTAAAGATAATTTCATTTGAACTCTCATTTTTCTCATTCTTTAATAATATTTATTTCTAGCTCAGCCTATGAGAACTACATGTCTTCCTTGATTATTATAGGAATATGGAGATTCTTGAGGGTCTATAAAACATTTGTGAGTCATTGGCTGCTTCAGGACTGTTGCTGTTTTACTGGTGGGATTCAGTCCCACACCAGCAAACTCAGGTTGCAGTTAAAGTGGATTTGGCACACTTGCACAACAAGTCTGTGGGCAAGGAAAGGGAATTTCTATGCTAAGGAAAGTGGTGAGAAAATGCACTGAAAAAGAGTGGGGTGGCGTTTGTTTGTCTCGACATTGCATGACCTCACCAAAAACCAAATCAGAATCAATGCTCAATAAGCTGTGGATATTGTATAAACTTTGTACAAACAGGGATGGATAAACAGGTAATCTGGAAGAAACTGTATGCTCTTCCCCACCCCAGCATTCCTGCTATGCTGTAAAGATATACAATATGAATGTTATTGGGTACTTCTCCATAGCAGTAAGATTGGTCAAAACTTTCATTAGCAACACTTCCCCTTCCCTCCCATAGAATTCATCCGACACAGCAAATAAGTGGCGACGCTAAGAGGTCCGATTTTTAGTTCATTCGCCCTTGCACTAGGTTGGTTCCTACCTGAAGGATGTAACCCCGAACGTAGTCCCGAAGTGTCCAGCCCAAACCATGCAGGATGTGCAACACTTCTTCCTGTTTCAAGACGCTGAAGAGTCGGTCCAGCAATATCTTCAGTCTCACCGGAACGGCCTGAGTCCCGTAGAGCATTAGGCTGCTGATGTCAAACACTACATTGGATTGTACAATCTCCACTTGAGTTGGGTGGTACAGATGCTGCGTGCTAAGCTTGTCCAAAGCTAGGAAGGAAGAAGACAGAGAGTTGAGGAGAATCTAGCACATAAGCACAGTGTGAATTTCTACACAGAGGCCTCAGTGGGAGTTATTGCTAAACAAAAAATGGAGTGGGGAGAGAACCTGAAGGCAAGGTGGATAAAACACATATTATTTGGATGTGGTACCATCATGGATTTCAAATCCCTGCTAGACACTGGTATGCAACCAAAGAATTGATGCTTTTGAATTATGGTGCTGGAGGAGACTCTTGAGAGTCCCATGGACTGCAAGAAGATCAAACGTATCCATTCTTAAGGAAATCAGCCCTGAGTGCTCACTGGAAGGACAGATCCTGAAGCTGAGGCTCCAAGACTTTAGCCACCTCATGAGAAGAGAAGACTCCCTGGAAAAGACCTTGATGTTGGGAAAGATAGAGGGCACAAGGAGAAGGGGACGACAGAGGACGAGATGGTTGGACAGTGTTCTCAAAACTACAAACATGAGTCTGACCAAACTGCGGGAGGCAGTGGAAGACAGGAGGGCCTGGCGTGCTCTGGTCCATGGGGTCACAAAGAGTCGGACACAACTAAACAACTAAACAACAACAACATGCAACATATACAGTGGACCCTCTGGATATGAACTTAATTCATTCCGGGGGCCTTTACGTACCCTGAAAAGTCTTCAACATGAGGTGCCGCTTCTGTGCATGCGCATGGCACAATAGAGGGCTTCTGGGAATGCATGCATGGCGAAACCTGGAAGTATACACTTCCGGGTTTGCTGCGTTCGCAACCCGAAAGTTACGTTACCCAAAGGTAACATAACCAGAGGGTCCACTGTATATTTTAAACTGAATTTCTTGCAACCCCCTTTGAATACACTTTTATGGCTCAATACCTTAATTATTAAAAGAGGAAGAACAGATGAAACATACTTCAACAACAGTGGCATTCACTAAGAAACTGTCACGAGCAATAGAATTTAATAATATGGATGAACTTTTAATCGCTTAAAAAAAATTAGCTTACCATGTTGCCTGGAAGACAATTTTTTCATGCATAGGTGCAAATTCAAATGCACACCTATGCAACAACACTTTCCTAGAATCATGCCCTCTTGCTTCCTTCCCCCCTTTTCTCCATAAGCTCCAAAAGCAGCCTAACCTTCTGACAGACCCACTTTTTGTCATATGAGCATAAGGACTAAATAACCAGACTTAACACAACTTCCTATATGCGGTCCATGAAGGAACCTATGTAACCTATGGGTTAGAAAAATGCCCAGAAGTTCTAGTTTTGAACTGTTCGGTTTACTTCTAGAAGACAGAAAACCAGAGATTACAGCATTAGTCGCAAAAGTTTGCACAACAGCCTAGAAAATACGTCAGTTGTTCTTACCTCCTGGGTCAGCGTAGACCATTTATCTCACTTTTAAATTACTAAGTCTTCAATTTTTGTTTTTCCTTTTCCTTTATTTTATCCTTACTAGTATTTGTTGTATTAAATAGAGTACAGTGGATTTTAATATATATCAGCATCTCTATACTAAAAACCCATCAACCCATTCCTGGTCTGTATCGATTTTTCAATGTGCTAATTCATTATTTACTTATTAGTTAAATTTATGTCTTGCCCTTCCTCCAAAAGGATCCCAGGGTGGCAGGTCCATTCTGTACTGTTTCTGCATTAATCTGATATATTTGTACAAAATTTTGATGCATGCAATTGGACAACGTTTTGTTAGAAAACATAGACCTCTTTTGGAAGCAAAATCTGAAGGATGGTACTGCGAACTGGATCACTTTGCTATAAATACTGTAAAGGTGCAATTCTCCTCCATCCCTTCTTCTTTACCTAAGGCAGGAATCCACCAGCACTCAAGGCATTTTACCATGCAGTTAACACAGCAAAATTGATAGGGCTGAACTCTTCACACAAACGAAATACTTGTGGCGCCCTTGCTCTTTGCTATACTGAATGACTACCATGCATAAACTTTGATATCCTGCTTCACGACCACCTGCCACAATCTAGCTCTACAGGAAATATTGCTGGAGTAGACGGGGAAGGGGACCATGGCAAATGCCATTTCAGAGCACATATGGCCCCCATTACAACTAGTGTTCCCTCACAACTTTGAAGCTCATTTAATAAGAGGACTCATTAATGCTTCATTATGTAAAATGCATTGAAATTGCTCTACACACAGAGAGAGGGAGAGAGAATGGAATTTTGTCAGCCTTTAAAATAATGTTGTAGCGGGTCCTCTACCTCCTCCTACAGTTTGGTATCTTCTTTGCTTGTGGTCACTGGAGAGTTCATGTACTCTTGATAAATTGCTTTCTTCCATCCACAGCGTAAATGCCCTTATCATTTCCCTGCTGGCTTCATTCAGCACATCTGCCCTGAGGGACACTTTGTCAAAGAGTTCTGGTTTCCTCGTACTTCATTTCTTGCTGCTGATTTGTCTGATCTTTCCTATTCTAGCAGTTTAGTCAACCTTGAATAAATAGGTTTTTAAAAATTAATTTAAAGTTCGCAAAAGATAAGGGATTGTTAAGCTCGGGGATTGAAGTCCTCTGTCTCTCCGCAAAGCATTCGCACTGCAGAAGTATGAAGGGCGGCATTCTGCCAAATACACTCTAAAATATTATTTTTTGAATTCAAATTTACAAGCCAGCCAGAGAGAGCGACATATTTTCTATATAATCACTAATGGTGGCATTGCTGCAATATATAGATGTATTTCAATGCAAGAACAGCACACGTTTGTAAACTTGACTACTGGATGAAGAAATGCCTTTCAGATATAACATTCCCAGCCTTCCAAGTATGGTGAGGTGTGTGTGTGTGTGTTTGCTGTGGGTTCTTGCACTCCCACCCTAGCCAAATTTCCATTCTCTTTCATCACAATTCGCTAGCTAATGCTGTGCACCCTCCAGATACTACAGACTACAACTTTCCATCAGTCCCAGGGCCAGCTTGGCTAATTGTCAAGGACGATGGGGGATGTAATCTGGTACATCTGAAGGGTACCATGTTGACCACTCCTGAAATAGCATTATACCTGCACTAGGGACAATTAACGCTTATCAGATTAGGGTTTGAAAATCCACTTCCAATAGTAGCTTCAAACACAGTTTACATAAGTAATCCCACTTAGAATTAACCACAGTTGGAACTGACGAAGACAGAGAGATTAAGGCACTCCACAGAAGGGAGAATGGATTCATGTAGGAGGGCGGAGATAGACTGAGCTGTCTACCATGTGCCCAATTGCTTGTCCAAAAGCATTACATATGCACCAAGCCTTAATCCAGGCTTCTTCAACCTCGGCCCTCCAGATGTTTTGAGACAACAATTCCCATCATCCCTGACCACTGGTCCTGCTAGCTAGGGATCATGGGAGTTGTAGGCCAAAAACATCTGGAGGGCCGAGGTTGAGGAAGCCTACCTTAATCGGTAATGGAAAATGCTTAAAGGCCTTGGTGCTGTGGGAAATTCCTTGAGCACCTCTTTAGGCTTATTCTTTTTGCACCTGAGCTTATTTTTCGTTTTATTTTTCTTTAAAGTCAAGAGGTTGTATTTGTATAACCACAAGCCTGAGGTGTGACTTGGGGAAAGGTGAAGATTTGTTAAGGATCTTGGATCCCTCTCAGAAAAGGAAATTTTAGAGCTGTTCAAAGTATGAAGTACGCAATCATCTGAATATACAGGGTAGCAAAAGGGATATAACTGCTGTTGTGTGGCATTACACACAGAGAGAGCTATTTAGAATTGACAGCTTAACCTTGGCTTGCATTTTTTCAAAGGAAACTGACAAAGGCACCTCAAGCCCACTATGGTTATGAGAGAGCTCAAATAGAGATGCAGTCTATATTTAACTGTTTTTATATATGGGAACATAGAGACACAGAGAGAGCGTGCTTGCAAGTGTTTAAAATTGTTTTCAAAATTTTTATTTTTATTTTTATTGTTGAAACCCACCCTAGGACCTTATGGTAAAGGAATATAATAAATAGATTAGAACAGGGGGACACATGATCAATTTTAAATGCAGTAATCCTATTCCTGTCTATTCAGAAGCAAGTTCCATTGAATTCAATGGGGGTCACTCTCAGGCAAGTGTGGTTAGGATTGCAGACTAAGGAAAAATTTCTAACTATTGCTAACAGCTGGTTCAAACATTATGTAGGAACTTGCTTTCATGCAGTAAGTTAAAGAGACGCCACTTCCTGGTGTTTTGTTTCCGTGACGATGTTGACTCCACAGAATAGATTCTGTGGTGGTTTTATTATGCACTTTGATGGCACCAATAGAGTGAACAGTGGTATATAAATCTTCTAATAAATGAAGAATATACAATTTATGGGGGGGGGGCATGCAAACCATTCCTCTTAAAAAGCTGGGGAAATGTTAAATCATTCTTCTGTGATCTACTCTAAACCCACAGGGCCAACACAAGAGTTTGGTGCCAGTTCCTCCTTTAGTTCTTCATACAGAAGTGAACACCTGGTATCCCAAAAGTGGAAATGGCACTGAATGTGCTATCTGGCTGATGTGCTAAGCTGCTGGTCTTTGGGGGCTGCCTGTCTATCCCACAAACTCCACAATGCAGAAATGTGGCAGCACCAGCCATGAAGTCCTCCACATTAATGAATCTGCCGTCTAATCACAGAGAACTGTGCTTGCCTTTTCCAAAGCAGCTATTCACATTTCCCACTTTGAGGGCAAGTGCAATCTGGGAGCACATGAGACTGGCAGGTCCCAAATTTCAAAGGTAGCCAGTGCACCACCTGAAGTATCAGCAAACCTTTTTTCAAAAAAAAAAAAAGAAAAGAAAAAGAAAAAAGAAACCCTCAACCGGCATGTATTAAAAAGGAGGTAAGTCCAATCCCACCTAAACATTTTTCAATTTTGTCCCACTCCCAAAGATTAATCAAATATTTGGGGGTGACCCTCCAAAAGTACCCAATATTGCAGGGACAAATTGATCCAGCTGGGATCAATAGAAGGCAATAAATGGGATAAACCTACAAACAACAAACTTTTATTTGATGTTGCTAGTGACCTTTCCTTACTTGTGAGTGAACGGTAAAGAACAATTCTATGCCACAGGGAAGGGCATTGCTAGTTAATACAGAACCGTATCAAATGCTATGTGGAATCTTAATTTTAAGTCTGCTCCCAACTAATTACATAAAAGCTGCACTACAGCAGCACGAAAAGACTGTTGTGTGCAAGCAGCCACTATCCATAAAGTATCAGATCATAGAGAAATCCTAAATATTTGATTCCTGAAGCAAAACAGACTATGAACCTCGCCATTCCTCACCTTTCAGTGCGATGTCTTGTGAATTTTTTATTTTCTGTTCATTCTCTGCATTTCCTTCCTTTCTCAGATTCTTCAGTTTGTTCTCCTCATTCCTCTGGAGCATATCCTACTCCAAACCAAGCTTGCTAGCCCCCCCCCCTTTCCTTGGCCTATAAGACATCTAGGTCATTTGTCGTCCCTTTTGACTCCTCCTCATCCACCCCAGGCTTATCCATCTGCCCCAAAGCATTCCAGTCAGGAGGTAGCCGTGTGGCATTAGGGCATAGCCTCACCACCAAATCCATGAATACAGTATAATTAATGATGGTGTCAGAATGCTGGGTGGTGGTTGCTCGTGAGTAATCAGCCAGGACTCTGATCTGTCTTTTACAGGTTTTATTGTGCAAACTATTTACAGTGCGGAAACACAAAGTTCATGTCCGTCTTAGTCACTTGCAGCATCCGGGAGTGGCCCCTTCTGGCTTCTCCCCCAACGTAAGAACTTAAGACACCCCAAATCTCTGCCTCCCCTCCTTGCGTTTCACACCTCTGTGCAAGCATGGCGGCGGAAGTGGCGTGCGTCTCTCTTGGCCAGCCAGGCGAGGTGAGACGCTTGGGCTCTCAGCAGCATCTTCGAGCCCTCTCCTTGCTTGGCTGGCCCCTTCCCTCTCTTCTCCACTGGAGGTGTGGCTTTTCCCCTCGCTGGAAGAGGAACTGCTCCTTAGAAGTGTCAGAGCCTCCCTGTATCCCAACGGCGTTCCTATGGCAGTCCCCTGACAAATGGGATAACATATTCATGCCTGATTTGGAATGAGGCCAACATTGTAAATGAAAAGTGGAGAATACTCGCAGGAGGGAGATCCCCAATAATTCTACATTCTCTTGCAATTGCCACCCCAAATTCCAAATCCATTTACTTTGTGGCTGTTGCGCAGCACCACTGGGGCACCGCTCTCTCTTTCTCTCAGCATTGTCCACTGAGATGACAGGGACAGAGACCATTGCCTTCTCAGTCCCTCAAATGCTACTATAGCAGAGAACACTGTTTGGGTCCTAGAGATGGGCAGTGACCAGGGTGGATAAAAATCAATGATTTATTTTTATTTTTAAATTTTAAAAAATCAGATTTTTTTAATTTAAATCGGATTTTTAAATAAAAATTTAATAGTTTTTTTTTAAAAAAATTTAAATTGGATTTTTAAAATAAAACTCTTTTGGAGGGAAAATCTTTCTAAAGATAGTTTTCTATTTAAGTTACATTATAGCCCAAAGGCTATTCATCAGGAAATAGGGATTTGTTGTAAGTTTTTAATGCTTGCTAAAACTCAGTCTGTTTGTTTTTAACCATTTAACAACATCAGTTAACAAACATGGGTACATATGCTATAATGTTATTGCTTTAGTTAAATAAATTGTTATTAAGGAAATGATTATTTTCCTCCTTCCAACAAAGTACAGCAGAAAAGTTGTCCAAATATAAACAATTAACTTATTAAACCTCGCAATAATTTCATAATTACCTGTCTATGTATTTCTAATAGTATAACCAAATCAGTAATTTTTGAGATAACTGTAAAAACTACCCTGAAAATTTATTATTCCAAAAATGAAACCTTCATCTGGTTGTAAATATTAAGCTTATACCAGCAAGAATGAGTCTTTCTGTAAAAAAAATATGATTTAAATCAAGCCTTACTGACCAGTGATTTAAATCGTGATTTAAATCAATTTGATTTAAATCAAATCCACCCTGGCAGTGACTTCAAATCATTGGCTGTGTGACTAAATCCCCCAGGGCAGTGATTTGAAGCAGCACTTCAAAGCACTGTGCAAGCCCTGCTTTGTGCTTTGAAGTCCCTGGCGATCATCACCAAATGTCATTGTGATGTCGGGAGATTGACAGACGGGCAGTTCTGCCCATCCATCAATCTGGCCCATGACGAGTAGGGGAGATAAAAGATCTGGCTGGTTACTCAGATCTGATTCTCCACCCTTGCTCTAGGCCAGAGCTTTCCCGACTTTTCATGTTGGTGACACACTTTTTAGACGTGCATCATTTCGTGACACAGTAATTCAGTTTTAGTAGCAAACTGGAGATTAAACTAACCCCTTTTCAGCCCCGGGATGAGTGTGGGGAGAGTCTGCATGACAAACCTACACACTGCAGCTGACACACGATACACATTTTGTATGTTGTGATACACATTTTGGAAAGCTCTGCTCTAGGACATCAGATAATTTTAGCACCATTGAGAATTCTAGATTGAGAAATCTAAGTTTTCTAGGCACCTGATATCTATGTCCACCCAAGAAAAACTAAACAAACAAACAAACAAAAAACCTGCATACTACAATAGCCAGTGATGCCAGGTGCAAAAAATTCCAAAATGGAAAGTGTTCCTTTGCTTTGTTCTCTGGAGGAATTTATTTTCCATTTTATGAGTAAAATGCCAACTGCAAACACAGTACTACACAAGTGGGTCACTTTCAAAGTTTGTACCTTTGTTTATCAAATACAAGCAAAATAAACAGGCTAAATTAAATCTCTAGGGCATCAGAAAATTTTCCAATGGGGCACAAAGTCAAAATACTTGCGCCAATACAAAAAATGAATTTTTCGTGTAGTGTTAATAAATGGAACAAACTGCTTAAATTCTCAAGTGAATATAACAAGCCAGAAGGCTTACTAAAGCTATCCATTACACCTGATATTCTACAAAGTATTATTTGTTTTTGGAGAATGGTTTGGGTTAAGCTACCACACAATATAGAGCACCAGAGAAATATATTTTACAATATTCTAAAGCTTTCAGTTTGACAATGTTGGTGTAAGTGACAGACACATGCAATGCAGTTCATTTCAGGGGTTTTTTTTTTCTTTCTTTCTTTCTGGGAAGATGCCAAAAGTGGTGTCATATTTTTCTTTGGAAATGTTTCTGAGCCAGTTTTAATGCTTGAGCCTGGTATACCCAAGAGACAATCTGTATCTTTCACACAGGACATGGAACCATTGTCTTCAGTGCATGAAGTCACCACAAAGCACAGTTTGCAACAGTAAAAAGGTGTGCTGCTTGTTTTATTTGACCTCTGAACTTTCTGGAATGGAACAATGCATTCTTACACATTTTCTGTTTACCTGAATTTTGCACTGCCATGCAATTGGGGCACCACCCCTGCCCCCCTTCTGCTGGATTGCTAACTGTAGATATCTATTTCCCATCATCCATAATTTTCCTTCTCCATTCCTTGCCAGAAAATTTGGTATGAAATCAGGATTACAAATGTGTGTGTACATCGACACATATGCATGGTTTTGTGATTTTCTGATAAATACACCGATAAACCCCAAAACCCACTTGATTCAGTAGCTATCACAATATTAAAGGTGAGAGGAAAACACTTCTTTTTCAGCAGATGGCTCTATGGCATCGCCTCACTGTCATGATCTCTAGATACTCATGAAGGTGTTTAGCAAGATTATGACCCAGATGAAGCTGGCTAGCTGTATATGATAACAAGAGACAGCATATATTTGAGCTTAAGGCTCTTTTCCAGTATTATTGCTCTACAGCAGGGGTCAGCAAACTTTTTCAGCAAGGGGCCGGTCCACTGTCCCTCAGACCTTGTGGGGGGCTGGACTGTATTTTTTTTTGGGGGGGGGAAATATGAACGAATTCCTATGCCCCACAAATAACCCAGAGATGCATTTTAAATAAAAGCACACATTCTACTCATGAAAAAACACCAGGCAGGTCCCACAAATAACCCAGAGATGCATTTTAAATAAAAGGTCTACTCATGTAAAAACACGCTGATTTCTGGACCATCCGCAGGCTGGATTGAGAAGGTGATTGGGCCAGGCCTTAGTCTGCCTGCCCATGTGCTACAGCGCAGCTTCACACCCTTGTGAAACCTGATAAACTTTAATAGTTAAAGAGTTAACAGCAAAAGTAGCTCTAGTTATTGGAAACTGACTCTTGCCACCCTGTCTGAATTCTCGAGTCAAGCTCATGATGTTATGTGCTTAGTGCTCCAAGAACACGCTGGACCCAAATTCTTTCACGGGTGCAGTAGTAAAATAGTCTCAAAACAAAAGAAGATTCATATGTTTTGTTTTCTTCTGCTGCAAGACAGGTGATTGTGAGAAGCTGCTTTTGGAAATAGCTAATGGAAGTAGTCTTAAAGAAGCGTTCTGCAACCTAGTGCCCTCTAGATGTTGTCGACTCCCATAAGTGCCAGTCAGCATGACCAGGAATTATGGAAGTTGCAGTCCATCAGCATCGGTCTGAGTAAGCTGCCCTGACAGTACTCAGTACTTCTTGAAATCTAACTTTATAATTAACTGTCAAAATATTGAGTCAAACAATTTATGGTACTTTCGTACAAAGCATGAACACACAAATGGGAACATGGTTTTAATGTCCCTTTGAAAAAGTAACCTACACATGCCTCTGCCAAGTAATATTGATAAAGATAATGAGCAAGCTCCCACAGATTGTAAAGAAACTGCACATATGATGATTCGTGCCATAAAGGCGACCTTTGGAGTCAAATTCAAACTAACAGATTAGTCTACAACATGCATTCAATATGCAACGCCAAAACTAACTTGGCAGCGTTGGACCACTAAGTTATTACGTAGCACACCGATTTTTTACATTGCATTTTTTTCCCCAACTGAAAGGGGGGAAAGGGGGAAGGAGCTGTTTTTCGATTTATATTTTATTAGGGTTTTGAGACCCAGTACAATTCAAAGGAAATTAAATACACACTGTGCATTAAAATAATGGCAAGCGGTTTGTTCAATTCATCAAGTGCCAGAAAGTGCAAAGCTAGATTCTTATTTCATCTATTACTTAGCCAGTTAAGCTTGAATGTAGCTATGCAAGACCTCTTACTGACCCACAACTTCTGCCACATTGGGGGAGTCTAGGGTGCTTCAGCTGAATGTGTGTTTAATTACTACACACATGCACTATCCTGCCCTTTAATAGAGATGTAGTTCTGGAAGCCAGAACTGTTGGATGGTATCATAAAAGAAAACGTAGTGATTGAGGTATACTTGACAAAACCTGGAGGGCTTTGGTTTTAAACTAAATGTGATTACTTCTAAGAAGCATGTATACTGATGTCTAAGCTCACTTACTTTACACACGGAGTAGTTACTATAAAAAATAGTTAAATGTGACTAGCTATGAAATATACAAATGACTTTGCTTCAAAATGAATGGGTGGGGAAATGACCTGTATTGATAACACCACTATACTTATTATAAAGGTTACTTTTAGAATATAGCAGGTGTGTTATCTGTTCATTTAATCTTGTTTAATCAAGTTTAATCTTGAATACAATCAAGATGAAACATTTAACCTTCGCTGATAATCTTTCTGCTAACCCAATTCTCCTTCCTTTCCTGAAATGTGAAGCTATGTCTCTGGCTAATGCTCTGGGGTATGGAAGAGGGAACATTTTATATTTCTTTCCATTTCAAAAACTCTTCATGTGGCACAAGTTATGTTTAAGTAGGAACCTATAATCTTGGCAAGCTCTAGCACTCAGGAGATGGACATTCAATGACCGCCATCCTTGGAAAAAGTGCTTAAGCTACCTGCTAATTGTGCCCTTCTAAATGGCCTCCATCCTTAAGCAGGGACTGATGGGTTAATGTACTATTATCTAGAGAAGGAAATAAAAGTTCTCAGAAGCAAGGAATTATCCCCACCAGCCCTTCAGGTCAAACAGTAAAGAACTAGAGTTCAAATGTTTCAGATGAATATCCTGCAAGAGTTGGAACAGCAAATACGAAACTGCAACCTTTGAGTATTTCCATTTATCTTATTTTCTCTCCACCAATTTAAAATTTCTGCAAGGTGGAGAAAAGTCACTAAAAATGTACAGAATTGAAGAATTAGCACAAGACAACAAATCATTTTTGTCTTGACTCTGTTTAGGGAAGTTTTTAATGACTGATGTTTTAATGTATTTTTAATCTTTTTGTTGGAAGCTGCCCAGAGTGGCTGGGGAAATCCAGCCAGATGGGCGGCGTATAAATAAATAAATTATTATTATTATTATTATTATTATTATTATTATTATTATTATTAGTGGTAGTAGTAAGTCCAGATTAACCTTTCCAGATTCATTTGGGTTCTAAAACAGGGAGACATGCAATCTTCTAATTTGCAACTTCCATGTACTTAGTAAAAGGATTTAAATACATTTTAAAAATTAAATCAACAATAGGTTGGCTCAGATGATATGTTAAACCATTGTTCAGTTTAACATTATAATGAGCTTGGGCAAGCCTTGGTTGGGTTTGTGCAATCTGCCTCCAGCATGGCCACAATGAGTTCAGAAACTTTCATCTCAGGTTTTAGATAATCACAGATGGTCATGTTGTCGGAACCTGACAAACTGTGATTAAGCTTAACCAAGGTTAGTAGAAGCCACCATTTATGAACCTGACTTCGTTTCACTAATCGTAGTTAAAATTAATCACCATTTAGGAGTTTGAACAACATGCTAAACTGTGGTTAAACTAAAATGGAAGTGGAAACTGCCAGTCTTATCCTTGCAGTTGGGGGTGGGAGTCTGAAGATCGCTGTGGCTCGGCCTCGTCGCAATTTAGTACTACGTGCAAACCAGGCAGTTGCGAACGCAGCAAAACTGACAAGTGGCTGTCTGTCACGCTCCAGCCATTTGTTTTAATCATGCTAAAAAAGAGCCCCACTCATAAATCAGCTGAATTTACATAGAATAAAAAAAAGGTTATTTTAAAAACAGTCAACGAAATGTTCATTAATTTCTATCTCTATGATCTGATTCCAAGATTAAAAATTTAGATGGCTACTGGGTTTATGTAGCCGAAAGCAGAACCACAGTTTGTTCACATATGATCCTTGCTGTCTGCATTTTTTTTTTATCCCTCTGCAAAACTTTGAACCTCATCCAGCTTTGACACACTGCCTCTTCAGTTAATAACTATCAAGTTTCCCCTTGTCTCCTGTCTACTTTTCTTTGAGGCAATTGCGCACTCAGCACCCCGAGATAATAACACACATCTATAAGATAAAAGCAATGGCATTAATGTAATTGTCTGCCTCTTTCTCTTTAGCCTAATCTTTTTTTCTTTTCAGTTTTGACTGCCTGTGTGACACCTGTTTTTGTCTCCTCTGATCCTACGACAGGTTTTCCGCTGACAAGGTTTTTGCCTGACAGAGATTCTGCCAGACAAGAACATAATAAAATATGAAGAACTGCTTGTCAGAGTTTCTGCCAATGCTCACATGAAATAACCAAAAAGGAAACACTGATTTCTCTCTCCCCCACCCCTTTTAAGGGGCCTTGTGATGGTCGCTTTTGGCCTGTCGGGAAAACAGCTTCCTTTGCCAATTCCTCCAAGCTAAACAGGTGTTATCTTTCATAGTCCCTCCCCCACCTTTATTTCTTTTTTTAATTGGTAGTGGAAAACATGAGAACTGGAAAAGGGGGGGGGGTGTCCTAAAACTTTGTTTGCAAAACAAGCAATAGAATCAATTTGTATAGTGTACAGTCAAATATGGTGGACTGAACACACACACCTTCAAAATAATGATGATGATGATATCAAAAAGGCCCCTTGTTTTTTTAAGCTCTGAAAGTGGCATGAGTGCCTCAAAAGGGAATCCCTTCTTTTTTGGATTTACAACAACAACAACAACAACAACAACAACAACAACAACAACAACAACAACAACAACTTTATTACTTGAACCCTGCCCATCTGACTGGGTTGCCCCAGCTACTTTGGGTGGCTTCCAACAAATATAAAAGCATAATAAAACATCCAAACATATACAAGAATACAAAAATGTCTGTGGATGTTCCTGAAGAGGAAGCCTATCTAGATTAAAAACCTATTTCACTGGATCATACATATATATACATCCATATATACCGGTACATACAAACACACACACACAGAGAGAATGAAAGATAAGCTAAAAGGTATCAGATATACCAAAATCATCCTTTAATTTAATTATTCAAATACTATTCTACTCAAAAGCTAAAAAGAATACTCAATTTATTTATTTTTATTAAATCTGTATACCACCCTATACCCATAGATCTCAGATGTCATGAACCACTCATAGCCTTTGTTCAAACACTGAAATATACCATCAAACTTGCTCATGATGTTCTTAACAATACCAAGGCGTATAAAGGGATAGTGGAGGAACTGATTGACAAAGTCCGGGGAAGCTTGAGAAGAAGCGATCATGTCTTCTCAGGTTTCACTATACACAGGCAAGAGAAAGTTGACTATAGTTGAACATGCACTCTGGACTTTAAGAGGACTGATTTCAAAAAAATCTAAGGAACTGCTTACTGGGTGAGATCCCATGGTCAGAAATACTCAATGAGAAGGAAGTCTAAGATGGACGGAAGTTTCTTAAAATGTGAGCTAGACCAGGTAACTATTGGGTGAATTTGTAGCTAGTCGACTGAGAGAACCCAGAAAAGTGCTCACTAATGGTTTCTCAGTATCCTGGAACAAAGGGACAAGTGAGGTGCCACAGAGTTCTGTCCTGGACCCATTGTTGCTCAATGTCTTTCTAAATGTCTTGGATCAAGGAATTGAGGGGGTGCTTAATTAGAATGAATCTACTACGGGGGACCTATTAGAATGGCCTGCACTTGAATCCAATGCGTTTCCAGACAGTGCTAGGGAATTTTTTTTAGCTGATATGACTATTGTTCCTGTCAAAGCCCTGGCTGACCTCTCTGAATGGCTTAGGCCATTGACCTGACCGCCCCTGAGTACTGTGTCCGGCTTCGTGGAGCCCACTTGGCTCCCTCATATACTCCAGAGCTTAGGGCAAGGAAACAAACTGGGAGATGGCTTGAATGTGAGTGGAGGAAAACTGCAGTCGAATGCAGCCATACCCTGTTGAGGGCTCATCACTGAGCCACTTAGGTCAGTTGAAGAGAGTCTCCCTCAAAGCTGCAGTGAACATAAGTGACATCTGCACACTGCCTCGAGTTCCTGGGAGGAAGTTTACGAAGCTCTTCTCACAGTCCTTGACTACTGTTCATGGGAACATTAACAGAGCAGAGGTGTCTCTTCTGAAGTTGGCTTGGCCCAATCAAAATCACATTTCCCCCCTACTAAGCAAAGAAGCAGAGAATTCTCAAATCTCTTCCCAGGACCTTACAGCTCTTTATGGGGAAAATACACCTGTGCACTTTCCCCATAAAGTGGGGACGCGGGTGGCACTTTGGGTTGAACTACAGAGCCTAGGACTTGCCGATCAGAAGGTCGGCGGTTCGAATCCCCGCGACGGGGTGAGCTCCCGTTGCTCGGTCTCTGCTCCTGCCAACCTAGCAGTTCGAAAGCATGTCAAAGTGCAAGTAGATAATGCAATTGAAATTCTGGTGGGAAGGTAAACGGCGTTTCCGTGCGCTGATCTGGTTCACCAGAAGTGGCTTAGTCATGCTGGCCACATGACCCGGAAGCTGTACGCCGGCTCCCTCGGCCAGTAAAGTGAGATGAGCGTCACAACCCCAGAGTCGGTCATGACTGGACCTAATGGTCAGGGGTCCCTTTACCTTTACACCTGTGCAGAAAAGCATGCATGTCTTGCACAGAAGTAATCCATGCACTCCTAAACTACCTCTATAGAAGCAACTAATGTTGATTGCCTTTGTTCATGCTTGTTGCCTGATAACCATGAACTATCCAGCGTGTGCTGCTGGATAAATCAATAGTGATTTCAAGCATTGTAATTAGAGGAATATAAGTTAATTATGGTAGTTTTACAGAGCACCCCCTCATAACTGATGCTAGCCATGCTGTTATAAAGTCCGTAAGATACGACGATACTCGAGCCATGATTATCCTTTTTTTAATCACCCTTCCTTTGTACCCTGCAACTAAACAGGACACTTGTGCGCGATTGTCATAAAGTTCATCTACTGTGACCGTTTTACACTTCAGTTCCAGATTAAATATACTCCAGCAAATTTGACTGCAGTCAATTAGACTGTAATTAGAGAAATCTTTAGCATTGTTAAGGGTACAATCCAGAAAACATTTCCTATTCTTGAAACCCAAATGGGAACACGATAATTAAGAAACCTTGCGACGGGTAAGGCGGCTCAGCTAATCTGGGGAAAATTCCTTAGAAAAAATAATATAGATATGCCCAAAGAAAATGCCCTAGTGAGCAGAGAAAGTGTTATTTTCTCCCATCCAGCAGGTTTTAGATGCACAGAACTAAACAGAGAAGCAAAGTTAGGCAGGCCTAAATAATGTCTGAACGGGATATGACATTTTTATTCTCCTAATCAAATACTTCTGCTTTAATTTAATGGTGTTATATTTCAATATAGTAGCAGAATTTGTTTCACTTACTTATTCTGTTTAACCTGGTGAACTTTGCTTAATTAAGATGTTCCTATAAACAATTAAGCCTCCTGTAGGATCATTAGCAAGATGTAAAACTTTATGATGTAATAAAGTGTAATAAAATGATAACGCTGTAGCACTTCATGTGTGCAGAGGCATAAGGTGTTCTTGCAGGCAAAGACACTGTAGCCTTTGTCTGAAAACTAGAGGTTTCCCATAGCTTGTTATGCAACTGTCCCAACTTGTTCACTACGGAGCGGCAATCGAAGTACTTGCTTTGAAATTCTCCAGCACGGATAATATCAATTCGTAGTTCTAACTACACTGAAACTCCCATCTCTCAAAGTCCCAAAGAACAGACTTTTGTGACTAAGTGTCTTGCTGCCAATCAAAGCAAAGGCTTATGCATGCTCAAGGGTAATATCCACTGGTTTGGGTTTTGTTTTTTTTCAAATCAAAAGGCAGTAACACTCAACAGCAATGGAGTAAAAATGAAACATTTCCTTCAGACCAATTGTAAGGCATTTACGATATGGCAATTTATAAATGAAAGCCTCTGTATATTTGGTAAATAAAAACACTCCATTTACTGGCTTCTCACTTTTAATAAGGAAACAAATCTAAAATTTAGGTGAATTGCAACATTTGCACACACAGGTATAAAAACCCACAAAATCAATCGAAGCTAAAGGTGTAGGAGAAACTTAATAATATGTTGATTATGCACGTAAATAACATTTAACAGATGTAGGAACTGGTATTTCTCCCCACACCACAACCAACCCCCCCCCACCACTCTCATGTTCTTTTCCAAATGATTTATTAAAATTTGTCATTCATTGTTGGATCTGATAATAAGAAAGGCTATGGTATTCCTGAGGGCTAGGCCTACCTTCATTGCATAGTTCCTCCCATGCAGAGGCCCTGAACATTTTCTAATTTATACAGAAAACAGGAGGTATAAGAGATTTGCGTTTCTCAGCAGCTCCATGCTTAATGGCAAATGCATTTTCTGCTTACATGTAGACTGAGTGCATGTGCACATATCCTTAAATATCCTTTTCAACTGGAAACAGCAAGCGTCTTGAATTATGATTTGACCTAAATAATCTGCTTTATTAAATCATTCCAGAAACAGGAGATTACATGTACCAGTGCAAGAGAACGAAAGATCAACACATAGCCTGTAACTGTGACAGAGTCCATTTCAGAGGACAGGTGCAAAAATCTGGGAAGCACAGAAGTATAGAAATCTGCCACATACTAAGAAAGAAAAGAAAAGAAAAGAAAGAGAAAAGAAGAGAAAAGAAAAGAAAAGAAAAGAAAAGAAAAGAAAAGAAAAGAAAAGAAAAGAAAAGAAAAGAAAAGAAAAGAAAAGAAAAGAAAAGAGAAATCACCAACTTGTTGTTAATTCAGTAAAATGGCTATCATTGTCAACAATCCTTAGGAAAGGCTAGCAAACAGAAATAAATAGGTAAGATATTGTCTCTATTTTCCACTTCCAGAAACTGCCCCAAACTTATGGGCCATAAGCAGCACTGGAGATCACTGGAGAGAAAGGTCTGTCCTCAGAGAAGCAACTCTGATGGTGGATATCCCTGCCTTACTAATATAGAGGACCTGGCCCTCCTGACATGGGAAGGGCTGAGAAGAAAGAGGGTTTCGGTGCATTGGGGACATGTAGGAATAGACCTGGAGAAAGTTTGGTTCCAGAGGAACAAATTCCCCAACCTCATCTCTGGATCTAATGTAGCTTATTTCTCACTGTTCCTTCCTATCCTAGATAAGGAGGATGGAACCTCCTTCTGTCCTCCCCACTAAAAGAAATCCTTTTGGATGTGTTCTAAGGCTGTAATAATATAAACTACTGAGCCTAGGGCTTGCTGATCAGAAAGTCGGCGGTTCAAATGCCTGCGCCGAGTTGAGCTCCCATTGTTTGGTCCCAGCTTGATGTTAGAATATTCCATTCCACCTTAAAACAGATGTGTGGATTGTTGTATGTCACATGTCTGTTTACACTTCAGCACAGCTTGCTGGGAACTTCCATTTTGTGTATAGCCATTGCTTATGCTGCTTGCTCTTGGACACAAAAGGGAGAAGACATGTTTTTCCTTTGTCCTGATATATGCTGAATAAACTGCCTGTACATATGCACTCACAGCCGTCTCCTGCCACTTCTGTTGCGCAATGTTATCTACTCTGCTGAGTGGAGCGTGCTCCAGCTTCTGAAGGCTTCTGAAGCTGTGGGTGCTGTTTCATGCTGAGCCAAAACTGGAGATCGCCCAGCTTTCCAGCCGGTGGACTATAGCCAGCTGGGGGCTTGCAAATTGCCCCCATTTCATTGGATGTATCCCAACACTCCTGCCAACCTAGCAGTTTGAAAGCACATCAAAGTGCAAGTAGATAAATAGGTACCACTCCGGCGGGAAGGTAAGCGACGTTTCCGTGCACTGCTCTGGTTTGCCAGAAGCGGCTTAGTCATGCTGGCCACATGACCCGGAAGCTGTACGCCAGCTCCCTGGGCCAATAAAGCAA
This sequence comes from Podarcis erhardii, assembly GCF_964252035.2. NCBI lineage: Eukaryota > Metazoa > Chordata > Lepidosauria > Squamata > Lacertidae > Podarcis > Podarcis erhardii. The sequence continues at coordinate 13,510,057 of NC_138515.1, read as the reverse complement.
GATGAGCGCCACAACCCCAGAGTCGTCTGCGACTGGACCTATCGGTCAGGGGTCCCTTTACCCTTTTTAAGCCTCACTGAATTCAATGAAATTGCATTGTAAATTCAGGCAAAACAAAGAATTGCGTTGTCGCCCTGAGTTTCCCTCTACCAGTAGAAGCAGCACAAGAAATGTCAGGTGTGAAGTTGGCCAGAGACCTTGTGAGGTAAGTGTGTTTGTCAAACCTTTCGTTGCAACTGATGCATGAAGTGAGATTTCAGAAAGTTAAAGGGTGATATAGCAGGTTTCTCACTTGATTGCGCATTGTCATTAATAAAAGGAACTGGAGGTGGTCTGCATACAAATGTACTAAGAAGAAGAAAATAACGAGAAGCTTGTCCAAATCGTGTGGTGATTCATGCATCTAACCAACTAGAGAACACGAGGAAGGTTAATAGAAAGACCAGCCATTTGTTGAGAACGCTAGGAAACAGGCAAAAACACATAACTAAATGAAAAATAAATTATGAAAAATAGGGGTGACAGTGATGACAAATAGTAGAAGGAACTGCCCTGAGACCCCCCAGGTATAGGGCGGTACATAAATTCAATAAAAGGAAATGAAGCTAGTCAGAATCTTTATTTCCCATTATTCTTCTCATGGAAGTAAGGAAATAGTATTTTGGGTCTAAGTTAGACACACCACACGAACATAAGGAACAATTCGGCGGAAACTAAGCACTTTTGAATCCATTCATTTCAATGAAAGAAATTTAAGCATGTGCTTACATTCCCCATTCTAATAAACAGGACTTAACTTTGCTTATTCTTAAGTCTGGGTCATGTCAGAGTTGTGTGGTTCCCCCCCCTTTTTTGCATGCAACAAAAAAAGTGGTTGTTAAGCATGTTGAGAAAGGCCTTTTCAGTGGTTACTTTTTTTGATTTAATTTCTTTTTCCATACTCAGTAGCACTGATCTGCATTAAATCAAAATGCTTATAAAATGCCAATGCTTAACCGTGTTTTTTTAAATCCTACAACATGTCTCAAACTCCCTCTCTCTTTCTCTATTTTTTTTAAATTTTTTTTAATCTTGTCTGCCTGACAACTCCAGACCTAGGAAATGGTTTAGCCAATTTAAACCTTTTTAAAAATAAATAAATCTTCCTCCAAGCTGAAAAAACATATGCCGCTGGAAGCAAATTAAAACAGTCTAGTTCTTTAAATCCTTTAAACACCAGAGATTCACACAAGAAACAACCAAGTCCTTTTTAAGAGCAGCAGCGGTAAGCACAAGGCCGCTATAAGCTATGCAATTGTTGGCCTGAGCATTAAAAAACACTGGTGGTAGGATTACCACTATAGAGCAAGGCTGCAGGGTCAAAACTCAATAAACCGACTTTACGCCAAGAGAAACACTTATCGTGCCACAAAGAGAACTCTTTGATGAATTGATATCCTACATTTGCCACCTCCGAAAGCAGTCCTCTAAACATGTAGCTTTCCTTTCCATCTTCAAGCCTCACCAGAGCAGTTTAGGAGAAATGGAGCAGTCATTTCTATTGGCCAAAGTCGTCATGGCTGGGTGCTCCAGCAGCCACAAATTGTCAGCAGCTGGTCCACAGAAATTGCTAATTTCTATGGTGGGGTAGCCAACATGGTGCACTTCTGATGTTCATAGAATCACAGAATTGAAAGGGACCATAAGGGTCACCAAGTCCAATTCCCTGAAATGCATAAATCTTTTGCCATCTGATTGGATTTTATTCTGTTCCTTATCTGATTTTAGGATGGATTTTAATTTATTGCCTGATTTTATGTTAATGTGTTACACATTTGATGTTAACCGCTCTGAGCCTGGTTTTGGCCGGGGAGGGTGGGGTGGTAGTAGTAGTAGTAGTAGTAGTAGTAGTAATAATAATAATAATAATAATAATAATAATTTTGCCCAACGTGGGGTTTGAACCCACAACCCTGAGATTAAGAGTCTCATGCTCTACCAACTGAGCTATCCCAGATCTACTACAGCGGCAGTCAGCATGGCCAGCAGTTGCGGATTACAGGAGTTGCATCTTAAAAAGCAGAGACATCACCTTGCCAACAAAGGTCCATATAGTTAAAGCTATGGTTTTCCCAGTAGTGATGTATGGAAGTGAGAGCTGGACCATAAAGAAGGCTGATCGCCAAAGAATTGATGCTTCTGAATTATGGTGCTGGAGGAGACTCTTGAGAGTCCCATGGAGTGCAAGAAGATCAAACGTATCCATTGTTAAGGAAATCAGCCCTGAGTGCTCATTGGAAGGACAGGTCCTGAAGCTGAGACTCCAATACTTTGGCCACCTCAGGAGAAGAGAAGACTCCCTGGAAAAGACCCTGATGTTGGGAAAGATGGAGGGCACAAGGAGAAGGGGACGACAGAGGACGAGATGGTTGGACAGTGTTCTCGAAGCTACCAGTATGAGTTTGAGCAAACTGCGGGAGGCAGTGGAAGACAGGAGTGCCTGGCATGCTCTGGTCCATGGAGTCACGGAAAGTCAGACACAACTAAACGACTAAACAACAACAAGTTCAACAATTTCTGCAAGGCACCATGTTGACTATCCCTATGGATTGAAAACCATATTGAATACAGTGATGTAGGAAAGGGGGGCATGAAAATTAAAAATGAAATGGGAAGAGGAAGAGGAAGAGGAAGAGGAAGCTTCTCGGCATGTCCTGGAGTTGTTCCCAAGGCAGCCGAGACAGTTGTCAAACGAGGCATGAGCAAATAACAAGCTCCTTACAATCTCCAGTTCCCTTTTTTTAACCTGCATTTTTTAAAAAACAAAAACTAAATTAAACTGATTTTATACATAAAAACCTATAAAGAACAGAAGCGGGATTATGAACATAACTTAAAACGTAAATAAAATTCAGTCCCAGAGACTAACAGGCACGGGGTGATGGGAATCACACAGGAGTTACTTTCTCCGAAGTCCAAAACAAATACCACTGAACTGATGTTATAATGAATTGATTTTAGAATGCTGTATTATTTTACTGTTGTTAGCCGCTCTGAGCCCGGCTTTGGCTGGGGAGGGCGGGATATAAATAAAATTATTATTATTATTATTATTATTATTATTATTATTATTATTATTATTACTTTTACTACAATGAACCCAGTTCTGACTGGACCAGGTAATAAGATTCCAAACCCAACTCCAATGAAGGCAGCACAGTAAAGAAGGCAGTGCAAGTCAACCTCTTCGCTCACGGCTAGTGGGAATCAAGGAGCCACTTGCTTATTTATTTTCTCAAGCTTTGTGTAACCCTCTGCAATTTCAACTAGCAATGCACTCCCCACTCCTGGCTTCTCCTTTCTCATAGACTTATTCCATTATGGAGAATAGACTGCCTTCCATTGATTTGGCTTATAGGAAAAGTGGGAGGGAAGATGGAAACTTTTTATTTTTTATTACATCAGGTTTGAAAACTTCTCTGGATAGATTCATCATGTAAGAAACATAATGATAAGGCATTGTGCTCTAAGGGACCCTTCACAAGTGGCATTAAGAATATCTCCAACGTCTCTCGTGGCACCTCTATATGCTTCTGCTTATTTTTTGAACCACTGTGTTGTGGCTTAATTTAAGAAAGGTAAAGGTAAAGGGACCCCTGACCATTAGGTCCAGTCGTGACCGACTCTGGGGTTGCGGCGCTTATCTCGCTTTATTGGCCGATGGAGCCGGCGTACAGCTTCCGGGTCATATGGCCAGCATGACTAAGTCGCTTCTGGTGAACCAGAGCAGCACATGGAAACGCCATTTACCTTCCCGCCGGAGCAGTACCAATTTATCTACTTGCACTTTGAGGTGCTTTCGAACTGCTAGGTTGGCAGGAGCTGGGACTGAGCAACGGGAGCTCACCCCATTGCAGGGATTCAAACCGCCAACCTTCTGATTGGCAAGTCCTAGGCTCTGTGGTTTAACCCACAGCGCCACCCGCGTCCCTCAATTTAAGAAAGGTACTCATTTTAAATTTGATTGCAGGCAAGAATGTGAGTTTGCATCCACATTTATTGCTTGATGAGGAGCTCTGGTCATCTGCAAATGAACGTGGACAGGTTTAGAGCCGTTAGTGGAAATGAAGCATCTGGGTTCTCTTCCTGGTGGAAGTGTGGCTGTACCCAATCTAAAAGACGGCATTGCAAGCATAAAAGGACAGAAACGTGTGTGTTTGTGATGTCATCCTCAAGGGAAGTGGCTCATCCTGCTAAACAGAGCAGAATTTAACACCCAGGATTCAACACTCATTAACAGACCAGGCTTAAATTCCACTGCATTGACACAAACTGGAAAACTGGCACACAAGGCCCCACAACCCATCAGCTGGCATCACCTACCAATTGGATTGATGTCAGCTGACTGGCAGGTGTGCATGGTTTTTTGGGGAAAATGGCCTCACTGGAACCCCTGCCGGGCCAAGATTGGCCCGTAGGATGGAGGTTCCCCACCCTTCACCTAGAGGCATGTGAAATTAATAGCAGTACCTTCATCACCTATGAAAACGCCCCATATTTTTGATGACATTAGGCATTACTGAACGTTTGCTAAGCAGGGTGAGTTAATCCTGCAGGACACAAGAGGTCCTACTCTTTGCCAGGTAGGATTCATATAAATCTACCATTTGTCAAGTCCATGGGTAGGCAAACTAAGGCCTGGGGTCTGGATCCGGCCTCATCACCTTCTAAATCCGGCCCGTGGACGGTCCGGGAATCAGTGTGTTTTTACATGAATAGAATGTGTGCTTTTATTTAAAATGCATCTCTGGGTTATTTGTGGGGCATAGGAATTCGTTCATTTCCCCCCCAAAATATATGCTGGCCCCCCACAAGGTCTGAGGGACAGTGGACCGGCCCCCTGCTGAAAAAGTCTGCTGACCCCTGGTCAAGTATAAGCACTGGTATAATATTTCACACCCAGTGTCTAGTGCATGCATATCCTCTTGGCTGCTTCAGGACCACTCCATGCCATATACGAGGGCATAACACAATCTTACTAATAAACAACTGGAAAGAATGAGGACAGCAGGGACTCCATTTTGGCATATTATTCGACAAGGCTGGAGTCAAAGGCATTCCAAGGAAGATAGGTTTTGGAATAGTGAACTCTGGCGCTCTGGGATTTCAAAACCCAGGTGTTCCATATTGCAACTCATCAACCAGTCCTCAAGGAACACCGGTCTAAAGGTTTTTGAGAGTAAATAAGCTAAATAACTCAAGTGGGCTTGCCACAGTCTGAAGGTACTAATTTATACACATATGCTTGGAATGTGTCTGAGAAAAATATATCTGTATATATCACTGGTCCTGCTTTGCCACAAAATGTAAACACGGTGATTGGATTTATTCAAAGAGGACCAAGAAATTTACACGCTGGCAGGATGCTGTTCTCAAATGTAAATTTCTGTTTATCATATACACATATCCCATCTCCTGAACAGGAATTTTAAGGGCTGAAACTAAGAAAATGTATGAGGAGCAGTTGTCATGAGAAAGGGTGGGGGGAAGAACCAAAACCAAAATGTGTGGTAAGATACCATAAGCCTATGAAGGATCCTAACCCGCTGTATAAACCCACTCACTTGCCTTGCCTTATTTGTAAAACAGTGTTGATTCTGGTTTCTTTTAAATTTCAGTTGCATGATGTTATTATATTGTATGTACCAAAGTATAACCCGCTCAAAGGCCAATAGGTGAAACTATTTAATTAGTTAGTTAATAAGATCATCCCTTCTTTTTTGTGAACTGGAAAATTACAAATTGTCCCTTTGGCGGCGACACTTCAGGAATGGAACAAGGATGTAGGCCAACCCCCTTGTGTTAAAGTTATTATTTTAACGAGGATGGAGTTTTAACTTGGGTGGGTGCTCATTTATTTGGAGGGTGGGGTTGTTTTAAATTGCTGTTAAATGTTATATATTAGTTTTGAATTTTTGTATTTGTGGGCTAGGCTACTGTTCAGGAGCTTTTGTCAGGGCGGGTATTGTTTTTTAGTGTGCATACATTAGAATTGTTAATTGTTATGATTATTTTTATTTTTATGTTTTTATTAGGTTTATTATGTATTTTGCACTTCATATATTGTAACTGTCCATTGTAAACCACCCTGAGACCTATGGCTATAAGGCAGTATACAAATTTAATACATCCTGCCTTCTCACCAAATGATATTCCATATGGGTAACAACAATAAATGTAAAGTACAAAAAATGAGAAGGGAACAGAATTTTCCACAGAACTGAAGCAATAAGGTAAAGGGTAAAGGGACCCCTGACCATTAGGTCCAGTCGTGACCAACTCTGGGGTTGCGGCGCTCATCTCACTTTATTGGCTATGGGAGCCAGCGTACAGCTTCCGGGTCATGTGGCCAGCATGACTAAGCCGCTTCTGGTGAACCAGAGCAGCGCACGGAAATGCCGTTTACCATCCCGCCGGAGCAGTACCTATTTATCTACTTGCACTTTGACATGCTTTTGAGCTGCTAGGTTGGCAGGAGCAGGGACCGAGCAACAGGAGCTCACCCCGTCACGGGGATTCGAACCACCAACCTTCTGATCAGCAAGTCCTAGGCTCTGTGGTTTAACCCAGAGCACCACCCCCCGTGTCCCTGGTTTTGATGTTACACTGCTCCATATCAGCATGCTTTTTTAAAAAACCAAACCAAAACCCCCTCTGTCATTAGCAAGTTGTTAGAACTGACTCTCACAACTTGCTAATGACAGGGTTTTTTTGGTTTTTTAAAAAATGACCTTGCACCCTCTTTCCCCGGGGTGAATGGCCATTGCCCGAAGCTCAGCTCCATTCATGTTCCCATCTTACTATATGCCGATGATGCAGTCATCTTGTGTTGCACAAGGGTTGGCTTGAAGCGGCTCCTGTGCCGCTGCCAGGAATACTGTATAGCCAACAAACTGGAACTGAACTTCGCAAAATCTAAAGTGCTTGTTTTCTCAAGATCTTGGAAGCCTCATAGGTGGGAGGTCAGTGGAAACCCATTGGAACAGGTTAAAAACTTTAAATACCTAGGCATTCACTTCCAATATAACACTTCCTGGAAAGACGATTGCAAGCTTGCACTTAATGGAGCAGATCCTCTAGCTCTGGCTGTCACTTGTTTCTTCTTTAACAGAGGGAATCAGTCTATCAGTTCAGCTGCACTAAAGTTCTTTAATGCCCCAAAACTCCTGTATGGCATTCCATTATGAATTGGCACAGTTGACCAATCGTTGGAACACATCCAATCCAAATTTCTGCGCAAAATTCTGGGGCTGCCAAATTGCGTGCCGTGTACAGCCATGTGTCTGGAAACTCGGCAAGGGCTGCTGGAAACCAAAGTGTGGCTCATCACTGTAAAATTCTCACTCCACCTACATCTCATGTCCGATCCATCCTCTTTAACTTTCCACATACTGGCAGAATCCCACCATTCTAAAAGGCTAGCTTGCATTGAGAGCAAAACCAGAACCTGTGGCCTATCACTCGAATCGCTGCTTATGCTCCCACAATTGGAAGCATTCCAGACAATCAAGCGCAGAATCCTAGAGACTGAATTCCCAAACCTGTTCCCCATTGGGGTTTGGAATTCCACCCTCGTTGGGCCAGGACATTCCATATTTACACCAGCTTTACGACCCCCACCTACACAGAGCTCTTTCCCTAGCAAGATTTAACGTCTCACCGTCTGCCGTTTTGCAAGGTAGAGTCCCAAAAATCCCATCCTCTGAAAGACGCTGCCTTTGTAGTACAAAAGAGGTAGAATTCACCACACCCGTTTTATTTTTATTTCCCATTTTATGCAAAAATATGTGATAAGTATTTGGCCCCTTTATTGGAGGAAGGGGTTTATCATCCAGGGTGTCTCGTCTGCTGAACAACTGTAGGGATGAAATTGTGGAGAATGTGGGAAAAATTTTTGAGTGGCGCTATGAAATTACGTCACCATGGATCCTAAGAGCCATCTTTGTACCTCACGATGTCTGGATAGTTTTATCCTAAAGTATCTCCTACTATGTTTCGTTAACTGTGTTGTGTTCTTATCCATGTATATGATGCACTTTTTCTATGCCAATAAAGGGGATATATATATCTACGAAAGCATATATATATATATGACTCTCCTTCTTTCTCAGCTATTGTGTGTACATCACTTTATGCAACATTTATCTCTGTATAAAGTAATCCTTTTTTTTGCTTTCCTCATCATCCTGCCAGCAGTTGCAACTGTACTAGCATGAGGACTTGCCTCATGTCAGCCAGATGGGCGGGGTATAAATAATAAATTATTATTATTAATATTATGAAAACCACATGGACCAGGCCAAGGAACAACCTCCCATATCACCAAGGCCTGGATAGCTTCAGCCAGGACCTTCACAAGCACAATCTCCTGAGCCTGAGGGATTAAAGGCCACCCACAGCCCTCTCAGCCATCCAGCGATGCAAGGAGTCTACAAGGCAGAAGGCTATGGAGTAAGCACAAGGGAGTGCCGGATTTCAGGCCAGAGGGCTGGCCCCCCATTAGGAACAGAGTCTGAGAGAGGTTTGTGTTGAAGCATAGGCTTTAAAAACGCTTTAAAAAATTTATTGGACCTTCATAGGCTGTGTGTTCAGGAGCTGTCCGTGGTGATGCAGCTTCTGTCCTACCTTGTGGTCTTATTCCGTGGGCTCCTCCGCAGGACCAAAACATGACACGTTATTTTATTCTACCCTATTCTTTGTGTTCTAGTTATTTTGACACAAATGTTTACATTTATTTTATTTTTTTGGAAAGAGAAAAAGGTCAAAAGGACAGATTCCCCCCCCCCTTAACTTTCCACAAACACCCCGACTACCACACGCAAAATAGTGAACATCCCTTGACAGATTCCATAGCTGCTAGAAGTTATCATGGAGTTCTCCAAAGATGGAAGACACAGAATCCCAGAGGTGTGCATTTGCTGTCCCTAAAACCAGCGGTTGTGCGGCTTTCAAATTTTGCACATTTGGGACTTTAAAATATCTGACTAAGCTATTTTTTTCTGATCAGCAATGAGATAAGACCAGCTACTGCTGGTGAAAATAATTGGTGTTTTTTTTTAAAAAAAATCATGGTACAATAAAAGATGAACTAATCTTCAAAGAACTATAAAAAGAGAAAAACTAAAAGAATGGAAAACAGAATTAAAAATACAAAATACTCTCTCAAAGCTGTATCTTAACTTTTTTTAATAAGATTTTTAAAATATTGGTTTTACATGAATTTATACATAGTAACTTTAACTACTCCAAAACATGAAAATAAAAAGGTTATTTCGAACCTTTGGACATCCTCCCCTCCCTTCATGGGTTCCATTTCCAAATAATAATAATAATAATGATAATAATAATAATAGTAATCTTTTCCGCATCTTTTCCCATTATCCATCTATTATATAATCGTAGTTACCAAAATTCATTTCACATTACAAGTGTCATACAGGAATAAAAGATGAGCCTTCCTAACTTGCCTGGGAGCCTCCCTCTCTTCTCACAGCCTCTCACCCTGTGAGATCTCTCCTTTCCTTCCTCTCACAAAGGGTCCTTCAAATGAATAACAAGCAAGCACGTAAAATTTGCCAACCAGTCTTACTCTGACAGCACTGAAGACCATGGTTTTGCAACAAACTTTATATTCAAGTGAGGCAAAACCAGTGCCATGTAGTGCTTGGGCCTGACAAGATAGAATAACATAAACTTGTGGCATAGTGGGCATGATTCATACAAATTTAAGTCCCGCTGATTTCTAGGGGAGAGCAAAGGGATGTTGGTGATCTTTTGGACTAGGGAACTGCAGGTTTGAAATACCTGTTCAGCTTCTGGGCTGGCCACATCACATTCACTCTGCCTAACTGAGCTACAGATGAAGGGAGGCATACAAAGAAGAAGGAGAAGGAGAAGGAGAAGGAAGAGGAGGAGGAGGAGGAGGAGGAGGAGGAGAATGTGATCTAAAGTTGGGGTTCCATTTAAAACTCACATAAGTCTTGTTTAATACAGCTGTGTTGGTTTCCAGACCCAAAGGTGTGTTTAAAGCCCTAAATTACTTAGACCCCAAATATCTGAAATACCATCCCCTTTCCTTTGGAACCTCTCAGGTACAAAGATCAGCAGAGGGGGCCCTCTTAGCAGTACCACTAGTCTACAAAATTCAGGGGGTGGCAGCCGGGGAGATGGCATTCTCTGTGGCAGCCCCTAACCTGTGGACACACTTATTTACCCCTGCCTTTGACACCATATATGTAGATGGACCCACCCTATTCTCTTGACTGTGGTTTGGCTGATTCTAACAATGTATTTTTAAAATGCTGTAATCCTGTCCTGGGACCTCATGGTGAAGGGTGGGTAAGATATCAAATAAACAAAGTTCGCAACACCCCATGTACAGCACCCTGAGATCCTAGAGGATTGTAACCTTTTGAAAGTGACGGAGGTGATAAACAAAATAGATAAAGGATAGGCACTCAACCGCTCTTCCAGTGAAATCCTATTCTTCCTCCACCCTATCCTTAAAACCAGACTTTAAAAATATATTTGATGATTCAGCAAAGGGGGGGGGTACAAGAATCACTTAGAGTGAAGTACATAATAATACAGGCTGGATAGTGAAAGTAACATTGCCAGGAATGTTAGTTGCCAGGTGGATTTCTGACTAATGGGGGCGCTGTGGTGGGGGATCCTACCCCCTACCCACCCACCCCCACAAGTTAGAGCTGTGTAAAGAGTAAAGCAAAACATACCTTCCAGCTCATGCCCTGAGTTATAGATTATCTAGGTCATTGTGCCACCTCTTATGAGGGTGAACCACCATCAAGATTTTCACTCAACCAGTTCAGAATATACCACCTTCTTTCTGCTATCCAGGCTTTGAAAGACAGACTCTGGTATGTTTGAATTTCCACCAAACTCTGGCGTACTGGTTGCTTCTTATGTGCAATGTGAGCTCCAAGCACAATTGTAGTATAAACAAATATGGTCCTACCATGAGATAATCTAAGGCACGGTGGTTTAAATTAATATATTCCCCCCCATGGAACAATGGGGAGCTGACATGGACTGCACTTACTATAAATTCAGATTAAGGCCAAGTCTTTGCCAAGAGGCAGGGAACATGAGTTATTCTAGATCCAACTCCATGCTCTAGAATTTAAGTTCAGAATAACTTAGATTCTGCTGAAATCAGTAGGATAAGTTAACCGTGACGTCAATGGGAGGAAAGTTCAACTAGCTTAGTCTAGCTCCAGCTAATAAAATATATATTTAACGCATGCAGCTTTCAGCTTGTTTCCAGTACTCATACTGAGGACTACCCACATGGTAATGATTTTAAAAGCATTGCTCTGCCTCATCACAAGAAAGGGCAAAAGTCATCCATCAGTGCCAGAAACAGCCCTGAAGCATGACTGACAAGGATCTGGAAAACTCATCTCATTAAGATTGCCTGGAGTTGCATGGCAACCACACGCTTAAATACCATGCCCAGGAAAGGAATGTTAGCAACTGGCGAATGGTTATTAAGACCTTCAGGTTGCAAGGCAGGTTTCCATAGCAACAGCCACACCACCACTTCCTCTTTCAAGACAGCTGGAACTATTAGCTTGACACAACTGCTATCCTATGCACAACTGATCTCTTAGTGCAACCTCAGTAGCAAATTTCAACAGTCTGCTTTGACACAGCTTCAGCTTTGAGTTCAGTTTTGAGTCTAAACAATATTGTGGTGAAAGACATGGAAAGATTCTGCCTCAGGTACCAAAATGTGTCGGGCTGGCCCTAGATCTAAATATCTTGTTGAACTACTCAATTGTGAGAATCGAAATAGGCTAGAATATGCTATTTTGAATGCACGCTGCACAATACTCATTTCTTCCACTGTCATTCAATGCCATGTGTTGGAACTACAGGAACCTCCGCTGTTCTGTTGTCTACAGAGCACAAAGCAAGCATGCATATGCCATAGCGCACTTCTTCTGATGTCAGATAAACTTACAACGGGTATGTAGGTGTCAATATGTAAAAGTAATTAAGCAATTGATATTTTATATGCACACATTGAGGTAAACATGACAAGGAGAAACAGAAAGGAAAGTAGTTCTTACCATGTGCCACCCATCCATGTTTACACTGATCGCAGGTTCTCAAGTTTATCTTCCCCGGTTGGAAACATTCACACGTGCAATTTACCAGTGTGCAGCGTATGGCCTGGAAGGAGAAAAGGAAAACCAACTTCTATAAACATCTTACTAGATGAATAATCACATAAGAAGTAGAATTTTTATAACTTGCTGCATGTCTAAGGGCCTTCATGTGCATTATCTTAACATGTACTGCTTACATCACACCCCATAGGGAGGGAGGTCAGAACTGTCATCCTATATCACCTGGAAGAAGCTTAAAAGCATAAGAGCAGACGATTTGGCAAAATTCAAGATTCAGATGAGATTTGAACTTCCAGGTTCAGAATAGTTAACCTTCTTAGCCACTACACCAGGGCTCTGGAACCTGCAGGTGTTGTTTTGACTCCAACCATCATGAGCCCTAGCATGGCCAATGGTCAGAGATAACAATATCTGGGGAGCCACAAGTTTCCCATTCTGCACTGTATCAGATCTCAACACATATTCAGAACACTATTTGGAATCTTGGCTATTATCAGAGAAATATGCAGCATTGTTTTGTTTTGTTTTGTTTTTTAAAATAATCTTTAAATATATGCTTTCAGAATATTTGTCATTTTCATTTCCCTACTGCACATATAACAAAATGTAAAACAAAAATTGACATGAAATGGCTTGCTTTGTTTTCATCTCAGGGGAAGGGGGCTGTCATAAACAATAACTTTTTTGTTGTCACAGAACAATTCCAATTATAGGATGCATTAAGCCATCACCATTGTGAAAATGAATAAACACACTTAAATAATGTAGACCGAAGTCCCCATTTGGTTTATAAGTGTAGAAGACAATGTGTGTGTTATACAAATTTCAGCTTTCCAAATGCCCAAAGGATGGGGTTTTTTTAAAAACTAGTTATCTCTTAACACTGTAACATGTCATTTTTGTTGTAACTAAGAATGAAGTACATACTTAAATATACATAAATACGGAGCAAAGGTCTCTCCACTCCATTGAAGAAGAAAAAAAGTTCTCAAGTTTCTTTTTCGGAAACTTGTGAAATATTTCATTCAGTTAAGCATCAGAATGGCCACTGACTCCATGTGTTCCCTAAGCAGCAATACAATGATGGAGATAGAGAAGAGAATTGATTCAGGAACCATACAGCAAGTTTCATTTGCTGCATCACTTGTACAAGGCACAGCTGTTCAACTTTTGACAATTTGATGTGCTATTTAGAAACATGTCCCCCACCACCTGAAAATGAACTATAAGTAGGTAAGATTGAAACACATATGGTATGAAAAGAAATATTACTTTGGAAGGGAAAGATGGATAATTTCTTTAAACTATAATCAAATACATAAATAATGACCAAGGCGCTCTCTTTTTAGGCCAAGACCTCAGTTTTTAAATAGTTCTATAGATGACCTGTGCTCCCTAAACTACTAGTAGTAAATTTATGGCATGCATTTAAGCTTAATTTGCACACATATTTTTGAAATGGAGGGTATTATATTCATCATTCACACATTAACAATGTACTGTAACTACTGGAAATGCCAGGAAATGATCACTCTACCAATTTAGATGCAACCAGTGATTACTTTAGGGTCAGAGGAAGGAGATTTGGTACCTGCACTTGCAAGAACATCAGAATTCCCCGAATGCAGCAGCAACTGATTTATTGAAATGCAAATCGCCACATTATAGGAAATAACCACCATTGTCTTGAAACAGTGGTTTTAGCTGCAATCTTTTATATATACACCTACTCACTCAGGCATTCCACTGCACTTGGGAGAGATCTACCTCCAAGTATAGATAGTTTGCGTCACACTGTTTATTAATTAAAGTTATAGGCCAGGAGAAGTTTTCCTGGCCTGTTGCATATTGTTGGCTTTGCTAAACTGCAACCCTCTGACACAGCTAAGCCCACTCCGTTTAGTCCACAGGAGTTCAAGACCAGCATTTGGGTAGCAGAGGCAGGCAGTAAGTAAAGCCCTCTTGTACATGCATAGTGCCCCACATATCTCACAGCTCATGTCCTTGCGGGATATTACCAGCCCCATTCAAATAAATGTGGCATTCCTGTGAGCAAATAAGCTCAAAACAGGGGTTATTTGCAAATGCATAGATCATGTTTGATTAATTTTTTCGGTTGTTCTCCGATTAAAATCTGACTGCTTTTTCTTACATGATTTCCGACAATGGTATATTTCTACATGCCTTTTGCTTTTCTCTCTTCAGCTGCTGCTTCGTATCAGACTCTAAAAAGTATTGCTGGATGCAAGCACAAGCGGGGGGCGGGGGGGCGGCATGGTGAGTTTGTTGTATTGCACCTGACAGTTAAGAGTTTATCAACCAACGTCAACCGACCAACTGTTCATTAGCAAGGTTGTAAAACATCGTTGTACCTAACGGTAATTAAAGGAATTAGAAATATGAAATATAAGGGCACCCACGAAATTGCTGAGTAGGCAAGAATAATATATGTGATTGCGAGTGACCAGACGAAGCAGGGAGGGTTCTACCGAAAGGTCTCTCTGTGTTCAATACTTTATTGACCCAGTAATATATCAGATCTCCCCTAGTCAGTAATGGTGTCTTTCTCTAATATGTTCATTAATTAATGAACTCAGTAATTAATTGCAACTGCAAAAGGGCAGAAAGCATTACGAAGTGCAGCTCCTTCTACTAACAAATGCTTTCTTTCAAATTCAGTTTTTAGCATATATTTCAGTTTCCTGATGTTTATCTTACAAGCGGGAGCAGCAATATCACCCTGTTACAACTGTGAGCCTTGCTAAATTATCTCTATATTGAAAGTTCAGAATAATTTTCAACATACTCCACCTCTCCCCTCTTTCTTTCGTTTTTTGTTTTTAAAAAGATCATTCGGTTGAAATTAGATTCAGACTGAAATGCAGTTTGGTGTTTTTAGTTCAATTTTACAGTTTATTATCTGAATTCCAAATTACTCATTCAGCTATGTTTAAAATTATTAAACGGGGGGGGGGGGCTTTTTCCTTCATTTGTGTTTCATTCACATTGTTCACAAGAACAAACATTCCAGGAGATTTCAGGTCAACATTTAAGACATCTCAATCACCTTATATCAGGTTTCAACAATAAATTATATAACATCTGAAAATGCTATAAGGTTGCAAGGTGAATGACAGGAAATTACTGTAATCACTTGCATCCTGATCCTAAATACATTTACTTGCGCATCTGTTTCATTGATTTTTTTATCATCTATTTCCAAATAAGTATGGTGACTAAGAACCACTTTTCTTATGTAAACATTGACATAGCTCTTCATGGTGAAATGTAACAATAATTCTAAAACAAACAGTCCAATGCTAACATAACCTTAGCATCACCATTCTTTAACACGGCCAAAAACCAGTCAATTAAATGTCAAGTGTATTTGAACCCAAATGACAGTAATGACAGGGCGAATTTGCCCCTCCCCCAAACTTTAAGATGCATAATTTTTGCTACGGACCATCCAATCACCAACGAGATGCGCCATCTTTGATTAACATTATCCAGGGGAACAATTATATCGGGTCCCTGTGTTTACCCAAAAAAGAAAGTGTTCCAAATGAACAGAAACAATTATGAAAACTAGAGAGTTATTATTTGGTAAACAGAAACTTGTTGATAAAATTGGCATCAGAGGGAGAGGGGGCTAGGAGAATGGCAATTTCCAGCATGTTCTGTATCACCTGTAAAATATAAGTAACAATTTTAAAAACTTTTAAAAATGGGATGAGAGAATGTATTTAGCACAGCAGGAGCTTGTATCTTGCTTCGACAGTGGGGGTAAGGTAACTTTTTCTTGTCAAAGTCCACATGTCAACAGTGGGTGAGTCCTAGGCTAGTTCTGTGTGGAGTCATAGCCATAGCTGTCAACTTTTCCCTTTTCTTGTGAGGAATCCTATTCAGAATAAGGGAATTTCCCTTTTAAAAAGGGAAAAGTTGGCAGCTATGGTCATAGCCCAAATGCTCAGGCCTTGACCCCAAAGTAGGCTGGAGGCGCCTTGTTTTCCCCCTCTGTTCTGCCACCATTTTTCCTGTCTTTTGCCCTAATTCCCACCCCCTCCTAATTGCCATCCATAAGAAATTGGGTTGAGGACAGGCTACAGATTTCTAACAAGTAGTAGCCTGGCAAAACTGAACTGAGTTGAAAATGAAAATCTCAAATGACCTTTTGTAACGTGATGCAGTATTTGATTTGATTTCTTGAATTGGTTTTTAAAAGCTGTAAAAAAAGGGGGCACTGAGAAGTTGTTACACACACACACACACACACACACACACACACACACACACAATTTCAAGATGGGCTTCCAAGACAGAATTTATTTTTTTAAAAGCACTCACTGTATATAGCTTTGGTAGATGATGGGAAAACCTTTGGGCCCCCAAAGTATAGGTGCAGCCTAAATTACATTACAGTGGTACCTCAGGTTACATACGCTTCAGGTTACATATGCTTCAGGTTACAGACTCCGCTAACCCAGAAATAGTGCTTCAGGTTAGGAACTTTGCTTCAGGGTGAGAACAGAAATTGTGCTCCGGCAGCACAGCGGCAGCGGGAGGCCCCATTAGCTAAAGTGGTGCTTCAGGTTAAGAACAGTTTCAGGTGAAGTACGGACCTCCGGAACGAATTAAGTACTTAACCTGAGGTACCACTGTACTTCACACACAAATAAAAGGGTATAGCCCACTAGAGGCAGATTTGAGAAAATGGTCTCTATCTCATCTCTGGGCTTAGCTAGGGAACAAACCAAGGGCTGTGAGCAGAATCACCATGGCGAGGTTCAAAAACTGGATCACAGTCCAGGTGATTAGATGTGGGAATCAAGTGTAGAAGCGTTAAAAGTCGCCATTATGGAAGATATTAAAAGAGAACTGTCAAACAAATTTAGAAAGATTAGCTATGACCGCCGAGGAGCATTGTAATGAGATTTACTACCAATATAAATAAATCCCACCTGCATAACCAGCCTGCATTCACTTAAGAGTAAAACACAAGATCTTTTTTTGCTGACTCAGACTGGGAGAGAGAAACTAAACACTACCACCACCCAAGGAGATATTACGGAGGAAATGTATAGATGTACTACAAGTGGAATGTGAAGGCAGATTCAGGGTGCAATAAGCCAGGGCCCCCAAGAAGCATTAGGTTCTGCCATGTAAATAATCCACAAGTAGTTAGAACATCAAATAAGTTTTCTAGACATAGACCTGACACAGTGTTTCTTGCATTTCCAGTAAGATTATAAATGTCTCCAAGGAACCCTTATAATATCAATGGAAAGTCATAATTCCATCTAAATCCATCCCTATGCTAGTTATATGGCAGATCCACTTTACCTTTAAAAACCCTATTTCCACTAAAATCGTGTTTAAAGACAAGGAGACAATCTAAAATAAGCCCTGTGATTTCATTAAGCATTAAGGTTTTTTAGCAGTGCTTCCTATCTTTGGGTCTAACTCAAGGGTTTAGAAATGCTGTTCGATATCATATTACAATATGTTAGCATTAGTGGTAATGGTAGCTTTTCAATAACGGGGGCAGCGGGGAGGGGAGGCCTGGTGGCCTGAGAATGAACAAATCAATTCAGTATTAACTGATTGAAATGCTGGTGGTGGCAGGGAGAAGAATTGATGTACTGATACGACTGTTGATGAAATTACTCTAGTTTGTGCTGTAGTATGGGAGGAAAGGAAGAATTGATAAAATGAGCCTGATATCAATTGTTTGAAAAGCAATAGATAATAATAAGAGTCCTATAACTGGAGGTCACACAAAGGTCATTTATTCCAACTGCTGATACAAAATACAAAACAAGGAAACTCCCATAGATAGATTTTGATTTGGGAGACAGTATTTTGTTTAATCCAAGTGGGATTTCATTGCATAATCCTAGTGGAAGTGGGGAGGAGTTTAGCCACAGAAGCCTGGAGAGAGGGAATTCAGAAAGGCAAGCGAGCAAAGTCTGTGAGAGGGAGGTAGAGCCATTCCCTTTGGTTGGACTACGGTTGTTGTTGTTGTTGTTGTTGTTGTTACTGCGGTGGTTGTTGTTGTTTAGTCGTTTAGTTGTGTCCGACTCTTTGTGACCCCATGGACCAGAGCACACCAGGCACTCCTGTCTTCCACTGCCTCCCACAGTTTGGTGGGCTACGGTTACCCTGTTATTAATCTGAGATAAAAACGACCATGTTTGCACACCAGGCAAACACCTTTTAAATTCAGCAACTGACTGAGTGGGCAAGTACAGTGCATGTGTAAACTCCTGAAACACAATCCTTGACCTTGGAAACGCGAAGGTCCTGAACTACACACTATCTCTGTGCCTGGGATGGAATTATGGTTCACGGACATTCAGAGTGTTGGGATTTTACACAGCTCCGTACAATTTAATTCTGGAATACGAGCAAATTAACTTTGCACGTTTTTAAACCATACTTTGAAGGCACACATTTCATAGAATCATAGAACTGTAGAGCTGGAAGGGACCCTAAGGCAATGCAGGAATCTCAGCTAAAGCATCTGTGGCATTTGCCCTGCTAGGTGTGTGACATCATACTGGGTTCATAGGGAAAGGGTTAACTAATTGTAAAATGACTAACCAATGGGAACCCAGGGGGCAGAGTTAACTGTGTATAAGGTTTAAGCACAGAGGTATTGGGGGGGGGGAGAATTAGAGTTAGGGTGGAGAAGACAGTCTGGAGTTAGAAGAGACAGAGAAGATAAGTCTGTGGATTGGGCTAGTCTGGTGTGAGAGAGTGAGAGAATCTGTTAAGAGGAGTCAGTCAAACAGTTGAGATAATCAGTCAGAAGGTATTAGGAAGGTATACGCTGGTAAAGAAACTAAAGTAAGATATATTATCTGAGTATCAGAATATTATTTGAGAAACCATAAACTTGTTAATGTTTGTAAAATAAACTTGGGTTTTTTGGTTCACTTTTAACAACTGTCTGGACTCAGTGTTTTACCAGAGAGTAACTGGTTGGTGGCAGCAGGGAAGCGAGCACAGTGGTGGCACAGGGATCAATAGACCGTTAAACATCCGGGGACCCTGTGTGAGTGCCACAGCATCCATGACAGATGGCCACCCAACCTCTGCTTTAAAACTTCCAGTGAAGAAGATTCCACCATCTTCCGAGAGAGACCATTCTGCTGTCTAACTGCTCTTACTCTCAGAAAGTTCTTCCCAATGTTTATTCGGAATCTCCCTTCTTGTAACTTGAATCCATTGGTTCAGGTCCTACCGTTCTGGAGCAGGAGAAAACAAGCTTGTTCCAACCTTCGTGTGACAGCCCTTTAAAGATATTCGAAGATGGCGATCATATCTCAGTCTCCTCTTTTCCATGCTAAACATACCCAGCTCCCTCAAATGTTCCTCATCAGGCTTGGAAGCAACCCAAGGAAGTGCTGTCCTGATTTTAGAGGCTCCTTAAGTAGAACAATATAATTCTTTACCCTGCATTTCAGCACTGCTAAATACTCCTGAGCCTTGCTACATCCCTTGCTTCCCGGTATCAGTCAGATATACCTTGTGAGGGGTTCAGTGCATCTTAGTGCTATATCAGTAGTTTTACATCATATTATATTAGTATTGTTTCTGACTTGTATTTATTTTCACTAATACAATTTGAAAGGTGCTAATATCATTATATTTCTCTGTGGCATTCATGAAAACAATACTAATATGATATGATGGCAAGAATACTAACAACACGTAAGACAGCTGATGAGATAACAAAGGTACTTTCAGTGTGGGAAAACATGTAGCAGAGAAATGTTTTACAAAACCATGCACAACTGTTCTTCGGGGAGAAGCAAGGAAATGAAAATGACACTGGGGAGTAGAAGAAAGGGAAAGATAAAATGCCATTTGAAATCCTCTATCAGTACTAAGAAGCCCTGTAGTCAGACTCAGGGGAAAAAACAAAAACACCCCATGCAGTTATTTCTGGGAAATGTTCTAAGAGAGAATCAAGTGCTCAGCAGTTGGGAAAATGCTGAAATCCATGTTAGGGATTATTAGGAATGGGGCTGAAAGTAAAACGGACTGTTATACAAAACTATAGTGAGACTGCACTTGGAATACTTCTGCACAGTTCTGTTGACTTCAACTTGTAGAGGTGGAAAAGGTCAGAGAAGAGCAACAAAAATGATGAAGGGGCTCAAGCAATTATCTTGCGAGGAAAGGTTACAATACTTGGAGTTTTAGGGAGCAGAAAGGCGGGTCAGGGAACACGCTATAGGCATATAAAAATATGTATGGTGCAGGGACGCAGGTGGCGCTGTGGGTTAAACCACCGAGCCTAGGAATTGCTGATCAGAAGGTCGGCAGTTCGAATCCCCGAAACAGGGTGAGCTCCTGTTGCTCAGTCTCAGCTCCTGCCAACCTAGCAGTTTGAAAGCACGTCAAAGTGCAAGTAGATAAATAGGTACCGCTCCGGTGGGAAGGTAAACGGCGTTTCCGTGCGCTGCTCTGGTTCGCCAGAAGCGACTTAGTCATGCTGGCCACATGACCCAGAAGCTGTTTGCGGACAAACGCCGGCTCCCTCGGCCTATAGAGTGAGATGAGCGCCGCAACCCCAGAGTCAGTCATGACTGGACCTAATGGTCAGGGGTCCCTTTACCTTTACCTATGGTGCAGAGAAAGTGGATAGTCTTTTTGTAATAGTATAATTAGGACCCATCCAAGTAAACCGATTGCTAGAAGATTCAGGACCAATAAAAGGAGATACTACTTCACACAGTTACACTATGGAACCTGTTTCCACAACCTGTAGTGATTTTCATCAATTTGGATGGCTTTCAATGACTTCTAGCCAGTGCTGTTTTTCTAGAGAAAGAGGCCCCTGTCTTATGATGGAAATAGCGCCCACCTGAGAGGTTCCAGAACTGAGTTCTGGAGAATAACGGCTAGGAGGGGGGTGAGCCCTGCTTCTGGTCATGACGACAATGAACTACTTTCCCTGTGAGAACAGGATGCTGAAATAAATGGGGCATTAGTCGGATCCAGGAGTATTCTTCTTATGTGCACTGATTCAGCAAACCTACGTTAAAAATATAACAGTTGCTCTTTCTATTTGTTGCAGAAACATGACAAAAACCTAATCTGGAGCTCTCTATTCACACACACACAAAAGACCACTTGCTTTGCTGAAATAATAGGCTACACACAGGTAGCAAAATACAATGGAAGACGCTATTGTGTGGCACAGTAAGATGAGCCTCCTTTTCCTATGCGCACTGCATGTTTGGGCTGCCCATTTGCACTCCACAGTACGCATGTTTTACAGCACGAAACATTAGGTAACCATACTGTACATTGCCAAACATGATTACTGCATAAAAGATGGAGCAGCAATTAGCTGGTGTGGTCAAATGGGGCTTTGACCTGGAAGACCTGGGTTTAAATGAGGAGGGATGGGTGATTCAGTCTATTTCTGCTCTACATCATTTCATATTCATAACTTTGTGTTTAGACATATATTATTCAATACCTCCTCCAACAAAATAAGCATTTCTAAATGTATTTTCTCTCCAAATGCACTTTTCCAAAGATGTTCCTCAATATCACTTTTTGGTTGGTTTTTTAACTGAATCCTAGTAACGCAAATAATTAACCTGGACTAGGAAAATCCTTGCGCTGAATTTTTTCTCTCTCTCTTGGTCATCAAAATGTCCATTCCTTGACTCACTCTGGCTCAAAAAATGTCAGAAGCTTCACTGCCACAAATGCAATATGGTATAAATGTATGGATAAAAAAATTGTCTTGGGAAGATGGGCTGGAGAGCCTAGCACCGTAAACATTAACTCCTAACACCCCAAACATTTCCCAACACTTTAGAAAGATTAAAGTTGAAAGACTCTGCAAAGTGCCTTAAATCCATAAATTACACTGTATCGAGATTAATGGATTTCTCTTATTTCTGACCCCCTCCAAAAAATGGACTTTTTGATCACTAAATTTTGATAATTAATATACCATTTTAAGCGCTCCCTTATTATCTTATTAGTATTATTGTTAAGTGCTTCCTTATTAATTTGGCAGACTGTGGAAAAGCCAAGCAATAATATTTTTGCTAACGAGGTACATTAGAAATTGACATTGTTCCTGTCTTCCAAACTTTGACAAGAAAGAGAATGCGATTCCAGTAATTGCGAAAGAGACAGTTAAAACTTTACTCCATGGTCAGAGCAGAATGTTATTATGTGTAACTGCTTATTAAAAATAACCCTTATTGGTTCTCTCTAAAGGATTTTCTTTTATACATAGTTTTATCCTATAATTTTGTCCCTGTTGGGCATGCTGCCTACATTTAAACACAAACAGTCAAGCAATGAAGAAACATTAACACATTTACTGTGAACAAAAACTCCCAGTTGTACAGTGAAATTTTAATACATTTCAACTTATCTCTTTTACTAATGGGGAGAGTACAAACCCTGTAGGAATTCGTTCTGCAAACTGGTAATTACAGTAGACTCACTTCTTATATAAATATATATGGTGCATAGGTACACTCAGTCAAGAACCACAGCTGCCCTTTTGATGTAAGTTACAATATAAATATTTGTGGGAGGAAATATTATGAAAATCTACAACAATTCTAAAGGAATACATTATTTTTGGGGAACGTATCTGTCAGGGGTTCAGGAGCAGAGACACAGGGGAAGGAGCAAATGGAGAGTGAGGAGGAGGAATACGAGGGGGGTGTAGGCAGTGACAGTGGTCAGAGAGAGTCCACGAGTCTCTCCAGCGAATCGGAAGATTCACAGAGAGGAGCGCCGATGGCCAGGGCAAGGGGGGTGCCAAGGGGGAAACCCCAGAAGGAAGGGGCCAGCGGGGACTCCCTGAGCAGCAGTTGGAAATCAGGACCAGCGTCCCCACCAGAGCGTAGTGGGGGGGGGGAGTCCCAGGCATCAGGACCAGTCTTCCCACCACCAGAGGGAGGAGATGAGTCAGGATTGGCCACGCCTCCATCGGAGAGCGGGGAGACGGTCAAGAGGAAAGTCACCGGCTGGGCGCGCGCGCCAAGTTCAAATGTACAGGCGAGCGGCACAGCAGGTAGCCCGGATAGGGAGCCAGGTCCCAAAGCCCGCCGGAAGGAAGGGCAAGAATCAGGGGGGTCAGCGTCAGAAGAGTCCAGGAGGGAGGAAACCCCAGGGGGCAGAAGGACCCAGAGGAGGAAGGAACAGCGCAGGAGGTGGAGCCGGGCTAGGATCTTAAACTGGTGCGGAAGGGGCAGTGACTCAGAGGGGACTTCGCCTGTCTAGAGTCTAGACGTAGGGTTGCACGCTCTGGCTTTAAAATGGAAATTATGCTTCAATAAAGACTTTTGTACATAATATCAGCCTGGCGTTGGTCCTCTGTGAGCTGGGACCTAGAGGGAGCCCTGACAGTATCCTTTAACTGTTCTTATGTGCACATACAGTATTTATCAAATACATTTGCTTGCTTGAGCTCAAAACCTATAAGTATGCTTTTTTCATTCTTAATTCTCCCCCCTCTCCCCCAAAATAGAGCAGCATTATAAATACATTTGCCACTGGTTCTGAATGAGTGCTTCCAGTCCAAAGATATGAAGCTGTATTGCTACAAATATGCAAATATTTTGTCTCCTCTTGTATTCTTTTGGGCTGGGATTTTTACATACAGATGTGTGTCTCATGTTGTATTATTTCCACTCTATCTATCTACAGTATTTATCTTTTTTTCTAGAAAAATATTTGAAATTTCCAACATAACACAAATTAAAACTAATTAATTATTTGTCCCTTTTGGACTTTCCCCCACACCACCCCTGGTTTCCACTTCTCCCTCTTGTACACATCTTATCTTTCCCATTCAATCTCAAGTCCATTTAATAACCTTAATACATGGTACTTCATAGATGCTATATCAATCCTGCTAATGTTTCTAACTCTTTACAATTAAATTTAAGGTAATCTATATTTTTTCCCAGTCTTGTACAAACTTTTCTTCATCTTGGTCACTGATCTGCCCAGTCATCTCTGCCATTTCAGCATAGTCTATCATCTTTGTTATCAATTCTTCCTCCGTTGGAACTTTCTCTTCCTTCCGATCTAACTACAGTACAGTCATACCTCGAGTTGAATGCACTTCGGGTCGAGCGCGTTCGAGTTGCGCTCTGCGGCAACCTAGAAGTAACGGAGCGTGTTACTCTGTGCAGGTTTCGCCGCTCGCGCATGCGCAGACACTCAAAATGACGTCACGCACATGTGTGGTAGTGGCGTGGAACGGATCCTGTTCACATCCCAAGGTACCACTGTATCATTATTCATCCAACTATCTATCACCCATTGCAAGATAAAGGTCACTGCAAGGAGCTTTCAGAAATATAGCCATCTAGTAAAGTTGTCAGATGGATGAAATCCGGCAAACTTCACATGAGCAGAGAAGCCTGTATGTCTTCCTCATTGGAGTCTCTTTACCCTGCTAAACTGCCTCCAAGGAGATGTAAGATTAATAATAATAATTATACCACCCTATACCCACAGGTCTCAGTCCCCTGTTAAAAGGATGTTGACATTGTTCCTTTAATTTTTCCACCATCCAAACTGTAAGACAGAAAGATAAACTGGGCAAACGCGAATCTCATAGCTATCACATTCTTGCACACAAACATCTTTGCGTACTATTCCAATCCTGCAAATGTGCAATAAATCGCTGCAAGGTTAAATAATGTGAATGTGATGGGGGGACGGACGGACTCCAATGCCCTTTCTGTCTGAGAACAGGTAAAAGGGGGCTGAGATGATGCCTCAAAACAGTAAGCATTTTTACTAAAAAAAAAAAAAAAAAGGGGGAGTTCCACAAAACAACGAATGGCATGAAATTTTCTTAAGCTTTATATAGTGAAAGCAACAACTAGGTCGAAGAAGAAGAAGAAGAAGAAGAAGAAGAAGAAGAAGAAGAAGAAGAAGAAGAAGAAAAGACAAACAGAGGGAATAATTCATTAATGGGCAACAACAACAAAGAAGCTTGCTATATATCCCAAGGGCAACTTTGTTCCAACCCATCTGCAACATGTCTGCATCCATACATAACCCTGTTTACATATGTTATAAAGCAGGGATTGGGAAGCTGCAGAGCTAAATATATTGTTGTTCTCCAAATTCCTTGAGTACCATCCAGCATGTCCAACAATCAGGGATGATGGGGGTTGAGGCCAAATGTCATCTAGAGAGCAACAAGGTCCCAATCACAGTCCGTTCATCCCCTGCCTACGATGCACAGCTACTGTACATGATAAAAAGTGAACAAGGGCATTGTTTATTTGAAACCAAATGGTGACATCAGGCATATAAAAAGGGTACTTTTAATCTGTGGTGTATGTAGCAGGGATCTGGTATTTGGTAATATAAAGGTGGGATCTTGCATTGCAGATCTGGTTGTACCAGATAATCCTGGTGGTCCCTTCCAACTCTATAATTCTGTGATCCTGTGATGATAGCATCATAGAGTTGGGGCCACAAGGGACATCTAGTCCAACCCCCTGCCATGCAGGAATCTTGCCCACAGCAGTCCCTGGGTGAGCTTGAACCACCAACTTTCTGCTTAACAGCCAGACTCACTAACCCAATCTAGATAAATAATTGAAAACTAAAAGGACAACTCGGGAGGTCCAGCAGTGAGAGGTCACACATTGTGGTCGCCCAGAAGTTGGGTCATCCATCACTTGGTATGCAGTGGTGAGATAAGTAAACCAGGCCCTCTTTGAGAGAATACACTAAAACGTTTCTTTCATGAAGAACCCTTGCTCCCTGAAACTCAAATCAGTTTTATTGCATTAGTGTTTTGAATCAAGGCTCTAAAGCCATTCGTGTGTGGTCACTAATTGGGGGGGGGGAGGGCAAGGGTACAGCTTTACAGCATTAGGATTCATTGATGGTGGAAAAAACCCTGCCATTTTGGAAGAAGGAAAAGCATTTGCACAAGAAAAAGCACGCCGATCGATTATGGGAAAACCTGGCCCTGATGCACCAAGAAACTAGTTGTGTACAGCAGCAACAGCAGCACCCCCTTCTATATTTATGAAGTGTAAAGGTGAAGGGCATTCTGCTGAGATTAATACAAATAAATGCACACAATTATTCATTTAGCTCCAACAACCAAGCTTCGTTACAAACAGTTGCTTGTTTATATGTTTGTGGTGGAAAGCAGCCAGCCTTCTTCCACATTATTGTCATCCTAACCTCTTGGCAGCAGCAAATGGAGCAGGGAATATCAAGAACTGCTCAATCTTTTACTTGTGACCCAAGCTGATTTACACACAGAGACAGACGGAAACACCAACAAAACTCTGAGCTCTTCCACAATTTATAACAATGACTTCTATGTTGGGTCAAAAAGCACCCAACTTGGTTTACGAAAGCCAACATGCCTTCTTGCTTGGTTAGAAAAGGAAAATTTGATTCTGCAGGAAGCATTCCTGCTACTGATGTCACTTTGATGCTGTTGCTCCTGTACACACATAGCATATTGGCACAAATATAAGCTGCACCCGAATATAAGCCATACCTTTACAATTCATTGGGTGGGGGGGAGAGAGAAAGACACTACCCAAATATAAGCTGCTCTCTTAAAATTCCACAGGCACTCACATCCGCTCTGTTTTACCAGGTCTGTTTCAGCAGCAATATCATAAAAGCCAGTTTTTGTAAGGTTGTGAATATAAGCCTCACTTTAACTTTTCATGGTCAGAATTTGGAGAAAAAAGTAAGGCTTATATTCAGGCCAATATGGTAGTTTACCAGGCCACTTCTATGGGCTGAGTCCCATCGGACCTAGGACAGCTGTTTTGTAAAAATAAAGTATTATTTATCAAAGGTGTGTTATCAAACACCTATAGCCTCTGCCTTCAGGTGTACTCTAAAGTAGACATGCAGACATAACACAGGAAGAATCTAAGAGAGGATGAACTTGAACATAAGGGGTTAAAACCAATGAGAAGAGAGATGATAGAAGGAAGGTGAAACTGTTCAGTTAGGGGAAAAGCAGGGTTGAGTGGGGGGTGGAGTTCAGTCTGATGGTTTCTCTTCTTTTTTAATTATTTTTGGGAAGATTTTTTTTTTTAACCTATTGAAGATAGGTAGAAAAGAGAAATCCTAAAGTAAAATATGGGAAACGGGAGGGAAGAAGAAAGAAGATGGTGTCAGCAAGAAGAACAAAGGGAATGAGGATGAATAAAGACAGGCAGAAGAAGAAAATATAAGTAGGGGAGAGGAAGAGGGCCAAGAAATTTAAATTAAGACAGCTGTTGTAAGGTTTGCTGCATGGCTGCACACTTCATATTGTGGGAAGGCCAAAATGTTTCCGGGTGGGGGGGGGGGTTGTTTACATGTGTGGCTCTTCACAGACTCATGATTTTATGCAGCCAATCAGACTTGCCTACATGACAACATCACTGAGGCCAACTCAGAGAACTGTGTTTACTCTGTATTGGCTTAGCATGCCCTTGGCAATATCATAAAATATGATTGGATGTGAACAATTATTATTAGATAACAGACACTTCCATCTCCTTTCAGTCCAGTCCTCGCAAAATACCTTGAAATGGGGTGAGTGGATCCCAGTGAGCAGTGGATCTTTCCATAGTGAGTGGGAAAGTTGTGCAGGGGGCTAAGTAATTATGGTGCCTGATCATAATAGGGTTCGACCTTCATTCAAGCAGACATGAATCAAAGCTCCCTTCAGACCCTCCTGATGCAGCGTGGGACAGTCGGAGACTAAGTGAGTGGGACCAGTATTCAAAGAGATGCCTCTTTTTGTGCCTGCCTCTTGCCTTTCATGTTCAGGCCAATGACTGAACTTGGTTTATTATGGTCATAAAAGGGCTCCAATTTTAGTAATCACAATGCCACGCATAGTACTTGCCTGTGGCTGCCAAGTCTGCTCACAGAGCTTATCAGAAACATAGTTTATTGATATTTCCCAAGTGGAAAGGTTTGATGATGCACACAAAAAGACTATGCTACAATGAGTCTACAAAATGGACTTACATTGAATCTAGTCCAGGACTTTCAATTGCTTTTGAAATTTTCTAATTCGTAGACTTTCTCAGCCCTACTGCCTGAGCTCATTTGACCCAAGATTCCTTGATCTTCTTTACTCAAATTCTGTTCCCCACCACTGTGCCCCATCCCCATCCCATATATCAGTCATTCAGATTTCAGGTGCCAGCCAAATGTTTAAATGTTTTTGCCGACTCCCCCTGCTACCCCAAAATCACAAAATTTGTTTGGATTCTGGTAGTCAGGCACCTATTAGCTGTGCTCTTCAGAGCGCGATCCTCTCTTCATTATAACTTGTTGAGTATAGTTTGGTTTCTCACTGACACATTGATGACAGTGTATGTATTTGGTGATACAGGATGCATAATAAATTTAATTAAAGAAAACAGAATTACTAGGAAGACAAGAGGAAAATGATTTGTAGTGTCAGGGATTAGTCATAATTTAATAACCTTTTTACAACTTTGCAAGATAAACTCGCCAGAAAAAAAAGTTGTCGTTTTTAAAAATCACTTATGTTCAAGCGTAATTGAAGACCGTGAACGGCACACTTGTTTCTGGTGGTTTAAAAACAACCACCAGTGTTTCTAGGAAGAAAACATTATGCCAGCAATTGGAAGTGGTGCTCCATTAATATTCAGTACATGCCAACACCTAAAATAAATAAAAAAATCGGGAAGAAAATGTGTTGTGCCAAGTTTATTTTGGCAATACTGCATGGCATGATTTGTACTCAGACTTTTTTTTTTTAATAAAAAGTCTTTTACAAATTCAAATCCTTTCCAATTAAAAAAAGAGAGAGAGAGAAGAGGAAGTAGTATTTCTGAAGCCCGTCTAGTTTTACTTTCCAGCTCGACCTGAACATACCGTAGTACACAAATTCCAGTTTTCTTTGAATTATGATTAGACAAGTCTAAGCCAATGCAGCAGGATCATAAGGTGGCATTCAATTAAAATTTACTCAGAATAGACCCACTGAGATTAATAGACCTAACTCAGTTATATTCATGCCAATAGGTCTACTCTGTGTAAAACTTAGTTGAATACCACCCAGCATCATCATTATTTTTTGCTTGCTTGTTTGAGTTTCTTTAATGCATTGGTTAGGCCAGGGGTCAGCAAATTAAGGCCCGGGGGCTGGATGCGGCCCCCCAGGCTCATTATTCCGACCAGTGTCATGAAGCTGGAACCTGCTGCGAAGCCGAGACTCCCAGCGATGGCAATGAGAGGAAGAGGCTGAGAGGCAGTGGCTCTGCCACTGTCAGTGGTGTTTGATTGACAGAGAAGGAGGAGGAGGAGGAGTTTGGATTTGATATCCTGCTTTATCACTACCCTAAGGAGTCTCAAAGCGGCTAACATTCTCCTTTCCATTCCTCCCCCATAACAAACACTCTGTGAGGTGAGTGGGCCTGAGAGACTTCAGAGAAGTGTGACAAGCCCAAGGTCACCCAGCAGCTGCAGGTGGAGGAGCAGAGATGCAAATCCCCACGCTGCACTGAGGTAAACCAGGTGCAGCGTTTAATTGGTAGAGCCGCCACCACTCAGCCTCTTCCTCCCGCCGCCATCGCTGGGAGTCGCGGCTTCACGGTGGGTTCCGGCTTCACGGTGTGGCCACTTCCTCCAGCCGCTGTCGCCGCCCTGGTGCTCCTGTGGGACAGAGAGTGGAGCGGATGAGCTCACTCTGCCTACCCACGAGAAGAAGAAGCAGCAATGGTGGTAGTGGAGGCAGCGGCAGCCCCTGGGAAGGTAAGCACAGCGGCTGAGGCTGGGGCTCCACTGATGTGCAGGGAGTCCAATTCTGCTTAGAAAGTTTCTTCTCCCTAGCAAGTTGGCTGGGACACCCAACTCTCGATCACCTGACATCATAATGACATGAAATATTAGAGAGTAGAGTGGTCTCCCTCACCTGTCAAAGTTAACCTGCAGGGGCAGGCAAGACAAAGATCTAACCTACTGGGCCAAATCACTGGCTGGGATTCTTCTTCTTCTTCTTCTTCTTCTTCTTCTTCTTCTTCTTCATATTATTATCAATCTTCTTATTACTTAAGAAAACATGTAAAAACTTAAGAACCTTTAACAAACTTAAAATCAACTTAACTCACAAGCTGTTGGTCAAACCGTTAAATCAAATTTAAACATCCAACAATTATTCACATCTCAAGACTTTTCCAGTCTAAAAGAACTACCCATGACTCAAACCTACTTCAAACCAAAACAGGCCACGAAAATTCTCCGATCGTACACATCATGCATCCGAACAATCTGGTCTTGAATAGCAGTTGTGACATTAGGGAAACTGTTCTGCGCATCGTTTGCGCACTAAACACACTTGCGGGCATGTCCCGCAGTTTGCTGTCCTTAGAATGGTCTGCGAAGGATAGTGAGCCATGCAATTGCTGGAATTTCCTTGGCCAATCTCCTAATGCCTCACAAACATAATACCCACGTTCGGAAAACCGCTGCTCTCTCCCATACGGACAGGTGGTGTCTAAGCTATTTATAATTTCCAAGGCCTTCTAGCGTGCCTCTTTGACTATCCAATTAATGCTTCGTATTTGTCTGAGAGCCCTTATCAGTGCACTAACAGAGTACCAATTTGCATCCTGTAGCATGTAAACCCGACCTTGAAACCTGTCATAGCGGGTAAAGGTAAAGGGACCCCTGACCGTTAGGTCCAGTCATGACTAACTCTGGGGTTGCGGTGCTCATCTCATTTTATTGGCCAAGGGAGCCGGTGTACAGCTTCCGGGTCATGTGGCCAGCATGACTAAGCTGCTTCTGGCGAACCAGAGCAGCGCATGGAAACACCATTTACCTTCCCGCCGGAGCGGTACCTATTTATCTACTTGCACTTTGATGTGCTTTTGAACTGCTAGGTTGGCAGGAGCTGGGACCGAGGAACGGGAGCTCACCCCATCGCAGGAATTAGAACCGCCGACCTTCTGATTGGCAAGTCCTAGGATCTGTGGTTTAACCCACAGCACCACCCGCGTCCCTGTCATAGCGGGTGGCCATGTCTAAATTGTCTAGCTGTCCCAACACCTCTGAAACTCTATCAACCTCAACCTCCAACACCAACCTCCGAAAGAATGTGTCAACGAGGTTAACCTGTATTTGCCCAATTTTAATTTGCCACATCAACACACCGCCGCTGGGATTCTTATTTGAAGTTCAAATGTTTCCTCTCCAAGTGCTATTTCTTTTTCTATAAAATGTTACTAAGGCATAATGCAATACCATTAAAAACAAACTAATCTAAATAATAATACAAAATAAAAGGAAAAGAAAGTGCAGGGTCCTCTTTCAAAGGTAGGTCTTAACCCTTGTCTCACGCTGAAACAGGTGGATTCTCCCAGCCCTCACAGGGGAGCTTTCTTTTCTTCTCCCTGCCTCTCACCCAGGGTCCTTCACCAACCATCCATCACCTTCAACCATGTATAATCTCAATAAGACCCAGAGCTGAAGACACCAAGTGCTCTTTCTCATGAACATGTGGACACAAGCAGTGTGGGAGAGGCTCAAAGGCAACTTGGACCTTGGAACTGCTCTATGAGCATGCAAACGTAAACATGTGACATTAAGATTTGTTGATGTTCCTGCATCGCAGCGGGCTGGGCTAGATGACCCTTGGGCCCTTCCAATATCTTCAGTTCCATGATTCTATGGCCATACCTCTGAGAGGCAAGCCCCTGTGGCAAGTGCATCCCCTGCAAAAGTGCTGTAAAACCCACTGCATCCCACCATGTCAGCAGATTCAACTTGTTTTACAGACACCTCCTAAAACAGGGCAGAAGACCAAATGGTTATGCCATACTGCAGTCTCCATATCATTAGTATTGCCAAGTTGGGTGGCTGGAAGCCAGTCCCTGTTTTAAAGGGTAAAGGACCACATTCTTTTAATTCTTGTGAGGATGGAAGAATAGATGAAATTAGATTAGATTAGGTAGACTGGATCGCTATGTAAAAGACACTGTTGCTCACTAATGCTCTCAAGGAGATATTTAATTTGTTGCACAGACGCAAAGAGAAAGTAGCTGTCAGTTTAAGTGCCATTTCTGTCACACTTTTTAATAATATACTGTTCCTGTAATTATACTGCGGTTCTTTTATATTTAGTAAAAAGCTTGCTTAGTTTTACAACGAAAAACAATTTAAGAAATTATAGAAACAGACTGAACACAGCGGTTCATTTGTTGAGGCAATTATCCAGATCCTTGTCAAGGAAAAAGGAGAGAGAGAGAACAAAGACTGTGATGTGCAAAAAAATGTTTCTAATTCTATGCTATAATGCTTACAATATGTCTGTGGTTGTGTTGGATTATGTTAATAAACTGCAGTCAAAATGTATTTGTCACAACACAAAGGAAGGGTGCTATCAATCGTCTTGCCAGATATTTTAAATTAGTCACCAAAATGTCTAGCCAAGGTTTCCTCCATGACCCTCACATGGAAGAGTGAGGCTTATTGGACAGTTTTTCCTGTGAGACCAGACTGTTCCCCCCCTCCAATGCTCAAGTATCTTGAAGAATCTGGAAAGTAACTGTAAAGTGTGCTGCCCACCCAAAATTCTTCGTTTTCTTCTTTGATTTAAAGGGACTAGCTTCCTTAAGGAACTCAGGACACTAGTGTTTTGGATGTTGTGAGAATAGGCATGGTAGGCTTAACAAAAAAAAAATGGTAAAGCTCCTTATGAAATAACTGGCTGTCCAAAGAAAAAGATCAAAGAGTCAGCACTTTCAGCTTCCATGCAAACTTTTTTTAAAAAAACAAACAAATACACAGGCCTTTTTCCTAATAACCGTTGTAAACTGTTGGGAAAGACATTATCTGTTGCTTTTTGCAATGCAAACATTTGCGTACAACAGCTTGGGAAAAGGACACCCCCAAAACAAGTTAACAATCCCATAACTTTTTTTTTTAATATGCTATGTAAAGTAATCATTCAGGAAATTCAGGCCACATATTTTTAAAGGTCAGAACTAAACTATTTGGGCGGGGGGGGGGGATCCTCCATAAATCCAAACATGCATCATCTTGTTTTGTAAAGATTTTTTTTATAAATAAAAATCGTGGGTAAAGATTTTTGGACAGTAGGAAACACAAGTATTACTCTCTCATCACAGATAATGCTCCCACCATGAAGTTCCTTTCCTACAATTAGATTATGTAGATGTCATTGGAAGATGT
Organism: Podarcis erhardii; assembly: GCF_964252035.2. Taxonomy (NCBI): domain Eukaryota; kingdom Metazoa; phylum Chordata; class Lepidosauria; order Squamata; family Lacertidae; genus Podarcis; species Podarcis erhardii. The sequence continues at coordinate 13,476,644 of NC_138515.1, read as the reverse complement.
TGCTGAAAGCTATTTACATCATTTGACAGCTATGAAAGGAGGGGGAAAGCGAAGCGCAAGTGCACAAGCATATAAGTCAAAACAAAACGCGCATCCAAACGTAGATTATGAAATGCGAATGTGCTGCAAAACATTTCAATGTAATAATAAAAATATGGATCCTGTTTCTCCATTCCCCACCTCCCTGCGACATCTGGAGATAGTTTGGCGAAGCAATTGCCAGAAACCAAATAATATCTCTGCCTGACTAGTTCTTTTCCTCTTCATACAAACAATTAATAGAATATGCAGCCCATTTTCAATGTGTCCATACTGATTAGGCTGTTTCCTGAAATTAAGTAGCTGTTTTGTAATTGCATAATTGGGCAGAAAAAACAACAACCTTGCCTTTTCTTTGGTAAAAGGAGAATACTGTTAAAGAACACCAAGTTGACCACTTGAAGAACATGAGTTGCAAGTAAGCATCTGTGCAGTCCTATATTTAAGCCCTGAACTTTTGCAAAGCCAACTCCAGGAGCATTCAGAATCTCTAGCTAGAGAGCTGGACTCCACTCCTCTCCACAAAGGGGAAGATGTGTTGCCTCTGCATGTGTCTTGAGGGGCAAGCTGGACATTTTCCTTCATAACGTCTTTAAAAAATGTCCCTTTAAAGGAGAAGGGACATATGAGATGGAGAAGCTGTGTGACTGCACAGCTGACCACTTGGAGGAAAACACATACAGATAAGCAACCTGTGTTTTATTTTTCATGATCTCTGTGCATAATGTAGTCAATGAAATAAGACATTTGGTGCAAAATTCCTGGGAGGTTGGGTGGTTGGATCATATCATACCGTCGCTATACCAGCTGCACTGGATTACTGGTATGTTCCTAGACCCAATTTAAAGTGTTAATTTCAGTTATTACAGCTTTAAATGCAGAGGAACATTAGGCCTTCTAGATATTGTTGGACTACAACTCCCATCAGTCCCAGCGAGCCTGGCCAATGGCTAGAGGTGTTGGCTTAAATGATTTGGGTTGGAGCTAAATAAAATGCCAGCTTCACCCATATCAACCTGCCCACACTCGAAGATCAACATTGGATGCCCTTCTCATTTACCTGCCAGTTTGGACACTGAGATTGGTGGGCGCAAGGTTAGGGCTTTTTCTGTGGTGGGCCCATGGCTCTGGAAAACTCACCAACTAATGGTCGGGGTGATGATCTATAGGCCAGCACCATCTTCAGAGCTGCAGGTTCTCCACCTCTATCCTGCAGCTTGCAGGTAAATGCTATAGCTCTCAAATAATTAAACTAGTAAAGTGATAGAAATGATGGAAATGTTACAAAATGCTCAAATAAGACTTCCCAAAGAAAGGCTTTCTGACAGATGCTGAGAGATGTGACTGCATATCTTAATTAAGACATCCCAGCCTAATCAAATTTGTAAAAAAAATGTTACTGACTGCCAAGAACATGGGCCAACCACCAAGGAACTATCAAGAAAGGTTGTTTGAATTCACAGGAAGATCAGGAAGAGGAAACATGCATGAGAGTGTCTCTCCACAGGATCAGGAAACCATCTCCCTATGCAATGGGCATACTTGTTGCATACTTGTGGCAAATAGGATGATGGAAGGGTGACCCCAGTGCCAAACCTGGGGCCCTGATACTGAAGACTCAGGGACCACTTGTGGGTAACTTCTCCTGCTCTGTTTAACATAACTACAAGAGAGTTGTTTTGACTGGCAAGAAGTGTGATTGCATGTTGTAAACACCAAGCCCATAGTAGAGATGGAGTTTGGTTTGAAATGCCTCAGTCCCATGAGAGGGGAGCCCAAGATCCCAGACTTGGCCTCTATTCACTCATAACACCATCAGTGTGGCTAGCCAGCCTTCAAACCTGTCAAACTGAACTTAGAATATATTTTTCTTTTTAAAACAGTAGAAAGAGTTGACTTAACATCAGTTCACAACTCTGTAGTAATAATAATAATAATATTTATACCCCACTCATCTGGCTGGGTTTCCCCAACTACTCTGGGCGGCTTACAGAATACATAAAATATTATAAAGCATCAAACATTAAAAACTTCCTGATACAGGACTGCCTTCAGATGTCTTGTAAAAGTTGCATAGTTATTTATCTCCTTGACATCTGACGGGAAGGTGTTCCACAGGGAGGGTGCCTCTACTGAGAAGGCCCTTTGCCTGGTTCCCTGTAACTTTGCTTCTCGCAGTAGTAATAAAAATAACCGTAAGAGAGTTATTACATGAATGGCTTGGGGGGTTGTGTACTCCCCCCCTCCTCTTGCACATGCAAAATCACATTTTCACTTCCTCTTTTGTAGCAAACCATCATTTGGCATTATGCCCCAATCCAGGCAATCTGTTTTTTGCCCAGTTTGGATTTAATACCAAAACTATGGTTTTTACAATGTAAGAGGAAATCATGGAGGCTCCAAAGGAAGGAAGGAGCATGCAAGCAAATGACTCATTTATCTAACATCAAACCATGATTTGATATGATAACTGAATGAAATCAGTGCATGTAATAGTGATTTGGGAAAACCAGGAGACCCAAACCACAGAAAGTTCTCCTGCACAAGCTCCTTCAAACGAAGCAGTAGTGCTCTTGCACAGACCCCATTCATTTCAAAGAGGCTTATAACTTTTTGGAAGATGGGTGTCCTCTATGACTTAGGGCTATCAATTGAACCAGTTTTGATTTGTTCCCCACGCAGTGCTCGAACACATGGTGAAACACATGGCTCTTCCATGAGCTGAGTAAAGCAGCATGAGATCTGTGGATCCAACACCTTCTTCTCCAATTGATGAGCATTACATCTGATAATGGACTATAAAAGAGGAGGAGGAGTTTGGATTTGATATCCCGCTTTATCACTACCCGAAGGAGTCTCAAAGCGGCTCACAATCTCCTTTCCCTTCCTCCCCCACAACAAACACTCTGTGAGGTTAGTGGGGCTGAGAGACTTCAGAGAAGTGTGACTAGCCCAGGGTCACCCAGCAGCTGCATGTGGAGGAGCAGAGACGCGAACCCGGTTCCCCAGATTACGAGTCTACTGCTCTTAACCACTACACCACACTGGAGTGTCTGAAATAGCTTTATCGGGGGGGGGGGGGATAGTAACATGGATCTTAGTATCAGACTTGACTGCTCTGGCTTGACTACATTGGTTAGTTTCCGGGTCCAATTCAAAATGCTGGTTTTGACCTATAAAGCCTTAAATGGCTGAGGATCACAATACCTCAAGGACCATCTTCCCCATATGAACTGATCCAGACTCTGCGTTCACCATTTGAGGCCCTTCTTCATGCGCCCTTTCCATGATAGGTCCAGAAGGTGGGAACACAAGAACGAACCTTTTCTGTAGCAGCTCCCCATTTATGGAATGCTCCCCCCCCCCCCCCGAAGGTTCATCTGGTACCTTCCTTATACATCCTTAGGCTTCCGGTGAAAATGTTCCTCTTTAACCAGGCCTTTAGCTGATTAATATTCTATGGACTTTTATATGTGTTTGTGTGTGGAGGGGTGTTATTGTTTCGTTTTGGTTCCACAATTTATTTTGTACTTTTAATCATATATTTTTAACTTGTCAACCACCCTGAGATCCTTGGATGAAGGGCGGTATATAATTTTTAACAACAACAACTCATAAAGGGTAAAGGGGACCCCTGACCATTAGGTCGAGTCGTGGCCGACTCAGGGGTTGCGGCACTCATCTCGCTTTACTAACCAAGGGAGCTGGCGTACAGCTTCCGGGTCATGTGGCCAGCATGACTAAGCCGCTTCTGGCAAACCAGAGCAGTGCATGGAAACACCGTTTACCTTCCCGCTGGAGCAGTACCTATTTATCTACTTGCACTTTGATGTGCTTTCGAACTGCTAGGTTGGCAGGAGCAGGGACCGAGCAACAGGAGCTCACCCCATCGCAGGGATTCGAACCGCCAGCCTTCTGATCAGCAAGTCCTAGGCTCTGTAGTTTAACCCACAGCACCACCTGCGCCCCAACAACAACTCATACAGTTGCCTGAATTTCACCGCAGAATAGTCACCGCGGAATAGCAGGGCATTTAGAAATGCAACGTCTAGGCACAACTTTAAAATGGCAGGCGCTCCAGTTCATTCTTCCCTTCTCCTACTTTCCCTCTTAGTGTCTGTATCATCCTGGTATGGAATGGGATATATTAATTGCTTTAACTGGTTTCATTGTTGGAGTTTAAGGATTCATATTTGTACATGGTTGTATCACTTTGTCTAAAAAGTAGCCTCAAATAACTTACATCTCAAATAAGGAAGAACGCCTAACTATTTATAGCGGGAAATATTTTTTCCCCCTTAATTTAACAAGAGACAAGAATACCCATTGGCTATGTATATTAAGACTTGCCTGTGGGTTACATACACTTAAACGCTGCATTAAAAAGCTGTAACAAACTCTCCAACATGACTGCTTAAGGACCATCCATCTTTTCAAATGATTTTCTGCGATACCAGTTCTTTCCATTAAAATCAAAATATATTTAAAATGATCTAAGGCTTTTGACTTATCAGTGGCGTGGCACACAATTAACTGGAACAAAAGAATTATTACAACTGTAGTCCTGATTCCCCCCCCCCTTTTTTTTTAATAAAACAAAAAGAGTCTTCTGTTAGCTTTGATTTGACATCGGTTAGCCTGGGCAATTCTTCATTGTGTCTAAGGCAGAGTCAAGGAAGCTCTCTCAAACCAAGGGCCGTTTAAGGGGTGGCATGTGAGTGGCAAAAGGGCCACAGGCAGAAGTGGAGAGAGGAATGAATGTAGACTTTACCTTTGTACAATAAGCTCGTTCCTAAATGCACAAGCTCTCTCACACCTTTCTCTATCCCAATTATCCATGTATACAAGAAGCATTACAATAGTTAAGGGCATATAGCAGGCAAAAATACTCAAGCAATACCTATGAGAGGTGTGTCAGACTCTCCAACATTTCTCTGAAGGGCTGCCTTCAAATGTCTTCTAAAGGTTGCATACTTATCTCCTTGGCTCGGGGGTCGTATAACTCCACGCCCTCCAACATTTCTCCAACGAAAATAGGGATGTCCAAATCAAAGGTGGGACATTCCACAACCAAATCAGAAACCAGGATGGCTCTGCTGATGCACCGGAAAATTTCAAGTCTTACATTCTAAGAATTGGGAACTATTCACAGCCAGCACAACCAGTGACAATGACCACAGGGTATTCAGAACACAGCTGTCAATGTTTTCCCTTTTTTAAAGGAAATTCCCTTATTCCGAATAGGATTCCTCGCAAGAAAAGGGAAAAGTTGACAGCTATAATTCAGAAAGGGTGCGCTAATAGTCACTAAAAACAACCCCATGTACAAGCACCTCTTGGCAACATGGCACCAGGTTTGCCAGCATTAGTTGATAGTTTAGCCAAACGTGTTTAGAAAGATGCTTAGTGAAAATCAGCCCACTACTTTTTTTGCGGAAGAGATTTCTTCTATTTTTCCTTTAACTGTTTTTGAATTGCTTTAATTGTTGTGCTTCTTAATTGCTTGTTTTATTGTATATTTTAATTTGAAATGGTTTAACGCCCCCAATTATTGTGTATTTTAATTATGAATTGATTTCGTAGTTGTAAAACATTTATAATTGTAAGACAAAGACAAGCCATTTTGGTATATAAGAGGCATATAAATTAACAATTACAAGAATTGAACTGTCATGTGCTTGGACGTTCACACTTTTTTTAGAAGTAAGGTTATCTGAATTTTGGCTGCTGTGAAGGCCTAATGTCCAAAATTAATCTGACAGTATACTGATGGCTCACAACACCATGTAATTTGGCTGTATGGCCCAACCCTGAGTAGGCCCTGCCTCTGTTCCCGAAAAACAGATCAGCCTGAATCTAACCCTGGTTCTACACAATGAACAGTTTATCAAAAAAATGGCCAATCTACTCTTCAGTCTCCATGAGATTATTTGGCACTTACTACAATAACACCAAAAACCATGCATGGTGATTTCAGTAGATTTCACAAGACCAGAGAGTTAATAAAGTCATTAAGCAGTGGTTCACAAAATTTGCAGATTTTGAGAAGGTGTCGAGGGCACCATTCACAAAATGGCTGCCAGCAGGGGTGTGGTCTAATGTAAAATGGCCGTTCCCATCAAATGAGCAGAAAAGGAAGAGAGACAGTGACATAAAATGGTTCAAATATGGAAAATCTATATAATTTTATTGTTGTTAACAAAGAATATAAGAAGATATTTCTTCTTTTCCAGACACTGTTAAGACTTGGTTCTTATGTTATCTGTTGCTGGTTTGCTGCTATAGATTATAGCTAGAAAATAAAAGATAACTGAATCCAGGAATAATTTTGAATTACTACAGCCAGCCACACACTTTCATAGTCACAAATAAAATAATGACGTGCTTAATTCTGGATGGAAAGTATTTCTTTAACTATCTTTATGGAACAGAAAAGAACAGAAATACAAGGAAAGTACACCAAAAATACATTTTTAAAACCCCTCCATTAGAGCAGTAGTTAAACAATTTGCTGGTCCAGACTAGTGTGATGTTTGGTGCTGAATGTAATCTACAATCATCTGGAAATTGGTAGTTTATGAGGAAATGATAATACCAGAACTCACGTGTCCCTATTTTCCAGGGATATCCCTGATTTAGAGAAGCGGTCCCAGATCTGATCCCACTCCCAATTTTCCTTAGCATGTCCCTATTTTCATTAGAGAAATGTTGGAGGGTATGGAGTTATCCAACCCCCGAGCCGTCTGAAGGCAATCCTGTATAGGGAAGTTTTTTTTAAAAAATGTGTAATGTTTTAAAGGTTTTTTTTAAAAAAAATGTTTAACGTTTTATTGTGTTTATATATGTTGGAAGCTGCACAGAGTGGCTGGGGCAACTCAGATCAGATGTGTGGGGTATAAACAAGCATATAATAGTGATTTAGATAAGATGCACTCAAGTTTCTTGAGACATAGCCTTGGGCTCCCAAATTCAATCAAGTATGAGACAATGTGTGCAAAATTAGGTATACACATGATGGTATATTGGGCATGGACTAGCACTATAAAATACAGGCTGCGTTGCCATTTCCGTTCCCAACCTTTGAGTTTGCTTTCCGATTTACTTAAGGACTCCTATAAATCCAGATGGCTCCATCTCATACACAGAAAAATTAGATCTATTGGTATTGACTTGGAATTATTGTATAATTCTAGTGAGCAATATATTTATCGCAATATCCAAATTTGATTAAGGGATATTGAAAAACAAAACATTGAGTCAGCTGTAAATAAAATCTGCTCCCCCAAGTTCTATGGTTTTAATGCAACCGATAACAGGATCACTTATATCTCACAGTTTATAATTCCAGTCCAACACAGGGCATTTATGTTAGCCTGACTGAACGTTTCCCCCTCAGTTTTTGTTAAGTGCAGATATTTAAACATCCCTAGAAATGATAGACATTGCAGATGTTATTTGAATGTGCTGGACATGATAGAACATAGCCTTTTCTAATGTCCACTGTACAACCAGCTACGTAAACACGTGTTATCCCCCTTTTTGGGTAGTTTAACATCATAGCACAATGAAACTATCCTGTATACCTGAAGTAACGTCTCCACCCCCATCGTTCAACCTGGACACTGAGATCCAGCGCTGAGGGCCTTCTGGTGGTCCCCTCATTGCGAGAAGTGAGGTTACAGGGAACCAGACAGAGGGCCTTCTCGGTGGTGGCACCCGCCCTGTGGAACGCCCTCCCGTCAGATGTCAAGAAAATAATCAGCTATCTTATTTTTCAAAGACAACTGAAGGCAGCCCTGTTTAGGGAAGCTTTTAATATTTAATGCTGTATTGTTTTTAACACTCAATTGGCAGCCGCCGAGAGTTGCTGGGGAAACTCAGCCGGATGGGCAGGGTTTAAATAAATTATTATTATTATTATTATTATTATTATTATTATTATTATTATTATTCTACCTGTCTGATATTAACCCAGAGGTAACTGCAAGGGTGGTGAGTTTCCGTTAATAGTTTCCCTTAGTGGTGAATGGTTTAGTAAGAAGACATTCCATCGAAAATTTCTGTTCTATATATCTTACATGGCTGCTTCTTCATATGTATCTTACAATTTAGGTATATGGATGTTTTAAGATGGTCTATATCTGTAATGGGATGCGGGTGGCAATGTGGGTTTAAACCACAGAGCCTAGGACTTGCCGATCAGAAGGTCGGCGGTTCGAATCCCCACGACGGGGTGAGCTCTCGTTGCTCGGTCCCAGCTCCTGCCAACCTAGCAGTTCGAAAGCACGTCAAAGTGCTAGTAGATAAATAGGTATCACTCCAGCGGCAAGGTAAATGGTGTTTCCGTGCACTGCTCTGGTTCACCAGAAGCCGCTTAGTCATGCTGGCCACATAATAATAATAATAATAATAATAATAATAATAATAATAATAATAATTTATTTTGTACCCCGCCCATCTGGCTGGGTTTCCCCAGCTACTCTGAGCGGCTTCCGCAAATACCAAAAATACACTAATATGTCATACATTAATAACTTCCCTGGACAGGGCTGCCTTAAGATGTCTTCTGAATGTCAGGTAGCTGTTTATCTCTTTGACATCTGATGGGAGGGCATTCCACAGGGCGGGTGCCACATGACCCAGAAGCTGTACGCCGGCTCCCTCGGCCAATAAAGCGAGATGAGCGCCGCAACCCCAGAGTCGGTCATGACTGGACCTAATGGTTAGGGGTCCCTTTACCTATATCTGTAATGCCTAATGAAGGTTTGGGGAAAGAAGATAAATAGTTAAATTATCATTATGGAATAGGACGTCCCTATTTCCATTGGATAAATGTTGGAGGGTATGTAATACTAATGTTTCTGACTTTGCAATGTGCTGTACTCCACTCCCCCAACAACTTGGGAGCAACCAGGAAAAAGCCGGTGATAATAATGATTATGAGTTGAATTCAACTAACTTCATCTCAAACTAGACCCATTGAAATTGATGATTATGCCTAACTTAGTTTGATTCTCACTCTTCTTCCCCGACCTCAAAACACACTTCTTCTTTTTTTAAAGCCTGCAAAGTAGCTCCCTGTTCCACGTGAGTGGCGAGCAGCAAAAACAAATAGGGAAGTAAATGGAAGAATCTAAGGTCTAGAAAATAACACAGAAGCAGGGAGAGTGTACTAAAGGGGATAGGAAAACAGCAGCTTCTTAGGACTCCAGGGATTGCGACTGCTACTGCCTGGTGTCCAAGCGATTCATGTATAAATCACAGCTCTGACTTCACTCATTGGCTAAAAACACTAACAAACAGGAACAGCCAGGCTGGCTCATTTCACAAAAAAATGCTTAGAAGGGAACCTGCACATTTTGTTTCTGTCTAGAATCGATGGATACTTAAAAAGAAAAAAAGAAAGAAAGAAAAAGAAAGGTCAGAGTCTAGAGCAGGGGTTGGCAAAATTTTCCAGAGGGGGGCCGGTCCACTGTCCCTCAGACCTTGGGGGGGGGGCAGACAGTGGTGGTGACGGAGGGACAGTGAGCGGCGCACGAAAGGGCTCTGGAGATGGGCTGCTTTAAATGGCGGCCGCTCGAGTGATCACGCTGCTGCTGCTGCTGGCACCAATCAAAGCCCAGCCCCCTTCCTCCTCTAGGCAGGGCAGGGAGAAGCCAGGAGAAGGGAGGGAGGAGGCACCACCGTGGTATGTGGGGGGGGGGGGAATGGGGCAGCCCGAACGATCAGAATCAGATCCACGCGGCGATTCCCGGACCGTCTGCGGGCTGGATCCAGAAGGCAATTGGGCCGGATCCAGAGTTTGCCGACCCAGGGTCTAGGGCCCCTGTAAAAGGTGTTGGTGAAGGATGTAATGGATGCTATGGCACCCATGGACACCAGGTTGGCAAACCCAACATCAAAACATATGGCACCTAAACAACCTGCAACCCACAAAGGGAGATACCACTCACTGTCTTCAACTGTGACCTTCCAGGTGTTTGAGATCTTACGCTGCAACCTTAAATGCACTCTTAGGGAGTAAGCCCCATTAAACACAATGGGATCTAGTGCTGAGTAAACATGCACTGCCAATGTTGTTACTCTATTTCCAAGCAGCTGGCAGAAACAGGAGGCTTCTCAAGTTCCTGGTGGGCCACCATATGTGCATTCAGCACAACGGGCTGCTGCAGTTTGTAAAGGGTTTACACGCCGTTAAATACTGCAAATGTTCAAACACACAAGCAAACCAACCTCCTCGCTAAAACATTGATTTCTCAACAACAGCCCCCAAATCTTTCATTCTATTCTGCTCTTCGTGAAACATTGAACAAATGCAGCATTCTCTGCAGCATCTCCTGTGCCCTATACCTAGTGTAGCAAAACACATTTTAAAATTTATTTACAAAGGCAGTTCTATCCTTTTTCTAATGCCTATGCACTACTTACAGTGGCCTATAACAGTCTGAAATCACAAACTACTGCAGAATAAAAATAAGAGTGAAAATACAACGGGAAGAGACCACGTACTTAGCAAGATGAAAAGCTGCCAGAATACAAATGTGTTCACCAACCTGTGGAAGACAGCCAGAGACGAGGCTACCCCATGCTCCATGTGGAGAAATATTCCACAATGTTGGTGCAGCCACCAAGAAGGCCTCGTCTCTTGTCACCATGAGCTGCGTCTACCCCTTGGGTATGACAGAGAGAAGAGCTTTTCCTGATCTTAGTGAGCAGATGGTTTGGTACAGGAAGTGGCAATCCTACAGGTACCCTGGATCCAAGCCAACTGGGTGATCACCAGCATTTTGAACTGTGCACCATTGTTCCATTTAAGCAAAGCTGACTTGTATTTATTGTGAAAAACAGAAGGGAAGACTGCAAGGGAAGACAGAGGGTGGGTGGATTTAGGAAGACAGCTGAAGTGTGAAGTGATCCAGCAGCTCTTTGTTATGGTTTAGGATTAACTTCAGGAATGCAACACAACTATACAAACTTAACCACTTAGGTGCTGCAGGCCTAAGCGGACATAAGACTGCATTCAAATGGCAGCTTACTCGAGAGTTTCTCTGTCCAAGGCGTTGTCTTCTAATGCCTGCTGATTTCTAGCTCAACTGCACACCTCCCTCAAGCAATGCAGCTGTGTGCCACCATAGGGTGTTGGGTAGCATTTCAACTTAAAAACAAACAATAGGTGCCTCACATTTTGGTGTAAATAAGTGGAAGAAGCCAGCAATGCCTAAGACACACAGAAACTAGAGTGAGATCATATAAAGCATCAGTTGAATCTGTATTTATTAGCCTGTCATATGAAAAAATCATAACCAGATATCAGCAGTGAATTCCTCCAAGAAAGGGGGGGGGGACTACTCAGATGTTTGGGGCTGCAAAATGGGGTAGGAAAAAAAATCTGTTGTTATGACTGCGTTGAAGAGGTAAAAACAAAAAAAAAACAAAAAAACAGGAAGGGTATATTTTATTTTTGTGGCCAACTCCAAACTTGATTGCCTTAGTTATTTTAACAACATGGAGTGGGGAGTTGCAGGGTGGGGGAAATTCACACTAAAAAGATAAAACACCTAATTGGAAAGCAAACATGACAATGAAAAGAAATAACAGGGTGTGCAGGTTCGCATGAAAGAAAGTTCTTTTGCAGTTGAGTACAAACGGAGGTAGAGACTCTCAGCTTACCAGGTGGGATAACTATTACAACATGGGAAAAATCAGAGTTTGCATTACTTCTAAGCACTTATATATCTAGCTCCCTCTGTTGTCACATGGTCCAGGGATAAAGCACTTCCAGGGGGAGAAAGAGAGAGGGGGGTGGGGAAGAGAGAGAGGGAGGGAGAGAGAGAGGGGGGGGGACCCTCACGTAAGATCAAACTGTGCCTGGTGACAGCAGTGTCCAGGCTATAAGTAATGTTCAAAGGATTCAACAATGCCTGTGACTGATCATTCTCTTTCCCTTGCCATCACCTGCTGATTTTGTCCAGGTGTTTTATGGCTATCTGGAGGCTCTGGAGAACAGACAGAAAGAAGACTTTGCCAATTTCTTTTGTCTGGGATTGCAAATTCCTCACACAGATGGTGGACAGCCAAATACCAGGCTCATTTGCCTTCACCCTCCAAGAGGAGAGGATGAGAACAATCTTCTTTCTCCCCAAACACCATCTGAAATATGCCAGTAGTTTAAGGAAAAAAATCGTCAAGAGAAAGCCTTCTCCCTCTTCAAAAGAGAAATGATGGATTTATGAATGTGGGGGTTTTGTTTGTTTGTTTGTTTGTTTTAAAAAAACTAGCAGAAATAAAACCATGACATGCAAAATTTTATAAAACAAAAACTATTAAAACTTTTGAGCAGTTGAAATAGTGCAGCCGAACGCTGGCGAAGATGCTGATTTGGTTGTTTGAATTTTTTCAGACAAGCCAGCCATTTTTAAAATTATTTCAAACTGTTTTTATATGAACTATGTTTTATTGTATTGGTATATAATGTTGTGTACCACATTCTATATGAGTGGGTAGCACTACATTTCTGAACAGATAAAACAAATGTTACAGTAAAATATATTTAAAGTAGCATTTGGAGTAAACTAAGTTCAGCTACTGCCAGCACCCACCAAAAATGGCAAAAATAAAGGACGAATATTCTGGCAAATAAAAACAGCCTAGTGCACCTTTTTCCAGATTATCAGTTTTTTAGAGTGATATATGTGCACTTCTCGCCCATGTGTTGTGGAATAGAAATATCTTCCCCGGTGTAAGAAGGATAGAACTTTCTTTATGTATGCTACAACAGCAGCAAGAATACTTATTGCAAAGTACTGGAAGACACAAGATCTACCCACCCGGGAAGAATGGCAGATGAAGGTGATGGACTACATGGAACTGGCGGAAATGACTGGCAGAATCCGAGACCAGGGAGAAGAGTCGGTGGAAGATTGGAAGAAATTTAAAGTTTACTTACAGAAACATTGTAAAATTAAGGAATGTTGGAAGGATGCTGGAATGAAGTTATGTGGTTTTAGCAGAAATGTTATAAAGGACTAAGTAAAAATGGATTGTTAATTGGTGAAAGAAGAGAATGTAAAATTACAGTGTATTAAGATAAATTATTAGGATAAAAACAAAGATGGAAAGGATTTGCTGAAATATCTAACTGAACTAGAATACAAAAAAGGGAGGTGTGAGGAGGTCAAGGAAACAAGCAAATGAAAGATAAGTTATGGGAAGGTTTGATTTGTTTTTTAATTGTTCGTATTTTTATGTTTTTTCTGTGTTTATTTATTGGGATGTATTGTCTTGTTTTTTGCTTAATTTGGTGTTTTTTCTTTTTTCCTTTTGTAACCTTTAAAACTTTAATAAATATTTTTTTAAAAAAAAGAAATATCTTCCCTGGTGATTGCACTTTCACTGTGAGTGGATATCACATTTTCTGACTGCTCAAACTTCAATGTATGTGTCAGAGAAAGTGTGGTTCCCCCCGCATCCCACCCCAGATAATTGCACCCACTACTACTATCATGGCTGTGTTTTAATACAATTTTGTTACTCTACTGAACATTGCATGTGATTATACATACAGTGGTACCTTGGGTTACATACACTTCAGGTTACATACGCATCAGGTTACAGACTCCGCTAACCCAGAAATATTACCTCGGGTTAAGAACTTTGCTTCAGGATGAGAACAGAAATCGTGCAGTGGCGGCACAGCGGCAGCAGGAGGCCCCATTAGCCAGCGGCATAGCGTGGGTTGTCAGCACCCGGGGCAAGGCAAGTAATTTGCACCCCCTAACCCAGGGTAAGGCAAGTAATTTGCGCCCCTAACCCGCCGCCGCTGCCAGCTTCTTCTTGTTGCTGCCTGGGCGCGCGCATAGCTCGTTGGTTCCGCGAGACATGGGGCTCTGCTACAGCCTGCGCCCGAGGCTCTTCGGCGACTCCGGAGGCGGCGAGCGCGCCCCCCCCAGATGTTGCACCCAGTGCGGCCGGCCCCCCCTGCACCCCCCACGCTACGCCACTGCCATTAGCTAAAGTCGTGCTTCAGATTAAGAACAGCTTCAGGTTAAGAACAGACCTCCGGAACGAATTAAGTACTTAACCCGAAGTACCACTGTATTTCTATTTAAGTGTTGATTAAGAAATGCAAAACAAACAGGCACACCCCACATTAATTTCTGACTTTCTTTCTTTCTTTCTTTCTTTCTTTCTTTCTTTCTTTCTTTCTTTCTTTTTGAAGCAATATGCTTTGGAAACTTGTGTTGTACCACTCCAGCTCAGGTATGCTCAGCCAGTCTTATAAGAACAAACTCTGCCTCCTCTCCCTCAAACACACAGACTTTCTCTGTATTTCACTTAGCTCTTTAAACATGGCACATTCTCTCTGTCTCCCCTTCTGACTTTATAAACCAAAGGTGTGAAGGAACAGCAGGAAAGCCATTGGTCCTTCTTTTTGTATCATATCTGCACAATTTTCTTTGCACAGGGACCTGCAGAACTGGTTTGTGGAGACTAAAAATCTTTGCTCTTTATTTTATCCCTTCTAGAGGTCACTTTTTTATTTTATTAGGATTTTTGTATTTCATTTTTCCTGGGTATTTTTCTTAAATATGCAGCTGAGTACTGTACCTGGTATTCACTTGTGCCATATAGCCAAGTCCTATCCATGTTTACTAACAAGTTGGGTTTGACTGGACTTCTTCTCAGGTAAGTGTGTACAGGGCTGCAGCCTTAAGAGATTAACAGGAGCTCTCTTGGACTCTCATGCCCACAGCCAATCCAGCTGCTGCTGCAACACTTGGACCAATTTGGGTGCTACTTATGCCAATATACTTCAACAGTTTAGAGTTAAGTTTGAAAACCAGGGGCTGAGATGGGCAACGATAAAATAAGTTTAAAATTTCGATTCCAAAAATGTAAGAACTCTATTCGTTAATATGTAAAAGAATATTTTTATCATAGGTGTTACATGCATTTAAGATTTTTCTAATGTTTATAATCTGAGCAATCCAGAAACATGAATAAAAGATATGCAAACTATATCAGAGCCTAAAATATGTTCTTGACCTGTTTCCATGGCTAGTCCAAAGTCTTTCAACAATTGATTTGTATTCATAAACTGAATGACCCTGTCATAATCTCTTAACAACTCCCAATTATTTTTCTATATTATTTTGAACTGCTGGAGGGCGGGGCTTATTTTTATGAGCACCAAAAGCATAAAAGATATACAACAGACTAACAATATGTCAGGAGTTCCTTTAAAGTGAAGCCAGTTTTTCTTTTCTTTCTTCTTTTTGGGTTTCTGATCTGCAAGGGGGGTTCTTGATTTTATTTTTTTAGTACTCATGCACTGATTTTTTTTTATTAAAATTTGTTTAAAAGATTGAGCCAAAAACTCATTAGCCCCAAGATAGATATTTCTTCATGTCATGTTTCAGCTGGGAGCAGTTACCAAACCTAGTTTATAACCTTAAAAACCAGATTTGTACTGCCGCCATTATTCACAATATATGGCACCAATAGAAACTGAACTGATGATGCAAGAACAGATGAAATCAAACTAATGAAACTGCAAGTTACTATGAAACATTCTTACTTGATGTAACCCTAAACCGTAGTTCTGTGTAACGTGAAAAACCTCAGATTCTTGTGCTCCCACCTGCTCTGGCTAGCTGAAGGGAGATGAGAAGTTTTGCTTGGTTTTTTTAACTAACCACCATTTAGTATAATTTAGACAAACTAGCATTAGTCCTAACTGCGGTTAAGGCAAATAAACTTAAACTGTAGTTTTACAAAGCTGGCTTGTTTCAACAAATCATTGTTATGATAAACCATGGTCTAAGGTGTGACTAAACAGCAGTTAACAGGAGCAAATATTTCTCATATTCTTCTGGAGTAGAAGAGGAGAGTATATGAGCTAAAGGTTAGTTCATGTAACACTAAACCATGATTTAGTATAGGGTCGCCATATGACTGGCAATTCCCGGACATGCAGTGGCGTAGCGTGGGGGGTGCAGGGGGGGCCGGCCGCACCGGGCGCAACATCTGGGGGTTAGGGAAATCCACGGGTTAGGGGGCGCAAATCCATGGGTTAGGGGGCGCAAATTACTTGCCTTGCCCCGGGTGCTGATAACCCACGCTACGCCACTGCGGACATGTCCTCTTTAGGGGGTCCTAAATGCCCACTTGTGGGGAATTTTTACAACTTTTTGCGTCCATATTTTTACCTCTTGAAAGATGGCAGCCCTAGTTTAGCATTATGGCCAAACAGGATCTATATGTATAGTTTGTTGATAGGTTATTAATAAATTATGGAAAGGGGCAGCAATGGACCAAACCAACTGTTTCTATTAATGAAGTTCTCATGAATATTCAGATATCATATTCCCACTTGCCCCACAGAACTGAGAAAACCAAAATCCATCTGTTCTGTGACCCTTCAGTAGTTTTCTCTCAAGAACAGGGATGGTCAACAGGTAGCTCGTAGGCTGCATCTACCTCCTGAATAATATTTTTTTCTGGAGTCTAGTGACTGTCCCTTGATTTTAATTAAGTTATGGTAAAAAAATGATCTTGGGGGGAAAAATCTCTTGTAAAAAACATGGGAATTGGGGAGAGGTGTGTTAACAAGAACAATCCACACATTAAGATAATACTTCACCTGTTATATAATGCTTGCAGCTTTCCTGAGTGCATGCATTTCTTAAGGGTGATCTATACACTGTTGTTAGGTTGCATCATTTTATTATGGAGCCTGAACCTTGTGGCCAGGTCAATTTGTGCAGCAATATATACTTACTGTTTGGAGAATAGTGTGTGCCTGAGAATACATACATTGATTATCCCTAATATAAAACGATGGCATTTTGTGTAATTGCAAGCCAGCCTAGTTCTAACAGGGTTGCAAACTTTAATCAATGCAACTGGAAAGTCAATCAACTAAAGCTTTAGTTGATTAATCAATTTTAATTGGTGAGGTTGAAGGTAAGGGCTAGGATTTATTTATTTGTTTATTTGGGGCTATTTATTACCAGGAAAATATCATGGCTGAGCTTGAAATGGGCATGGCAATGAACAATTTCAATAGATGCAAAATTGCCATGGCAATATCTGAAGAAGCAAAAGTATTCAGCTAGAATGGCCACTTTCACAGAGGAAAGTGCTCACTCTCAGAACACTCATCTGGAATGCAGAAAGCTCTGAGTTCAATTTCCAGCATTTCCAGATAGGGCCGGTAGAAACCTATGTTTGAAACAACAGAGAACTGAAATGCTAAACACCTATACAGAGCACTGTGCATTTCCGAAAACGATGCATCCTAAACAGCCTTTAATTCATGCTTTAACTACACAGCCAACAATGAAACATCCAAACACAGTTAGTGCCGAAATAGTAACAACAGTTTTTCTTTTAGCAATGACTCAGCCAAGAAGCAAAACATACCAATTAACTTCTAATCCTCTCCTTGTAAACAAACCCCTCAGTGCGCTTAATCCCATTCAAGCTATCAGCTACTGTTTGTTGCCACCTTAGCAAATTCTTTTTATAGCTTGTGGTTCTCTTTTATGATTGCCTCTTCCTTTATCTTAAATCAGAATCTCTTCCTTATTGTTAGTTATTCCAACAGCACCAGAAAAAGCATGAAAAAGCACCCAGTGAACAGTGCCAAATCAAAGCGGAGTGTTCGGCCAGAGTTTATCAGAGCTCATTTCAACACTTCCTCCCCTCTCTCCAAACACAGACACACACACACAGAGAGAGAGAGGGGGGGGGGTTGTCTCGTTTTTTAAAGGTTGGGGCATTTGAATACACGTTCGGTTGCACATTTATTTTTGTTTTGAAAAAAGAAAACCTGCACCTCCTTGCAAAAATGCCCTCCATTCCTTTGCTAACTGAACAAAACAACTTCAGACAACATACCTCATACATAATAGCAGGCAGCTACAAACCCAATTTGTCCAGAGTACGACTCATTTTAAATAAGCACTTTATTTTGTTTATTTATTTATAAAAGCACTTATATACTGCCCTTTCATAAAATGTCAGGGCAGTGTGGATAGAGCAATATATAAACACACAACCCCATTGCAGCCATTAAAAAACAAAAACAGCTCAGTAACTAATCTGCAATTGGGCACAATAATGAAACATACACTTTCCCATTCTACTATCTGCGAGGCAATGGAATTAAACACTTGGACAAACATCAGCTCCCCTGTACATTATTTCCTTCCAAATCATACCAAAATAGATGTTGTTACACTTTCACTTGGCTAAGATAAGTATTGTCTTTCTGTCCCACAACCGATCCAACGAAACAAGATCTGTTTAGCCCTGACATAGCTTGTAATCCAACCTCTGTTTCCTTTCCCTATTTTCTTCAGGACAGAATGCAACTCTCAGCTGGGCAAGGCCACCTGCACTGATTACTCCTCCATCTACACCCACGGAATATGAATACGAGCCAAGGATAATTAACCACAATTTCTTCCAACATAAACCTCAAGTCTTTTTAATCTTGCTGAAGTTGCTGATCCCCCACCCCAACAACATCAACAACAAATCTTGAGATAAGAAAAAGATGGAATCGCATGGTTAGGCAAACTAAGGCCCAGGGGCTGGATCCAGCCAAATCACCTTCTAAATCTAGCCCATGGACAGTCCGGGAATCAGCGTGTTTTTACATGAGTAGAATGTGTGCTTTTATTTAAAATGCATCTCTGGCTTATTTGTGGGGCCTGCCTGGTGTTTTTACATGAGTAGAATGTGTGCTTTTATTTAAATTGCATCTCTGGGTTATTTGTGGAGCATAGGAATTCGTTCTTTTTTTCTTCAAAATATAGTCAAGCCCCCACAAGGTCTGAGGGACAGTGGACCGGGCCCCCGCTGAAAAAGTTTGCTGACCCCGATGGAATGGAACAGTAACCAAAACCCTCACTGGATAGAATGAAACCAAAAGTGGTGGTGGTGGTTGTTTTTTGGTAAGTGATGACTGAGTTGAGATACTGAATTGCCATGGAGGGTACACAGTGGACAAGTAAATATGCGAAGGATTTCTGGGAGATGATTTATAATGAAATGTGTGTGTGTGTGACCAGAAACCTTTTTATTAGGAACAGATGTCTCCACAGAACAACAGAATTTATTTCTCTAGGCAACTACGGCAGCCCGAATCATTTATGCTCAGAAATAGGGAGAAAGATTCATACCAACAAAGGAGGAGTGGCAGATGAAATGGATGGAATATATGGAACTAGCAAATTTAACTAACAGAAGAAGAGATCAGGAAGATATTCAGGGAAGAGTGGGAAATATTTGAAGAATATCTGAAGAATCATGTTAAACAGGTGAAAACGTTGGCAGGGGTTGGAGTGAATTCAGCAGTGTTAAGTATTGAAGATTTAGAGAGGAAGGAGAAAAATAAAACATGTGGAGTAATTAGAACACAATGGTACCTCGGGTTAAGAACTTAATTTGTTCTGGAGGTCCGTTCTTAACCTAAAACTGTTCTTAACCTGAGGTACCACTTTAGCTAATGGGGCCTCCCACTGCCACTGCCGCCGCTGCGTGATTCCTGTTCTCATCCTGAAGCAAAGTTCTTAACCCAAGGAACTATTTCTGGGTTAGCGGAGTCTGTAATCTGAAGCATCTGTAACCCGAGGTACCACTGTATGCAGTTGTAATTGGAGAAATAAACAGAACCATGGAAGAGGGGGAAGGGAAGTTGATGGTTATGAATGTATGGTTATATTGAATGAATTGTGAAAAACTGTAATGAAAAAGTATAAATAAAAATATGAAAAAAGAGAGATACGTGCTGAATTGCCTTTATGACAATGACACACCTGAAGCATCTGATCTTACCCCTCCTTGCTCTGCTTTCCCTCACACCCTTTCACCCGCCCTAGGCAATATGGCAGAACTTGCAATTGTTTTCTTCCTTGGCTTTTCTGGTGCGAAAGATATTTATGAAAAGCAGAGGTGGATCTGGAATGCAGGTGTGGCTGGCTGTTAAGACCAAGGGTCTTTACATAAGCTGGTGGGATACCTCCATCCTTAACTACTTCAAAATACAGTGGAGAATTCCTCACACCTGACTGGCCATTCACCTTCAACTACTGCCAACTGAAATCATTCCTGGTTGAGGCTGTGTGGGGGCTCAGTCTCATGGGGGATTACATCACCTTCTAATGGATGAGGCGCTGGTTCAGATCCTCAGTAGAGACTTCAAAAATGTAACAGATATAATGGTCTGCTTAGCACCAGATGTACTTGCTGAAAAAAATAACTGCAGACACCCGGCAACCTTTGTCTGTTTGCCTCTCCTTGCATGCATACCTAGAACGACCTTATAAAGACTTGCTCAGATAGTTAATTCCAAAAGGGGAAAATATATATCCCTGCATTTGTATCTGAAAGAAACATAGGATCCATTATTGAACAGGCCTTTGCTTTAAAAAAAAAAAAAAGGATAATCCACGAAAGTAAAAAAAATATACAGTATATGCAAAAACAAACCTTACCAAGCACCCTTACCTGGATGTAACACCCACAGAAATAAATGGAGTTTACTTTCAAGTAAACGTATTTAGAATCAGTGTGAGGGAGTTTCACAATGGTGTGGTTGGACTGCTTTCAGAAATAATACAATGGGCTGTTTTGTCGCCTTTCCCACACACAAATACAGGCCAGAGGTGCCCAGACCAGGAGGCTAGGAGTAGCTTTTGATCATGTAGACATTCCTCATTATTTCAGACCTCAAGCCAAGCAGCAACGGTGAGGCAAGGGGAAGGAGTAAGAGATAAGTTTGTGGACAGGAATTCTCTACAAGGCATTGAACAGGCCACTGGTATCCTCACGTATCCCAGTCATTGCACTCTCCTTTCCAACTTCTTTGTTTGCTAAAAAATGACAAGCACATCCCTAAGTGTGACACAAACACACACTCTTTCTACTCATCAAGTTGACAAAGGTCAGCCACACGGACCAGAATATGTATTGAACTATTCAGCCCACAGGCCATCCTAATAGATACTGGAGGGATTCCTTGCAACACCACAGAACACAGGGGAAGTTAAACAGGCTGCACTTGGCCAGTTAAGAATCATACTTATTGCAAATCGCTAGTAACAGAAAAATGACTGTGTGCAGTCATTTAACAGATGTATGCTTTCATTCCACGTCAGAGCTAAGGCTGAATGCATGTGCATTTACCTGCTTGCGAGTAAGCCATAATGAACCCATTTGGTCTTACTTGGGATTGTACTGCAAAGTTCCTGAGTACGTACATTCATTCATTTATGCTACAGCTTCAGCTGAGTTAATAATTGGAGGCAAAACTATACCTCTGCAAAGTACACCGAGTGGGTGGAGATATGAGAAAAAATTCTTCTGTGAGAACCACAATGGCTTAGAAGTCAATTTTTTAAAAACCTACTTTCATGGCTATTTGTGCTATTTGTATGGTGGATCTTAACACAGATAATACTCAGAGCTGATCCAAATTTTATTTCAAATGGTTCCAAGAAATTCCCTTTGTCTCCTGCTGAAA
The DNA here is from genome assembly GCF_964252035.2 of Podarcis erhardii. Lineage (NCBI taxonomy): Eukaryota > Metazoa > Chordata > Lepidosauria > Squamata > Lacertidae > Podarcis > Podarcis erhardii. The sequence continues at coordinate 13,455,073 of NC_138515.1, read as the reverse complement.
CTTTAAGATGCTCATTATTTAAACTACAAGTTTCCAACCCACAATATGTATTTATTTCTGACATTAGAGATCTCTGAAAAGCTCAGAGCAGTATTTTAGCTTTACAGCAATGCAGTCAGATGGGATAAAGCTCTTGAGAAGACTACAGAGATGAGTGGGGATTTGAACTCAAGGCTCCTTGCATTGAAACCCAACACGATACCACACTGTCTCCTTTTAAAATTATTATTAGGAAACACAATGCAAACAGATCCTTACTTTCAATTGTACTTTAGCAATAACACTTAGGAGAGAAAATAAATACAAATACAAAAAATACGATTCAAAATTGGTTTAAACCAATTATATGGTTTCTTGCAGGGCAATTCCAATGTGCAGAACTTGGAGGAATTGCTGAGAAACAAACTTATCTAGAGTTTGTATTTCATAGGCTAATGAACATTTAAAAAGCTTGGGGCATGTGTATGAAAACACACACACACAAGTTGGGCAAGCTGAGAGCACAGCTAATAGTTATTAATTATATGCAACCTTGGTATCTGCTACTAAATTACACCTGAAATTCCTCTGTAGATAAAGCATTGAGGGCAAATGAGTAACACAGCGATCTTTACCAAAACATACATGTTTTTAAAAAACATTGCTTTGTCTTAAGAGCTGCCTTGAGGGCTCATCCCATATGTGGACAGAAAGACAAGGTAGAACGTTTTAAATTAAAATTAATATGGACAGAAACAGTCCTTGTCCAACAAGTTATGGCACGCCTTTCTAGGCATTACACAAAATGAATTTCATCGCTTATATATAGGCAGCTTGTTTTAAAATTATGAAGCCAGCTTGTCACATCTATTATTATTATTATTATTATTATTATTATTATTATTATTATTCAATTTCTCCCTAGATTTTTTGTTATAGGGGGGAAAGGAACAGGGGAAGAGGGGGCCCTTTATGTTGATAATCTTTATTACCTATAACAAAATGACCTCTGCTGAAAAATAAAGAATTAAGTCATTTGTCTTATGAGGTATGGTGGACTTTTTATGGCATACAATTTAGCTAATAACTGGTTGAGGCCAATCTTTAACAAGTCACATATTTCCATTGTCCCCTCACCCCCCGCTTATGCTTTTACCACATCCTAACAAAAACATGACCAGAACTGGTGAAAAACATACGGTTCCAACTAATGAATCACATACATTCCCGCAAGTACAGTAACTACTACCAGCTGTGACAGTCTCGATTTGGCAGTGGAACCAGTGCAGTACAAGGCCGACACATCTGAAACCAGCTGTACTGAAAAACCGCAAGCAATATAAGTCCGTCTGCCTTCTCAGGGGCTTCTTTGTCTCTGTCTGTCTCTCTCTCTCGGCTCTGTCCCTAGGATTTGCCAGCCATTTTTGTTTTGACAGGACTCTGAGTTTTAAGAAATTTCGAGAGCACGGTGCGTAGAGCGGGGGGGGGGGAGGAATCTGCTGATTCAGGAAACTGGGTCTCAACAAAACGATAAGGGGTTCTTTGTCAAATCCGAGTATGCGTCAAGAAATTTAAAGAGAAAGTGCACAAAACTGACACTGACACTGACACACACACACACACACACACACACACACACATGTGCTAGGATCAGTTGTTATGTTTGTGCAGCACTAGGAATCTTTGTAACTAGGTTTCCATTGAAACAAATAGGGGATACTTTGAAATGGACAATAAACCCTATTTTCCGGTGACTTCCCTGATTTAGAGAAGCCATCCCAGTTTCTGATTTGATCCCGAAATGTCCCACTTTTCCTTAGGACATCCCTATTTTCATGGAGAAACATTGGAGGGGACGGAGTTATCCAATCCCCGAGCCATATGAAGGCAGCCCTGTATCGGAAAGGGTCTTTAATGTTTAATGTTTTCTTACGTTTTTATATACGTTGGAAGCAGCCCAGAGTGGCTGGGGAAACCCAGTAAGATGTGTGGGGTATAAATAGTAAAATTATCATTATAGAATGGGACGTCCCTATTTTCACCAAAAAAATGCTGGAAGGTATGGAATAGCAGTATTAAAAGTGTATGTTTTACTGTTTCACAGTCAAAGCATTCAAGCTGGTGTGTATATGCACACAGACATGCCCACACAGAGATTGTTTGTCTTATTTCTTAAAATTTATACACCGCTTGACGTGCTCTGGTCCATGGAGTCATGAAGAGTCGGACACGACTAAACGACTAAACAACAAATATAGCAAAAAAAACCAGCTGAAAAATGTTTGCTTTTATGCTCGAAGCACAATAAAGAGACTGACCAACATTTCCACTTCTCAGCAACAATATATCCTATGAAGAAGGCATATGAGGTTCTGGGAAAGATTAAAAACAAGCAATGCCTGGGGCACCTTCCTTACGTAGTGGGAGATGATGACCCAACACCATCACCAATGAGGATTGCTATATTCAACAAGAATTGTTTTGGGACCATCACCACTACTTTCTCTTAAGGCCGGATCAGTTCCCTTCCTTCCTGAACAGTGCAGTAGTTCTCTTTGAGAGGTCTGTGGAAAAGGAAGAGGAGTTTGGGAGCTAGCACCTGCTTCCGTGAACAAGGAGACATGGTTACTAGCCAATAAGCTGTCTTGTCAGGTCTGAGCATTCTCAGAAACATTGTTCATGCCACAGGCAATAGAACTGTAATATCTGGGGTGGGGGGTGGGGATCCAATTAGCTCTGTCCCTACAATGGCAAGAGTGTTTTCTTTGTAAAAGAGAGGGGACTTGGGTGGGAAGGGGAAAGGGGCAAAAACATCTCAAAAGCCTTTGAGATTTCGTGAGAATTTTACAGGAATGCCAGCAAAACCCAGACAAGCTTTTTGGCATGAGAAGGGTAATATTTGGCCATCCTCAAAACCAACTGTGATGAGTTGTTTTCTATGTATATCACAAAAGGTGTTGTGGCGCAGGCAGTTCAAGACGTTTTGGATAAGAAATGAGAAAGTGGATGATCCGTCATGGCTCTGCCTCTTCAAATCCAACATTGCTCCACTGCAGAGTAAGTGATTCAAAGACTGAAAGTCATGGACCAGGGACCAGCTATAGATGCTTGCTTCCAAATCTGGTCTAGTCACAGTCTGGCCTAGGCAATGGAGCTCCCTAGTCTTGTTAGGTGTCCCCTTAAATCTCTTACAGTCTGCCTCCCTATCTTTCTGTCTACTTCTCCTGAGAATCCATTTTCTACCACAAGAGCTTGGCTCTTGCAATTCAGGCCAATTCTGATGTTTGTTCCTCCCATGGAATACTGTCCACAGCCATGATCAGAATCCTGCTATTCTTGAGCTTAGCTTTTTACTACCCGACAACAACAGCTTCCACCTAAGCACTTTAAAAAAATGTGTTTCTGTTGTAAGATATATATTATGCCTACCACCTCCTTTTTCTTCTTATCTTTAAACATTTAAACATATATCTTATCAAACAAAATAATGAAATCTGCTAAAGGAGATTTGACTATTAACCTTTTCTACTAACGTGCACCAGAATAAGGGCATCTTGTTGATGCTTTCATTCTGCAGGTTTATTCACTAGCAAACACAATATTTTAAAATAGACAGTTGCATACACAAGCCTTTTCTTTGATCATCTGCTTGTCGCCACTTGAAATGGGAGCTTCTGGGCTCTATGGTCTAGCAGACTCTGAAAGATAGCTGTGTGTTCTCCACATGAACATATAAGAAGCCCTAAGCCAACCATGGCTACTAAATGTTTCATGGTTTTCAACATAGGAGCAGTCTTCAAAAACAAGGATTCTTGAGTTGTTTTAAGCCATGGTTCATATAGCCCATTACAAACCAATACTAGATTATTATGCTAGTCAAACATAAGTTTTAGCAGGTAGCATGTGGGAATTAGCAATGCTAGCTATGGTGTGCTCTATTTGCTTGTGGGTTCTAGAGGTGAACCATTCACTCAGGTCTCCATGTCCCAACAGGTTCTGCACTCTGATGAGCCTTCAAAAGAGATAAGTAGGTTTAGATACAGCTTCATTTTTATTAGGTACAGCACAGAAACAAACCTCTCTTTCAGTACGGCAGAGCAGTTTATACAGCCATCCAAAAAACCATAGTGCTGCACCAACAAGCACAAAACAACCCCTCTGCAGCGCCACAAATCCAACTTAATGGTGTGATGTTGGAAAATGTTGGTCACTTTTCCTACCTGGGCAGTTATGTTTCCACAAGGGCCAACACTGATGCCGAAATCCATTATCGCCTAAACTCTGCAAGTGCAGCTTTCTCCCAATTGAATTGCAGAGTGTTTGAGGACCGGGACATTCATGGGGAAACCGAAATGTTTGTTTACAAAGCTATTCTGCTACCAACCTTACTGTACGTTTGTGAAACATGGACCACTTATAAATTCCATCTCCAACACTTCAAAATTTTCCATCAACGGTGTCACTGAAAAAGTTACGTATCAGTTCCGAAGACAGGTGAACTAATGCCAGTGTACTGGAAGAAGCAAAGATCACCAGTGTCAAAGCAATGATTCTTCAACATCAACCTCATTGGACTGGTTGTGTTGTGCGGATGCCTGATTATTGTCTTTCAAAGCAACTACTCTATTCCAATCTTTAAAATGGAAAGTGTAACGCTAGTGGTCAACAAAAGAGATTTAAAGGCTCTCTCAAGGCAAATCAAAAAAAAAAAAAAAAGTAGTATAAAGGTAAAGGGGCCCCTGACCATTCGGTCCAGTTGTGACCAACTCTGGGGTTAGGGCACTCATCTCGCTTTACTGGCCGAGGGAGCCGGCATACAGCTTCTGGGTCATGTGGCCAGCATGACTAAGCCGCTTCTGGCGAACCAGAGCAGCACACGGAAACGCCGTTTAGCTTCCCGCCAGAGCGGTACCTGTTTATCTACTTGCACTTTGACGTGCTTTCGAACTGCTAGGTTGGCAGGAGCAGGGACCGAGCAACGGGAGCTCACCCCGTCGCGGAGATTCGAACTGCTGACCTTCTGATCAGCAAGTCCTAGACTCTGGTTTAACCCACAGCGCCACCCACGTCCCAGTATAAACACTAACAATTGGGAAACACTGGCCTGCGAGCGCTCCAGCTGGAGAACAGCCTTCAACCAAAGGTGTTGTGGACTTTGAAGACACTCAAACTCAGAGTGAAAAGGAGAAACGTGTTAAGAGGAAGGCACATTTGGCAAAGTCTTACCATGATCAACTCCTGCCCAGAAACCTAAGTCCCCACTGTGGAAGGATGTGTGGATCCAGAATTAGCCTCCACAGTCACCTACCAACACACCGTTAAGACCATGTTCATGGAAGACAATCTTAATCGGCTACGAGTGATCGCCAAAGAAGAAGATAGCCTTCCACTAAGTCTAACATATTCATAAAGAGATGAAACAAATGAGAAAAGGAACATAGGAGACTAAACTGTGCCAGGTATCAGAAGGTAAACTGCAGAATATGGATAGCTGTCTTTTTAAAATGAGAGCAAGCACATCATGTGATGCTAAGGATAATCCTAGTTGTTTTTTCTAATGTATTTCTTATCAATAAAAAAATTGATGTGACGTGAGCAAATTTTTATTCTGAAAGTGTGGCCTACAGAAAAAAGTTTGAGAGCCATTCCTCTTGTCCTGCTGCTTTCTCTCAAGATAAAACACTCTTTTG